>NC_092052.1:52861347-53168847 GCF_003086295.3 Arachis hypogaea
ACACCAATGGTAAAAGAGAAAATTAGAAAAGGAGATAAAAGTATGAATAAAAATAAAATGCAATGAAGGAAAGTATTCAAATGCAACATGTAAATGAGAAGGAAAGAGAATAAGGACGAGAGAGGATTGAAATTTGGCGGTGCACTAGGTTTAAGTGAGGCGCACAAACAGCGCGCAGGCATACAGCATGCGTACGTGTGCATTGCGCAAAAAGGAAGGATGCATAAGTGTCAAGTGCGCGGACGCGTGCCTCAGGTGGTGCCAATGGCGCGAGTCCAGCCTCGCGTACGCATAACTCTCTGTTTATGTTGTGTAGGGGCCAAGGTTACACGCGACGCGTGCGCGCCATGCACCCGCACGCGTGGATGGTCATGGGGGAAAGGACGCGCACGCGTCAGGGACGCGTACGCATGGGTGAAGTGGTGCCTCTAGCACAGTACCAGCCCCAGACTAGTACAACTCTCTGGTCAAACACATATTTACACCGATTTTCTCAACCATGCAAACGTGCCATAGATGCAGACGCGTGGGCGTCTGTTCGTAGAGCGACGCGCATGTGTACGGTACGCGTACGCGTGGGCTTGATTGTGCCTAAATCACGTTTCATGCCCAGTTTTCGCACAACTCGCTGGTCAATCCGACCCAATACGCATTCACGAAGGACGCGGACGCGTACTAGGCACTAGCGTGTCGATCCCTCATTTTTTTATGTAGAATGCAGGTGATGATGCAGAATGTATGAATGAACACGGGTAAAAATAAAACAAAATAAAACTAAGAATGAAAAGGAACGATCATACCATGGTGGGTTATTTCCCACCTAGCACTTTTAGTTATTGTCCTTAAGTTGGACATTTGGTGAGCTCCTTGTCATGGTAGCTTGTGCTTGAACTCATCCAGGAATCTACATCAATGTCTGTAATTCTAATGGCCTCCGGGATCCCAAACTAGGCGCAAAGAGCCTTCAAGCAAGTTAAAACAAGTGACAAGGCCCCAAGAGTGTTGATTGTTGGGATGAATTCCGGGGTCCCAAACCTTGCCTTTGCACCCATTTTCTTGTTGATCATCATTGTTCCAACCGGGTGGCAAGCAATTTGAATTCTCACTGAAGCGTCCAAACAACTTCCTAGACCCATTCAATTGAGCTCTACACCAACCCTTGCACTTCAATTTGGAGCATGCAACCATATCGAACCTTGCTTGACAACTCTTACCGCTAACCATCTCCCTCTTACTCTTAAAGCCACAAAGAGCTCTAAGTTGACAATCCGTCTCAAGCAAACAATATTCAAGTAGGAAAGTAAAGGTTAAGGATAAGGATTTTACCCACTTGAATGTTGTATTGGATGGTAATGGCTTTGGGAGAGGTGTTTCCAATGGTCTTGCCAGCTCCACTCCCTTGTACTCTTTTTTGAACTCTTCCGCCTCTTTGCAACCCTCTTCAACTTAAACCGCTTCCTCTTGGTAACTTTCTTCCAGTTCAATTTCTTCTTCATTTCCTACCAAGGGCATGGGAGGCTGTGCTTCTTCTTCTTTAATCTCCATCTCTTGATCAACCTCTACAAAGTCTTCAACCATGATTGCCTTGGAGGTTGTACACCTTCCTCAACATCAACATCAAACACCTTGGCAGGAGGCTCTATGACTAGACTTTCCCATGGAGGTTTTGCATCTCCCAAGTGTTCAACCACTTCCTCTTTTTTGATAATTTTGGCCTTCTCCACTTGCTCTAATACAAAATCAACCTCCTCCTTGATGTCACTTAGTGTAGAGTTGTCTTTAATGATGGGGCTTCCCTCTTGTTCAACCTTCACTAATTCTTCAACTATTTTTTCATCTTCAAGGGTCTCTACCTCCTCCACCTATTGGGCCTCCTCTTGCTTCTCTTGAAGTATGTGTGCGTAGAACCGATCCATTACGTCTCTAAGACGATCCCTTCTCTCTTATTCCATGTCAATAGCATAGTTGGGATCATCTTGCTCTTGGATTAAAGGAAACCTACGGGATATAAGATTTTGGAGTTTAGAGGTGAGACTAATGAGAGTAGAGATAAGTGTGGTTTGACGCTCTCTTTGCCCTTGGCGAATAACACTAAGAGTGTTGTTATCCAATGGAGGTTAGGGTGGATAGGAGGGTTCATTTGTTGAGAGAAAGGGCTCATAATATGGAGGTGGTTATTCTTGATAAGGATATGGAGATGGTGTATATTGAGGTGGTGGTTCTAAGTATGGCTCATAAGGCTCTTGGTATGGTGGGTAAGGATTAGGTTCATATGGGGGTGTTTGGTGGTAAGGTGCTCGTAAGTATGGTGGTTCGAAATTATGTTAGGGAGGGGGTTCATAGGCATATGGTGGTGGTTGTTGATAATCAAAAGGATGCTCACCATAGCCATTATCTTGGTATGCCTCTTGGAATGGCTCTTGGTTATAGTATGTTGGTAGAGGTTGTTGCCAAGAGGGTTGATCAAATGCTTATGGCTCCTCCCATCTTTGATTGTCCCATCCTTGATGCATGTTCTCTGTAACGACCTAATTTTCAGTATGTCTAGATCATACCAGAAACTGAGTGCTACTAATTTGTCTTCCTAATTATTATCTATTATTTATCATATGAGCCTGATTCGTTGTTGAAGTGTTGTTATTTTGCGGGGTAAATTTTTTTTTTCAAAGCATTTAAGTTGTCAGGCATGAACATACATAGATGATATCATAAGTAACAACAAGATAAGCAGTCAAAAGTAAACACACATTTATATAAATTCATACATCTCAAACAACTGACATCATTCAGTCATCCAGCCTTTATTAGATCATAGATCTTTAGTTAGAACACACCCCTAGATATAGCTAGATAATAACCTTATACATATATATATACATACAATATCCCAGGCCCTGACCTGTTCAAGGAGTCCATAAGCTGGCACCTAGGCTAGCCTAGACTCTTCACTCACCTAGTCCCTCTAAACTACTAATGTGAGGAAAAGTACATTCTAGGTCTTCAAAACTCAAGTCAGGTAGAACGTCATCAGCGAACTACGGAAGGGTACTCATGCTTCCATCTGACAGGAGATAGGAGAGAGAAGGGGTAAGAAATGGGGAGTTCTTAGTAAGGTCGGGGTTATTAGTTACGTTCATTAATTCTATGTCGTTTAGCAGACTATTAGTAGAATACAAAGAAGCAGTAAATAGAAAACACAGATAAGTAGAGAAGATAGAGAAAACAGATAGCAGAACACAAACAGAAGAATACAAGAAAATAACACAAAGACAAAGAATAGAATACACACAAAGAAAATATACATTCATACAACAAACATAATGGAAGAAATGCATAACCAAGTATGATGCATGTCTAGCCTTAATGCAGGTAATGAGCTCATTTGTCGGTTACAGACCCGTTCCCGATGTTACCCGGGGTCCTTTGACCAGGTAAGGCTTTCCTGTTGGCAATACCCATCGCAAGAGTCCTTTGACTTGCGAGGCAAACCACCGTAAGAGTCCTTTGACTTGCAGAGTGGCACTAGCTACCCACTACAAGAGTCCTTTGACTTGCAGGACGGAGCTAGTCTGCCCAACACACTCACTGTAAGAGTCCTTTGACTTACAAGAGCACCCACACACACTCACTGTAAGAGTCCTTTGACTTACAGGAGCATATGCTAGTTGTGTTTTCTCGATACCTCTGTAAGACTCCTCTGACTTACAGAATAGCACTATAGCTATGTATCCCAGGAAAGTGTTCTCAGTGGTCGCACCACCATTTATTTGATTGCCTCTCTGCAGCAGATTCTTACATAACCGTTCTCAAGCATCGCCCGAAGGCTCATAAGTCACATATAACCATACTTTCCATCACTTAGAAATCATCCTTTTTCATCTTTCCACAATCATAAGTCAAGCATTACAGTGATCTCATTTCACAATTCTCTGTATACATCACAACATCACAACAGCATACTGCTATATAGTTCTTAACTCCCTTTCTTTCTAACATGTTTGCAAGTTTTTAGAACTTGTTCCATTACCTTACATTCTTCGATATCTTATCTTATACCTTCACTTAGGTGTTTAATAAAGAAAATTAGGGAGTTATAGACTCAAAACTGCCATCCTGAGACTTTTAGGAAAAACTGTCTTTTTATCAATATTTTATTATTATTAATAAAATAATATTATTAATAAAATAATATTTTAATATTTTAATATTAAAATAATAATATTTTATTCAACTTTCAAAAATTGTATTTTGACCCTTGAACTTTTTGGAAATTGCATTTTGACCCCTTAACTTTTAATATTTACACTTGGGCCCCTTAACTTTTCTTTAATTAACTTTCAACCCCAAACTTTTTAATAATTGCATTTTGACCTCAAAATCATCAAATAAACGTTTTCACATCCTTCCAAAAAGCAAAAACATTTTTCCAAAAGTTCATCAAATTTTAGCTTGATTTTCAACCCGTTTTTTAAACTTTTCGGTATCCGATTTTTACCTGATTTTGACCAAACCAAAGAGCAACGTTTCAGCCATCAAATACACATCAAAAACACATCAAATATCATGAATTTCATAGCTGGAAAGCCACGTTTTCCAGCAGCAACAACAGCAACTCTAAAACCATCATAGACTTGGTTTTCAAGCATTAAACAACAAGATTTCATGATCAAACAACCACACAAACACTCAAAATAAAACCTCAAGCAACAAGATCTGATTTAGCACTTCAAGAACACAAGCAATCATTGATTAATTTACCCAACCTTACCTCCTTTGCTGCTGCTAAAAGTTGAACCAAAAACAAGCTTCTAGAAGCACTTTTACGCCTATTTTAACATCAAAAACAACTTTAGAACCATATGAACTATGAAGGCTGAAGCTTCATGATGATGAAAAGAAGGTTTTTCTCACCTTAAATCCGCTAGAAATCACATTTTCTTAGAGCCTATGGTGATTGAACAAGAGATCCTAAGAGAAAATATGAAGAAAACATCATCAGCTTGAGTTTCCACCATGGCTGAAACTTCGAGGAGGAGCAGCCATCATACCTTGATTTACTCTTTGAAGATTAACATAGAAATGAAGAGGAGGAAGAGATGAATACTTTGGTTGGATTAGATTTTTGATAGGGATTTTAGTTTGAGAAAGAACGGAGAAAGAAGCTCAGGTGTTCATGGAAGTTTTAATGGAAGTTCTTCCATTTCTCTCTCAAGGATTTCGAAAATTCTAGCTTGTTTGGAAGAAAAGTTCATGGTAATGATGAGCCTAGGGATTTGTGGGGTTAGGATAAGCATTATCCTAAAGTTTGGTGTAAAAATATCTCAAGAAAGGATAATTACTAAAGCTAGATGTATTAGAATACAAGTGTTTCTTACGTTTTCCTTAAGAAATCTTGGCTTGGAGAGAAAGAAAGAAAACATATGGTGGCTAACTCTGGGAGAGCCACGTGTCACTGGGTGCTGACTCATCAGAGTTTAATAATAAAATATTATTCTGGAGATAATTACTAAAACTAGATACATCAGATTACACTACTAAAGGATAAGCATGAGCTTTACTAGTATAAATGATACTAGTAACATGATAATCATCAGAATAAATGATATA
Source organism: Arachis hypogaea (assembly GCF_003086295.3). NCBI lineage: Eukaryota > Viridiplantae > Streptophyta > Magnoliopsida > Fabales > Fabaceae > Arachis > Arachis hypogaea. The sequence continues at coordinate 52,866,955 of NC_092052.1, forward strand.
TGATGAAGCATTAGCATTGCTAAGTTCATCTAGGAATGCTGGTATTATCCATTACCGGTAGATTTCTAGCTCAGTTATTATATTACTAAACATAGATGAACATTAACCACAGCAGAAAAAATAATAATATAAACATTCCAAATAAAATAATAATATATGAATATTATATTAATATAATTTTTCTCTCAAAATTTGTGACCGGCTCATCACATAGAGACTAACCACGGAAATCAGAATTTTGAAATTTGGACTCGAAGTGGCTCAAAAATGCAACTTTTCACGACGTGCTTACTTAGATCAGGAGAGGTGTCTAGTGTAGTCAAGCTGCTGACTCAGCAGCTTGATGACACAGCACCTGTGCAGCAGAGGTGCTTATATGCACTAAAATTCCTAAAAATTCCATAAAATTTCCGTTTGATCCCGAAAAACCGCTGTTTTTTGAGGCTAAAAGCTAGGCCGTTACATTCTCATTGTAGCTCCCATTCCCTACAACATAATTTGAACCAAACTCATAGCCAAAGGGGTGAGAATTCATAGTAGCTAAAGAAAATAAAAACAAAAACTAGTAAAAATAAGCAACTACGTCTTAAAACTAACAAAAACTAACAAATACGCAAGAAGCAAATATTTACAATAACCAATAATAAGGCACACGTTTGTAATTCCCCGGCAACAGCGCCATTTTGATGAGTGGACTTTTGTGTGGTCTAGAATTTTACAATAAACTCTCGTTGCTAGAGTGCTAGAACAAATAAAAGTAGAAGAGAAAACAAATTAAAGGAAGATTGAACCTGAACCTAAGGAGAAAATGAAAGAAGAAATCCTAAATCCTAAAACCTAGAGAGAGGAGAGGGCCTCTCTTTGTAGAACCTACATCTAAATCTAAAATTATGTGAATGAGAAGTGTCTCCCTGATTCTGCTCCACTTCCAACCTCAAATATGTGTTTTTCGGTCATGAAACTGCGCTAGAAACAGCCCAGAAATCGCCCCCCAGCAATTTCTGAGTCGCTAAATTTTTGTACCACACGTGCTTTGTGCGTGCGCATTCCTAAACACAGGTCAACTATGGCAAATTACATATTGTTGTGAAGCCCCGAATGTTAGCTTTATAACACAACTAAAACCGCCTCATTTCGACCTCTGTAGTTCAAGTTATGGTCAATTAAGTACGAAGAGGTCAGGGCTGACAGCTTTGTGATTCCTTCAATTTCTTGTATTCCTTCCACTTTTACATGCTTCCTTTCCATCTTCTAAGCCATTCCTGTCCTATAAAACCGAAAAACACTTAACACACATATCACGGTATCAAAATGGTAATAAGAGATGATTAAAAATAGTGAATTAAAGGCCAAAGAAGCATGTTTTCAATCATAGCACAAAATCAAGAAGGAAAGTGTAAAACATGCGGATTCTATGAATAAATGTGAGAATAGTGGATAAAATCCACTCAATTAAGCACAAGATGTACCACAAATTAGTGGTGCATCAATGACCCACCACTCGCACCACCACCGATTCATGTTGCCAGTCCAGTGGAAGACATAAAGGTGGGTGAGGAAGACTTCGATGAAGAGTATGTTGCAGATAAAAATGATAGTAATTCTTCTGAATATGATGATGAGGAGGAGTTTGTATTGAAGATGCCATTTGAGACAGTAGTGCACTATGTTTTGCCTCATCCGACCCGATTCTGGTGCTATCAGATGTACCAAGTCATTATCATACACTGGATATGGATGCCATGCATGAGAAATCTCCTATTTCCAACACCAAGGAAGAGGATTACAACCTAGACAGTGGGGTAGAGTTTTGGGTTAGCTATAGATTCAAATGCTGAGATACAGTAATGCAAGGTGTGAAGAACTACAGTATTCGCAGAAGTCTTAGGTACTGAGCGGTCGAATCGGACCAATTAAAGTACCATGTGCATTGTCGTGAAGCTGCAAATGGATGTCCATGGAGTCTCCGTGTTGCCCTTCGACAGAACCTTAGATACTCGTGAGTTCAAGTTAAATTTAGGCGTAGTTACTCATTTATGATTGCTATATATTGAGTAGTTTCCAACCATGGATGTTTTATTTCATTAGGGAGGTCCGGAGGGTTGGTGGAGTGCATACTTGTCTAGCACCCACCATGTTCCAAGACCATTAACAGTTGGACAGCAGCCTCATCTGCAAGGTCATCCTGCTGTTTATACAGTCCAACCCATTCGTCAGTATTCCTATCCAGCAAGGTGCAGTCCAGCAAAGCTATCACTTCAAACCCTCCTACAGAAAGGTCTGAATGGCGAAGCAAAAGGCAATTGCGCCAATATACGGGGATTGGAAGGAGTCATACAACAAGGTGCTAAAACTGCTAAAGGCATTGCAGAGTTATTGTCCTGGAACTATTTGTGAGATCTGCACCATACCTTACTATGATGAGCACCTTCTGGTCCGTGAATGTAGCATGTTCGACAAAGTATTTTAGGCTTTTCCATCCTGTGTTGAGGCTTTCAAGCATTGCAAGCCTTTTGTTTCCATCGATGGCATGCATTTGTATGGCAGATATGATGGGGTGTTGCTTATTGCAGTGGCACAAGATGACAACAACAATATCCTCTCTATTGCTTTTATAATTGTGGAGTCTGAGAGTACAAAGTCATCGTCGTTCTTCCTTACTAATCTAATATGACATGTCACCCACAAAAAGGCCTATTGATTATCTCTAATAGATCACAGGTGATCAACGCTGCACTCTGGGCCGATGACAGTGGTTGGCAACCTCCTAGGGTATTCCACACTTATTGTATTACACACATGGCCCCAAACTTCATGTCTCGTTTCAAGTCGACTGAGGGCAAGCGATACCTTATAAATGCTGCTTGTACTCCAAGCAGGGCTAGGTACGAGTGGTACATGGATGCCTTGAGAAGTTTGTCGTGAGACAAGGCGGACTGGGCTGGTCATTTTAACAAAGAGATATGGCTGCAACACTGCGACAATGATCGGTTATTTTGTCATATGACAATAAATCTGTTAGAGTGCATCAATGCAGTTCTCAAGAGTACACGGTACTTGCTAATTTCTGTCATTGCGCGCATCACGTACGAGAGGTTGCAACAGTTGTTCGTGATGAAGGGCAGGGAGATGCTGTTACAACTGCCTGATGGCAGCCATTGAGAAGAACAGAGAAGGCATCCCAAAGATGCGTGTTACTCATTGTGATCGACGGGCTTCTGTGTTTGTAGTGGAGGAGTTAGAGCCGTTCGAGGGTTGGTCGCAAGGTTCCTTCCGAGTTCGGCTAGCAGCGGGTACGTGTGACTGTGGACTCTTTTAGTCTCTCCACTACCCATGCCAACATGCGCTTGCCGGGTGTGCCGCCGCAAGCATCAAGTGGGCTTCGTATGTTCATTTGGTTTACAAGCAGGAGGCTGTGTTCAAGGTGCACGAGATGGAATTTCCACCGATACTCGATGAGTCCCTATGGCCAAAGTGGTATGGGACTCTGCTTCGTCCTAACCCACTCATGCGTAGGAAGGCTACTGGGAGACCTGCCTCTACTAGGTTTCAGAATGACATGTCTGAGGTTGAGCGACAGGAAAAAAGGTGTGGTCTATGCAGGCAAGTCGGTCATACTAGGAGCGGTTGTCTCAACTAACCACGGACAAAGATTAGGGGTGTTAGTTATATACTAGGATCGATGTTACCTAAATCTTTTTTGAGTTATTCTAGTTGTATTAAATTCTTATTCTAGTTGGAAATCATGAGCATGTTCGACTTGAGTTAATGGTTTATATTTGTTATATAGTTAATTATTAAGGGTTTATGTTCTAACAGATTTTCTCAAAATACCAAACAACAATAAAAAAATACATATAAAAGGACTATACACTAACATGTCATACAATAATCACTTATATAATACATCATTCATAGTCTAGTACATACTCTACATAACAACATACTATACAAAAGAAACTATAAGACATCATCGGTGGTGGGGATCCTGGTAGTGGAGCCAATACCCAGTCCCACATGGGGGATGCTGTGTCTGACACTGAGGTCGGCTGGGTCGAGGCTCTGCATGAGGGCGGAGTTGTGCAGAATGATCCTGTGGCTGCTGCAGAGGTGATGGGAGAGGTGGGATATAGTAGCCTCTGGAGTACGAAACGGGGGCATAGTGGTGCAGATGAGGATGAAGTTGAGGCAGTGGAGCTAAAGGGGGTGTCACATGAGGACAGAATAAGGTCAGCAAGATACCGTAATCCACTGACGGTGGCGTCACATACTGGACACCCAATCTCGCCCTTGCCTCGTATGACGAAGATGAGCCCAAAGATATCTGCGGCATCCAAGATAAAGTCTGCGCTAGGTCAGATGGGTGATGAAACTTCCCGATGCTCTGCTCCCTCCCAGTCTGGAACTGGTCTGCAAGGTGTTGCGTCGACACCTGGTCAGTGATATGAAGCTGGAATGCATCCTCGAAGAATATCTCCTCAATCATCTGTTCTTCCTGATAGCTGCTGGATGGCCTGGCATCATGCCATCCGGGTGGTGAGGTGTCCCTGACGGCCCAATGATGCTACTGAGCTCCAGAACCAGATGGATCACGCAGGGCGGGAGGTAGAGGAGGTAGCGGTGGAGGTGAATCATCACCGCCTGTGGGGATGTATCCATGGTCCTCATGTCTGTTGAACTCCGCCTCCTCATCTGAATCTACATCCAATTGCGCCCGGCGAGTCTTGACCCTCTCCCTCCTAACCCGTTTGCCTGGTCTGTGCTTTTTGGCACCCCTATCTTTCCTAGCAGGCCGCTGGTGTTCTCCCTGACCTCCCTTGCATATCTACGCCGATCAGGGATGTTCTGGGAAAGGTGGAGAACATCCCTCGGCTGGCTGACAGTGGACAGGACATTAGCAGGTAAATCGACTAGCCTCAGATCATCGAGTATGACCTGGCCTGATAGGTGTCTAACCTGGCAAGCGTCTTGCCACCAATCCCAATACTCTCAGGTAAGCCTGTAGTCAAAGCATGGCTGAATAGAGATCTTGCGGCCCTCTTCAAAATGTCTCATCCAGCTAGCATACCTATCATCAAATCTGTCAGGCCACCACACATCCTTACCCTGGCCTGTTGATGTCAGAAACCTGTCGATGTTGATCGGGGTGCCAGGCACCGGCAGCTCTCCGTTGAACTGGCGCTTCACCCGGTCAACCCGGTGAAACTCAACGATGTTGAAGTAGAGGAGGGGATGACTGACATCTATGTCCCCCTCTCTGCCTCCTCGACAAACCACGGGGGGCATAGAGCCTGCAGAGTAGGGTCATCATACGGCGTCTAGACAAACTGCAAAACACTTATAGAATAAATAAATATTTGATATCCCAAAAAGTAAATAATATTCCAAACAACAAATTTCAGTAACAACATATTTTTATTTAATTTATTTAAACTGTAACAACCACCCCTTCTAGAAAAAAAATTAAAATTCAAAATTTGAAAATCAGTTAGGAGATAAGCTTAGAATTTTGAATTTATGAATAGGAACCTAGTAACCACCCTCCGTTTGAAATTTAAAATATCCCAACCACCCTATCCCCAAATGTATATAAATAGGGGAGCACCCATAGGAAGAAAATCACTCCTCTCAAATACTAATCCTCTCACTTCTCTCTCTACAAAAAAATAATATTCTGTGTGCAAACACAAAAGGCAAGATCGTAGAAGCGTTAGGAAATAGAGTAGGGAATTATGCTTTTCTCACTTTATGTTGGCATGTAGTATGCTCTAGTTATTTTTCTTCCATCCATGCATGGTTACTATCTTTCATGTGTCTCATGGTATTAAGTACCTTTTTCTCATCCCTTATCCATATTGACCATGTCTATCTATTTTTGTCATTCATAATCTCTTGAATAACGAGTACATACCTTTCTACCATGTTTTATTTAATTATTTAGTATATCCTAATTTTATCCGATGTATTTACATGACTTTTCATATCATTATATCATTAATGTTTCTTTAATGTTGAGAGTACATACCTTTCTACCATGTTTTATTTAATTATTTAGTATATCCTAATTTTATCCGATGCATTTACATGACTTTTCACATCATTATATCATTTATGTTTCTTTAATGTTGAGAGTACATACCTTTTTACCATGTTACATTTAATTATTTAGTATATCCTAAATTTATCCATCTTCATGAATGCTTCTTGTATGACCCTCTTTTATGTATGCTTAAAATAACCTTGATTGTAAATTGAACTGAGGGAATGATCCTTCGGTAAGGGAAGGTGACCCCCAAAGACAAGATATCGATATGATCCTTCGGTAAGGGAAGGTGATCGATTGAGATGATCCTTCGGTAAGGGAAGGTGATCGCCAAAATGTTTGGGATAAGAACCTTCGGTAAGGGAAGAGGACTCCCACCTTTTATACCGGTTTGAGCTCAATACCTTCCATAAAAGTTAAAAGTTAAAAAAGGAGAAAGCATGAATGAAAGTTTGATTTTTATGTTTTTTTAAGATTTATTTATGATTATGTTGATGTTACTTAAGATGTTATCCTTCTATTTCTTTCTATGTTCTTTCCTTTTTACCTATATGTTTTACGCTTTACAAGAGGTTCATATTACATGCCATATCATACGCCCCTTTTTAAAAAACCCGCACGTGAGCTGGAGATGGATATGGAGGTGTTGCATAGCACTCCTACTGAGACGTTAGGTTCTCATTCCTTTTCTTTTCTCATACTGTCTCCAGAGGAACATGGCACAGCGGATAGAGAGGGCGCAGTGCCCCCCGAAGGTAACTTCTAAGTATGACCTCTCGAAGCACGCGTGAATAGTTACGACCACTACTACCATGCTCCAAACTATCTACTTAGGTCTAGAGTTCGTGGAAGAAGAACCCCAGCTGCTCATCGTAACCTTCCTAGATAGGAACGCTTCAGCATCTAGGAAGCGGTCATCTAAGGTGATACACCTCGAGTCAGACTCCGAGACCGAGGGAGAGGAATTCGACAACCCTGGCCAGGAGGAAGACACCATGGAGGAAGATCCAGAGGAGGAGTTGAACCCTTGCAGAAGTCCAAAGGTGGAATACGTGCTCTATTCCCCCACTTCGGCACCCCGTCGAGTTTTGGTTCATCCCACACAACGGAACCGAATCTTCACTGCGCAAAAAGGTGTTGAAGGAAGACCCCTGGTACCTCGATTCGTGAATAACTGAAGGGTCCTGATCAAGGATAGGATATGATACAAGTATGGGAGCCTCTTCGACGAGATTAGTTAGGACGTAATTAGTTTCTTTTCTTGCTATAAGTTCCTCTAAGTATTTTATTTTGAACCATACTCATGGTTAAGATATTATTTCATATTTATTCATTTCCAACGTTTTAATGCTACTCATTTTCCTCTCTGCGCACACTTTCTCCCTCCTTGCATAACCACTAAGTCATTCTTTTTCTTTGTCGAGTGTGGCACCTTATTTTAAAGACCCTCAAGATAGGATAAAACTTAGGGTGTTACATTATTGGTATCAGAGCAAAGTCGATCCTAGGTATTCTGTCTCAGGAGGTATGACTAATAAAACTTCTTCCTATGGTTATCCATAAACAGGGCACGAATCGCCAGAAACCTCCCACTGACACCTCACCAAAGGCCACCGAACTCAAGAAGTGTGCCTCGTGTGGAAAGCAACATAGGGGGAGGTGCCTTGCCGGGCAAAATGTCTGCTTCCAGTATTTCCAGCCGAGACATATCGCCAGGGAATGTCCAACAATTCCCCCACCCTTTGCCAATGCACCCTAACATCAAGGATAAGTCTTTGCCCTTAGCAGCGAGGAAGCCCACCAGTCAGAAGATCGAATCGAGGGTAAGTGCACAATTAATGGAGCTCCTTTAACTATCCTATACGATACTGGTGCTTCTCATTCATTTATATCTCTCTTTGCTGCTAGTAGAATCAGTTTATACATGACCAAATTACCACATGTCCTACTAGTGACCACCCCAGCCAGTAAGAGTGTCAAAACTCAGCAGGGTTGTCAGAGGGCTTGCATCCTCATTTCAGATAGATCATACTTTGCTGACCTAGTGTGCCTTCCTTTAGTAGGATTAGACATCATCCTAGGAATGGATTGGCTCAACGAAAACCGAGTCTTATTAGATTGTTTTGAGAGAAAAGTCATCTTTCCTTCTCAATCCATACGAGACACACGTGACCTTCCAAGATCCTCCAAAGGTACAAGTACGAGGCAAGAATATGCCTTGCTAAATTCGGTAAAAGCAGATTCCCATCAGGAGTTCTGTGAGATACCAGTAGTACATGACTTTTCTGATGTCTTTCCCGAAGATATACCCTCGTTTTCCCCAACACGAGAGGTTGAGTTCTCCATAGAATTGATGCCTGGGACAGGGCCAATCTCCATAGCCCCTTTCAAGAAACCATGCGCCTTGACAAAGAAGGAAAATTGAAAGGCTTCACCGAAGGAGAGGACAAGGTATGGAGATACCAAGGTTGAATCTGTTTTCCAAGGGAAGGCGATCTTCAAAGCAAGATTGCGGAAGAAGCCCATAAAGGAGATTTTACCATTCATCCTGGCATGACGAAGATGTAGCATGATTTGAAGATGTTCTGGTGGCCAGGGATGAAAAAGGATTTAGCTACGGTCGTGAATAAATGTCTGGTTTGTCAGAAGGTAAAAATCGAGCATCTGAAACCATCAGGGGTATTGCAACCCCTTGGCATCCCAGAGTGGAAATGGGAGGACATATCAATGGATTTCGTCATGGGACTACCTCGTACTCAAGCAGGGCGTGACGCTATATGGGTCATCGTGGACCGGCTTACAAAGACTGCCCACTTTCTACCAGTTAAGGCAACCAACTCGTTCAAAAGACTAGCCACGCTATATATCAGAGAGATCGTGAGGTTACATGGGGTACCATCAACCATAGTCTCGGACAGAGACCCAAGATTCACCTCGACATTTTGGAACGCATTGCAGAAGGCATTCGGGATAAAATTGTGCCTAAGCACGTCATACCACCCGCAAACAGATGGACAAACGGAGAGGACCATCCAGACGTTGGAAGACATGTTACGAGCTTGTGTCCTAGATAAAACAGGAAAGTGGGAGAGTCACCTACCACTGATCGAGTTTGCTTATAACAACAGTTACCATGGTAGCATCGGGATGGCACCATATGAGGCATTGTACAGGCGAAGATTCCAATCTCCTTTATGCTGGTAGGAACTAGAAGAGAAAGGCTACTTAGGACCGGAATTAGTAAGACAGACCACAGAAGATATCAAGAGGATAAGAGAAAGAATGCGCACCGCTCAAAGTCGACAAAAGAGTTATGCAGATCAACGAAGTAAACCCCTCAAATTTCAGGAGGGCGATCCCGTATTTCTAAAAATCACCCCCACTATCGGGGTAGGGAGGGCTCTTAAGGTACGAAAACTAAGCCCCCGGTACCTAGGTCCATTCCAAATCCTCCGGCGTATAGGAAAGTCGGCATACCAGCTTGCCCTACCACCAAATCTATCAAGACTACACAACGTGTTCCATGTGTCCCAACTCCGAAAATACCAGCACGATCCAAGCCATGTGTTGCAGCAAGAGGATGTAACACTCAAAGACGACCTGACTTTTGAACTACCAGCCATAGAGATTGTAGACAGAAGCATGAAGCAACTAAGGAGCAAGACAATACGACTGGTAAAAGTGGCATGGGGTAGCGGCAATTCGAGGGACTACACATGGGAAAAAGAGGCAGACATGAGACAAAAGTTTCCGAACTTGTTTACAGGTAACAATCGTGGTGAAGATCTCCTTTTTCCCCAACAATAGGAAATTACAGTAAGACCCCTAAGTTATTTAAACGACCCTCATCGACCAATTTCGGACATGGAATTTGGGGACAAATTCTTTTCTTACGGGATGATAATGTAACAACCACCCCTTCTAGAAACAAAATTAAAATTTAAAATTTGAAAATCAGTTAGGAGATAAGCTTAGAATTTTGAATTTATGGATAGGAACCTAGTAACCACCCTCCGTTTGAAATTTAAAATATCCCAACCACCCTATCCTCAAATGTATATAAATAGGGAAGCACCCATAGGAAGAAAATCACTCCTCTCAAATACTAATCCTCTCACTTCTCTCTCTATAAAGAAATAATATTCTGTGTGCAAACACAAAAGGCAAGCTCGAAGTGTAATACCCAGTCTAGTCGAAATTAATTAAATAATAAGTTAAATAGGAGCGAATATGGTTGGAAGGTTTGGCAATTGGAATTTGATAATTTAAATATGATATTTGGATTCAGTGAATTTTTCCGAGTCGGAAAACATAGTTTTCTGCGTAAAAGCGCGCAGTAGAATTTTGGGCCAACGGACAAAAATTAATACCGGGCCTAAGTGGGCCCAAGACCCAACATATATAAACATTAGTTATGAGCATTTCAGCTCATTTTACCCTAAAAGGAAGGATTGGGGCGCTGATTTGGGAAGAGAGAAGAGAAGAGAGAAAACCTAACTCTCTTTGTTCTTCAAACCACCATAACTTGAGCTACAAAGCTCCGATTGACGAGCCGTTTGCGGCCACGCATCGCTCTTCTTATCCTCTACAATTCTATCTAAGTTTTATAGTGAGTATTCTATTCATCTCTGCCCAGGTTTCGATATTCCCCACTGTTACACGTTTTTGGGTAGTTAGTGTTGAAATCTTGTGATTTTGGGTGTTTAGGGATACTCCAACATGGATTCTAAGCGGGTTCTATCCCTACTTCATATCCGCTAAGGTAAGAAGTGCTCAAACCCTTGTAATTTGTCATTTTTATGAGCCCTAGGTTGATGTATGTATGTGATATTGGTTATGTTAGTGCATTTGGTGATGTTGGTGCACAATTGGGAGATTGGTATTGCTTGAGGAGCTTTGGTGAGGCTTGGAGCTAAGGTTGGTGAAGACTTCCAAAGAAGAGACTCAATTGGTTTGGCTACAAGAGGTACGGTTTAAGTTTCATTTAAGTACCGTGTGGTGTGATGAGAATTCCTAGGCTAGATGCCCCTAGGATTAAGTTTGAATTGGGTAAATGGTTGGTGCTAATATGTATAGTTGGTATGTAATGTGAATTAATGATTGGGTTGAGAATTGTGTCTCCTTGTATGCTTGGTGTATTGAGAATTTGATATATTGGGTAATGAGTATTGATTTGTGGTTTATACATTTAAATTGTGAAATTGGGCCGGAGGCCGTGAATTTTGGGCCAGAGGCCAGAAAGAGGTAAGGAAGGTAAGTTGACGTGTGCATTATATGATGACACAAGTGATTGGATGAATTTCAGATAATGAATATATGAATGATTGGGTTGGTTATTGAATAATAAGGTTTGAGGAGTTGAAGTGTGGAATTTGATAATTTTAGGTGAAATTATGTAGATGAGGTATGTTTGGTTTTGGTTGACATATATTATGTGGTCATATATGTGATTATGATTATTGATGCCTTGATGGCATGATGATGCATGAGAGATATGTATGTTGTGATATATGCTTGAGGAATGATTAAGGTTGATTTGTGGGTGAAACCACGTGATAGTGAGTATGATATTGATTATGTATAATGATAGTTGATTGGAAATAGTATTGTTGAAAATTGGGGTGAGGAAGGATGTATGACATGTTAATGTGTTTGTAATTTAGCCATTTGTTTGAAATGGGTAAAAATGGTTATATGGCGGTTTTGTAAATTGTGGTAAGGTGTTAATGTATGAGTTGAGGAGGCTTGATAATGATGTTGGTATATTTTGATTGATTTCAAAAAGGGAAGAAATTGGCATGTTTTGGTTGATTTTGAAAAGAGTTAAAAATGGCTTGTTTTGAAAATGGCACTTTGTGGTTTTGTGTGAAAACATGGTTTTTAAGCATGCTTTGACGGGACATACCTTGGACTGCAGATTTCCGTTTTGGGCCAAACTTATTCAGAAGTAAAATTTGATCTGGGATGTCCATGCCATTCAAAGAATGGGCGAAAAACGATTTAAAATGAGAAAGTTATGTCCGTCGGGAGATTGGGGGTTGAATCTGTGACTTCTGCAGCTTTTAACTTAGAAAATTTTTAGCAGAATGACCCTCCACGTGCAGACGCACTTGGCGCGTACGCGTCGTTCTTCAAGAAGGCACCATCCACGCGTCCGCGTGGTGTGCGTGGGCGCGTCGATGGGCTGCACCAAATGCCCAGCCATTTTCCCGAGAGTTGTGCTAGAGTTGTGCCAGTTTTGTGCCTGGGGCGCAAGTGCACCCACGCGTACGCGTGGCTGACGCATACGCGACGTTTGGCTATTTTTCAATCGGCGCGTCCGCGCGTATGACGCTTGCGCGTCGATGAGTTTTGTGGCCATCCACGCATGCACGTGGAGTGTGCGCACGCGTGGCCCTGTTTTCATGCCAAAGTTGATTTTTGAGTTTTAAAAGCCAAATCTCATGCTTCTAAGCCTCCGATCTCACCCCTTATGTATTAAATCATTATGATATGCCAAGCAATGAGGAAGAAGCTAGGGGATGTGGTAACTTGCGAGTGAAGCAAGGGGAAAAGTTATGATCAATGATGATCAAAGATGATTATATGAGATATGGAGGATGACGGTGGAAGTACCGTGTATGCCATGAGCCGAAGGCCTATATTTATTGATAAATGGCTGGTTCTTGATTGAACCATGAGCCGGATGGCTGAGTTATTTCTGGGTTATGGAAAAGCCATTATTGGTTATGGCTGAGTATAAAAGCATATATGATTAATGAATGAATGTCTTAAATGGATAATAATGGAAAATGTTGAAATGTGATTTGTGACCCCGGATAGTAGGTAGTGGCATTGTCCACTTGCTCCGGGTATGAGACAGAAAAGGATATTTATGATAAATGAGTTTAATTATGAACTTTTGAATAAATGTGTATTTTTGATACCTGGGTAGTAGTAAGGGTTGTGGTTCGTCCCACTTGCTCCAGGTCAGAGATTGTGACGCCTGGGTAGTAGCGGCAGTAGTGGTGAATCCACTCGCTTCAGGTTGAGCTTTTAAACACCCTCCTGGGTAGTAGCCACAGTAGTGGTTATTTCACTGGCTCTGGTTTGAGCGGGCAGTAGCAAGGGGGTTGTAGCTCAAACCTACTTGCTCCGCAAGGGGTGTTTCTGTCCAATGGTTAGCTACCAGGATATGTCGGGTTGGCTATATAACCGACAGATGATATCATCAGCCATAGGACAGGCATTCATCATTTGCATATGTTTGAATTGTTTGGGTTTGCCTATTTATTTTGGATTTCTACCTCACATATGCTATGTTACCTGATTATGTGCTACTTGTTCTACTTGTACCTTATTTGTGTATTACTTGCCTGTATTGCTTGTGTTTGAACAACTGGGAGGCCCTCATGCTGGTGTCGGTGGATGTTGAGGGCTGTTCTTGTTGAGATGAATCGATGATGCGATTGCATGATGATGATGATCATTGAATGAGATAATTTGAAATCCCTGGGTAGACGCAGTGATGTGGTTTCACTAGCTCCAGGTGAAGGTATGATGTATTGATATAGAATTGTTGAGGTAAAACAACTGGTGATAGTTTTGCTTATGATTCTGAGTCTGATTCGTGGAAGAGTCAGCGAGTTGGGAAACATGTGAAACATGAATTAGATTTAGCACTCCCTCATGACAGTTGCCTATTCATGGATTAGCGAGAACCTAGGATGGATAATTGGTGAAGGAGTTTAGGATGCTTAGTGAGTTTTTATTGCAGTGCATTGTATTTATTTGGCACTTTTACCGTACTGCGAACCCATGGGCCCGGGGTTCTCATTCCGTATATATCTCTTGTTTTTCAGATACAGGTCCAAGTGCTCAGAAGTGAGTTATGGGTCGTCTGAGAGATGGTAAAGATCTTTATTTTCTCTACTTTGTGTTTTGCTTAGAATCTCTCCACCTTTGTTTTGAAAATATTATATTATGTATTGAACTCTTTTGAATTTGCCTATAGAGGCTCGCATGTTTCCTTCGGGAAAGATTAGGATATACTGTTGTCAACTACTTTCATATTGTACCCTAGCCGGCCTAAACTTCGCGGGTCGCGACTAGTGGCTATTTACTTATGTTATATGTATCTATCTGTTATCTACCTCTTAATCTCCTCTACGCCTTGTTCGTATATCGCTTTTGGCTTCACAGTTTATCTTTTGTTTTCGAAACGTGAGTGATACGTCTTCGCGATTTTATTTCTACTCTTTTCAGGCTTCTCGATTAATACTCCTTTCGAAATTACCTACTTTTATATATTAAAAATCCACCTGAGAGTTGTACCACCATAATATCATCGACTTATGACTCGAGCATAAGGATTTGAATATTAGGATGTTACATTATGGTATCAGAGCAATTCGTCCTCGTGAGCCTGAGGGATGGAACTGCGTATGCTTCAATGCATACTCTGAGTCTGTGCCTGCGCTAGTTAGGGTATCTAACCAATACATCTAGTGTGAAGTCCATGAGAGTACCTTTGGTGCTTTGAAGCACTATACTTCCGATATTGAGACTGATCAACTTGATATCGATTGTTTGGTGTGTATAGGAACCAGATGGCACCTCGTGGACCTGGTCGGGGATGTGAGAGAGATCGTACTAATGCGTAGGAATCAGAAATCAACCCGAATAACCCGGTAAACCTTATGGCGGTGTTGGAGAATATGGCTACTGCTATGCAGGCCATTGCGGAGGCTCTTGGGCAACAGATAAACAATAATGGCAATGGCAGAAGGGAAGCTCAGGGCCTGATGACACTGGCAACCTTCTTAAAGGTTAATCCACCTAAGTTCAAGGGAACCACCAATTCGACTAAAGTTCATACTTGGTTTCAGGCCATGGAGCAAGCACTGCAAGCGCAGTTGGTGCCTGAAGAGCAGTGTGTTGAATTTGCTACCTATCTGCTCACTGGGGAAGCATCGCATTGGTGGCAAGGGGCTCGACGTCTCCTGCAACAGGGGAATGATCCTATCACTTGGGATGCCTTCCAGGTGGAATTCTATAAGAAGTACTTTCCGAATTCTGCCAGGACAGCCAAGGAGTTGGAGTTACTGCAGCTGAAGCAAGGTGCTATGTCCGTATCTGAGTATACAGACAAATTTGAGGAGCTATTCAGGTTTTCCTGCATGTGTCAAGGAGCTCCGAGAGACTTCGAGGAATGGAAATGCATTAAGTATGAAGGAGGACTTCAGATCGACATCTTAAGTTCGGTGGGACTAATGGAGATCCGAACTTTTTCAGAGTTGGTGAATAAGAGCAAAATTGCTGAAGAGTGTGTGAAAAGGAGGGTTGCAGAGAAAGGAAGTCATAGACAGCACAATGAAGGATGTGCACTAAAGGGTCGAGAGTTTAAGGAGAGAGGATACGTACAACACTTTCCCCAAGGACAGAATAACTTTGTGACGAGTGAGGAGTCCCAAAGGAACGGTAAGGGAAAACGGGCAGCGGCTGCTTCTAATGTTTCAAGCTGTTAGAGATGTGGAAGTCATCACCCAAATAGGCCGTGCCGATTGGGGTTAGGTGTATGTTACAAGTGCGGGTTACTAGGGCATGTATCAAGAAATTGCCAACAAGGAGAGAGTCAGGATGCGGGCCGATTGCGACAGTAAGATTGAGGTAATTGCCTTAATATAAATGGATAAATGCCTGTGATGTAAATGACTTTCTGTTGAGAATGATGTGTTGTGTTTGTTATGTAGTTGGTTGATTTCTAGATTTTTGGTGAAACGGATTGAACCTGTGACTTTTAGTTCCCTTGATTTAAATAGATAAGGGATGGTCCTAAATAATGGATTTGGAAACGTTGATTTGAATTGTCGGTCAAGTTCAGTGGTGGTTTAGTACTTGAGGAAATAAGTGATGGAACTAATACTTGACGAGAAATCAAAGTGGCATAGCGGAAGCTTGCTAAAGCGTTAGCATAGTATGGTAATAATAAGGAAAAGTAGGGTATGATTAGAAATGCTTTATGCTTTGAGTGCTTAAAAGTTTAGTGAGCTTATGCAGATAATGATTCTAGATAATTAGAATTAATTGCGGCTGTGAGCCTTGGTGGTTCTGAAACGGATGAGGAAACTATCATTGATGTGTAATCGGATTTAGATGATGATTGAGTGCAAGTTGTCGTGTTTGAGAGATGAGTGCTATGATGTTTGGTCATGGTGACCTTGGATTTAAATCAAGATTTATAATGATCGGTTTCAGAGGAATAGTTTGGAAACCTTGAAATTGCAATGCTGATGCGGTACTGATATTGGTTTGAGGGAACCCGTGATGGGTGGTAAACTCCAATTTTTGGGGAGGTGCTGTTGAAATTTTTTTTTTCAAGAATTTAAAAGAGTGTTGGTTATAGTTTCGAGAAGGACCTTTGATTTGAATAACTTTAACAAAAGAGATGTGTTTCAAATGCTTTTGTAGATTATTAAAGGAAGCCGGATTCTTAAGATTTTGTCAGCTTGTTAGTCCAAACTCATTTGAATTCTAAAAATGAAGAAGGCTTTGATTGATTATAGTGAGATGGGATGATGGCTATGATTAACGATGATGGCAATATTATTGATGACATGATTTGAGATTTAATAGGGTGTGAGTTGATGAGACGATAAAAGTAAGGAACGAGGCTGTTGGTCGGCGTTGAACGAATGATCGAGACCCTCGGAGATAGAGAAATCAGAGCGCGGCATCGAAAGCGCGCAGCGTAAAAGGACCTTGGAACTGTTATGCGTTGGATATACAAGCAGACTACGTTCGCGTACTCGCAGTGATGGATGGAATTTTCGTGGGCGAAAATTTCTGTTAGGGGGTAGAATATAATACCCAGTCTAGCCAAAATTAATTAAATAATAAGTTAAATAGGATCGAATATGGTTGGAAGGTTTGGCGATTGGAATTTGATAATTTAAATATGATATTTGGATTCAGTGAATTTTTCCGAGTCGGAAAACATAGTTTTTTGTGTAAAAGCGCGCAGTAGAATTTTGACCGGCAGTACCGGCTAAGATCTGTCTGGTACTACAGCTGAGGAAATTGATTATGAATAAATAAGATTAAGAAATGAGGAATTATAATTAGGGGAGGTAGAAATTTTTAAAGTGTGATTTAGAGCGCTAATCTTAAAAGGTTTTGGCCTAAAATTGGGCCAACGGACAAAAATAAGTGAACCGGGCCTAAGTGGGCCCAAGACCCAACATATATAAATATTAGTTATGAGCATTTCAGCTCATTTTAACCTAAAAAGAAGGGTTGGGGCGCTGATTTGGGAATAGAGAAGAGAAGAGAGAAAACCTAACTCTCTTTTATCTTCAAACTACCATAACTTGAGCTACGGAGCTCTGATTGATGAGCCGTTTGCGGCCACGCGTTGCTCTTCTCATCCTCTACAATTCTATCTAAGTTTGTGGTGAGTATTCCATTCATCTCTGCCCAGTTTTCGAAATTCCCCAGTGTTATACGTTTTTGGGTAGTTAGTGTTGAAATCTTGTGATTTTGGGTGTTTAGGGATACTCCAACATGGATTCTAAGCGGGTTCTATCCCTACTTCATATGCGCTGAGGTAAGAAGTGCTCAAACCCTTATAATTTGTCATTTTTATGAGCCCTAGGTTGATGTATGTATGTGATATTGGTTATGTTAGTGCATTTGGTGATGTTGGTACACAATTGGGAGATTGGTATTGCTTGAGGAGCTTTGGTGAGGCTTGGAGCTAAGGTTGGTGAAGACTTCCAAAGAAGAGGCTCAATTGGTTTGGCTACAAGAGGTACGGTTTAAGTTTCATTTAAGTACCGTGTAGTGTGATGAGAATTCCTAGGCTAGATGCCCCTAGGATTAAGTTTGAATTGGGTAAATGGTTGGTGCTAATATGCATAGTTGGTATGTAATGTGAATTAATGATTGGGTTGAGAATTGTGTCGCCTTGTATGCTTGGTGTATTGAGAATTTGATGTATTGGGTAATGAGTATTGATTTGTGGTTTATGCATTTAAATTATGAAATTGGGCCGGAGGCCGTGAATTTTGGGCCGGAGGCTGGAAAGAGGTAAGGAAGGTAAGTTGATGTGTGCATTGTATGATGACACAAGTGATTGGATGAATTTCAGATAATGAATATATGAATGATTGGGTTGGTTATTGAATAATAAGGTTTGAGGAATTGAAGTGTGGAATTTGGTAATTTTGGGTGAAATTATGTAGATGAGGTATGTTTGGTTTTGGTTGAGATATATTATGTGGTCATATATGTGATTATGATTATTGACGCCTTGATGGCATGATGATGCATGAGAGATATGTATGTTGTGATACATGCTTGAGGAATGATTAAGGTTGATTTGTGGGTGAAACCACATGATAGTGAGTATGATATTGATTATGTATAATGATGGTTGATTGGAAATAGTGTTGTTGGAAATTGGGGTGAGGAAGGATGTATGACATGTTAATGTGTTTGTAATTTAGCCATTTGTTTGAAATGGGTAAAAATGGTTATATGGCGGTTTTGTAAATTATGGTAAGGTGTTAATGTATGAGTTGAGGAGGCTTGATGTTGATTTTGGTATATTTTGATTGATTTCAAAAAGGGAAGAAATTGGCATGTTTTGGTTGATTTTGAAAAGAGTTGAAAATGGCTTGTTTTGAAAATGGCACTTTGTCGTTTTGTGTGAAAACATGGTTTTTGGGCATGCTTTGATGGGACATACCTTGGACTGCGGATTTCTGTTTTGTGCCAAACTTGTTTAGAAGTAAAATTGGATCCGGGATGTCCATGCCGTTTAAAGAACGGGCGAAAAACGATTTAAAATGAGAAAGTTATGTCCGTCGGGAGATTGGGGGTTAAATTTGTGAATTCTGCAGCTTTTAACTTAGAAAATTTTTAGCAGAATGACCCTCCACGCGTAGGCGCACTTGGCGCGTACGCGTCATTCTTCAAAAAGGCACCATCCACGTGTGTGTGTGGTGTGCATGGGCGCGTCGATGCGCTGCACCAAATGCCCAGCCATTTTCCTGAGAGTTGTGCCAGAGTTGTGCCAGTTTTGTGCCTGGGGCGCAAGTGCACCCACGCGTACGTGTGGCTGACGCATACGCGACGTTTGGCTATTTTTCAATCCGCGCATCCGCGCGTATGACGCTTGCGCGTCGATGAGTTTTGTGGCCATCCACGCGTGCGCGTGGAGTGTTTGCACGTGTGGCCCTGTTTTCATGCCAAAGTTGATTTTTGAATTTTAAAAGCCAAATCTCATGCTTCTAAGCCTCCGATCTCACCCCTTATGTATTAAATCATTATGATATGCCTAGCAATGAGGAAGGAGCTAAGGGATGTGGTAACTTGCGAGTGAAACAAGGGGAAAAGTTATGATCAATGATGATCAAAGATGATTATATGAGATATGGAGGATGACGGTGGAAGTATCGTGTATGCCATGAGCCGAAGGGCTATATTTATTGATAAATGGCTGGTTCTTGATTGAACCATAAGCCGGATGGCTGAGTTATTGCCGGGTTATAGCAAAGCCATTATTGGTTATGGCTGAGTATAAAATTATATATGATTAATGAATGAATGTCTTAAATGGATAATAATGGAAAATGTTGAAATGTGATGTGTGACCCCGGGTAGTAGGCAGTGGCGTTGTCCACTTGCTCTGGGTATGAGACGGGAAAGGATGTTTATGATAAATGAGTTTAATTACGGAGTTTTGAATAAATGTGTATTTGTGATACCTGGGTAGTAGTAAGGGTTGTGGTTCGTCCCACTTGCTCCAGGTCAGAGATTATGACGCCTGGGTAGTAGCGGCGGTAGTGGTGAATCCACTCGCTCCAGGTTGAGCTTTTAAACACCCGCCTGGGTAGTAGCCGCAGTAGTGGTTATTTCGCTGGCTCTGGGTTGAGCGGGCAGTAGCAAGGGGGTTGTAGCTCAAACCTACTTGCTCCGCAAGGGGTGTTTCTGTCCAATGGTTAGGTCAAACCTACCGACAGATAATATCATCAGCCATAGGGCAGGCATTCATCATTTGCATATGTTTGAATTGTTTGGGTTTGCCTATTTGTTTTGGATTTCTACCTCACATATGCTATGTTACCTGATTATGTGCTACTTGTTCTACTTGTACCTTATTTGTGTATTACTTGCCTGTATTGCTTGTGTTTGTACAACTGGGAGGCCCTCATGCTGGTGTCGGTGGATGTTGAGGGTTGTTCTTATTGAGATAAATGGATGATGCGATTGCATGATGATGATGATCATTGAATGAGATAATTTGAAATCCCTGGGTAGACGCAGTGATGTGGTTTCACTAGCTCCAGGTGAAGGTATGATGTATTGATATAGAATTGTTGAGGTAAAACAACTGGTGATGGTTTTGCTTATGATTCTGAGTCTGATTCGTGGAAGAGTCAGCGAGTTAGGAAACATGTGAAACATGAATTAGATTTAGCACTCCCTCATGACAGTTGCCTATTCATGGATTAGCGAGAACCTAGGATGGATAATTGGTGAAGGAGTTTAGGATGCTTAGTGAGTTTTTATTGTAGTGCATTGTATTTATTTGGCACTTTTACCATACTGGGAACCCATGGGCCCGGGGTTCTCATTCCGTATATATCTCTTGTTTTTCAGATACAGGTCCAAGTGCTCAGAAGTGAGTTGTGGGTTGTCTGAGAGACGGCGAAGATCTTTATTTTCTCTACTTTGTGTTTTGCTTAGAATCTCGCCACCTTTGTTTTGAAAAGATTATATTATGTATTAAACTCTTTTGAATTTGCCTATAGAGGCTCTCATGTTTCCTTCGGGAGAGATTAGGACATACTGTTGTCTACTACTTTCATATTGTACCCTAGCCGGCCTAAACTTCGCGGGTCGCAACTAGTGGCTATTTACTTATGTTATATGTATCTACCTATTATCTACCTTTTAATCTCCTCTACGCCTTGTCCGTATATCGCTTTCGGCTTCACGGTTTATCTTTTGTTGTCGAAACGTGAGTGATACGTCTTTGCAATTTTATTTCTACTCTTTTCAGGCTTCTCGATTAATACTCCTTTCGAAATTACCTACTTTTATATATTAAAAATCCACCTGAGAGTCGTACCATCGTAATATCATCGACTTATGACTCGAGCATAAGGATTTGAATATTAGGGTGTTACACGAAGAAGCGTTAGGAAAAAGAGTAGGGAATTATGCCTTTCTCACTTTATGTTGGCATGTAGTATGCTCTAGTTATTTTTCTTCCATCCATGCATGGTTACTATCTTTCATGTGTCTCATGGCATTAAGTACCTTTTTCTCATCCATTATCCATATTGACCATGTCTATCTATTTTTGTCGTTCATAATCTCTTGACTCACGAGTACATACCTTTCTACCATGTTTTATTTAATTATTTAGTATATCCTAATTTTATCCGATGCATTTACATGACTTTTCATATCATTATATTATTGATGTTTCTTTAAGGTTGAGAGTACATACCTTTCTACCATGTTTTTTTAAATTATTTAGTATATCTTAATTTTATCCGATACATTTACATGACTTTTTACATCATTATATCATTCATGTTTCTTTAATGTTGAGAGTACATACCTTTTTATCATGTTACATTTAATTATTTAGTATATCCTAATTTTATCCATCTTTATGAATGCTTCTTGTATGACCCTCTTTTATGTATGCTTAAAATAACCTTGATTGTAAATTGAACTGAGGGAATGATCCTTCGGTAAGGGAAGGTG
The DNA here is from genome assembly GCF_003086295.3 of Arachis hypogaea. NCBI lineage: Eukaryota > Viridiplantae > Streptophyta > Magnoliopsida > Fabales > Fabaceae > Arachis > Arachis hypogaea. The sequence continues at coordinate 52,888,760 of NC_092052.1, forward strand.
ACCCCCAAAGACAAGATATCAATTTGATCCTTCGATAAGGGAAGGTGATCGATTGAGATGATCCTTCGGTAAAGGAAGGTAATCGCCAAAACATTTGGGATAAGAACCTTCGGTAAGGGAAATGGACTCCTACCTTTTATACCGGTTTGAGCTCAATACCTTCCATAAAAGTTATAAGTTAAGAAAGGAGAAAGCATGAATAAAAGTTTGATTTTTATGTTTTTTTAAGATTTATTTATGATTATGTTGATGTTACTTAAGATGTTATCCTTCTATTTTCTTTCTATGTTCTTTCCTTTTTACCTATATGTTTTACGCTTTAAAAGAGGTTCATATTACATGCCATATCATACACCCCTTTTTAAAAATCCCGCACGTGGACTGGAGATGGATATGGAGGTGTTGCATAGCACTCCTACTGAGACGTTAGGTTCTCATTCCTTTTCTTTTCCTATACTATCTCCAGAGGAACATGGCACAACGGATAGAGAGGACGCAGTGCCCCCCGAAGGTAACTTCTGAGTATGACCCCTCGAATCACGCGTGGGTAGTTGTGACCACTACTACTGTGCTCCAAACTATCTACTTAGGTCGAGAGTTCGTGGAAGAAGAACCCCAGATGTCCGTCGTAACCTTCCTAGATAGGAACGCTTCAGCATCTAGGAAGCGGTCATCTAAGTTGATACACCTCGAGTCAGACTCCGAGACCGAGGAAGAGGAATTTGACAACCCTAGCCAGGAGGAAGACACCATGGAGGAGGATCCAGAGGAGGAGTTGAACCCTTGCGGAAGTCCAAAGGTGGAATACGTGCCCTATTCCCCCACTTCGGCACCCCGTCGAGTTTTGGTTCATCCCACACAACGGAACCGAATCTTCACTGCGCAAAAAGGTGTTGAAGGAAGACCCCTGGTACCTCGATTCGTGAATAACTAAAGGGTCCTGATCAAGGATAGGATATGATACAAGTATGGGAGCCTCTTCGACGAGATTAGTTAGGACGTAATTAGTTTCTTTTCTTGCTATAAGTTCCTCTAAGTATTTTATTTTGAACCATACTCATGGTTAAGATATTATTTCATATTTATTCATTTCCAACGTTTTAATGCTACTCATTTTCCTCTCTGCGTGCACTTTCTCCCTCCTTGCATAACCACTAAGTCATTTTTTTTCTTTGTCGAGTGTGGCACCTTATTTTAAAGACCCTCAAGATAGGATAAAACTTAGGGTGTTACATTATTGGTATCAGAGCAAAGTCGATCCTAGGTATTCTGTTTCAAGAGGTATGACTAATAAAACTTCTTCCTATGGTTATCCATAAATAGGGCACGAATCGCCAGAAACCTCCCACTGACACCTCACCAAAGGCCACCGAACTCGCAGATAGACCAAGTTGTTCGATTTGTCCGTCATCAGGTTGTCTCTGATAAGTAACAAGATGTAACAACTCGCATACTATTGAAGTGTCTCCGGGTCGACTGTCAGTGGCATATGGCAGACACGGTCCCACAGCCATACATGGTTCAATGAGAAGGACTCCTTCCTCTACGCCCCCTGTTGTGGAACCACCGGAAGACTGGCACCGAACAGCCACTCCACCAACTCTCACTTCTCCGTGTCGTACCACCTCTGGAAGTCATGGAAGCACCCCCCAACTGACTCCCCGTGTGCGTAGCCCAAGGTGGTACACTACGTCCTGTAGGCTAAAAGTAGCCTCACCCCATGGCAGATGGAACGTGTGGGTCCATCAACATATCAAACTGTCTTGACTATTCTATACATTTGCTTAACAAAATTTTAAACCTATAAACTAATTGAAGTTATGCCAACATGGCATTTTCTCTAAATATGTACTTTCTTAACTAATACACATTTTCTCATTACGTTACGCAGAATTAAAACATTCAATAAAGTAATTAATAATCTAACTATCAAACTTTGACTTAAGTTAATAATCTAATTATAAAACTTGGATTGTTATTAACTAAATTAATAAATAAAGAAACGTGTGACCAATATACTAGACTCAATTATTGGAAAACATATACCCTAGCATTTAAACTCTAAATTAATAATTATGTTACTAACAACTTGATTATCAAAAAATGATAACCATATTCCTAGAATTACTAACTTTTATCAGTGACCTATTTCTAATGATGCAAATTCTATTTTAGTTCTTGGCAAGTACCCTAACCATGGCTATACATATATGGGATTACATAAAACTCAATATAATAGAACTAACCACAAAGTCGACTACCCTGCCTTAGTGCCATGTCGCATTCAGCCTATTGATGTCCCGGTCACGTGCATCTACACACACCATCTTCGTATTATTAGATAATATGGTCAGAAAGGAGTAAAAGAGAGGAGAAAGTGGTCGAAAGGTTCAAACTAGGGCCCAGAACGTCGCTGTAAACGACATCTATATATAGCTGTCCCCATTCTTATTTCGTGTACAGTGTAAACGAGATAAGCTTGTACGTATCTCGTTTTCACTGTAAACGATATATACACGTGTCACGCGCACATACCTTATCTCAGTTACACTGTAAACGAGATAAGACTGTGTGACAGATTTCGATAATAATTTTTATAATTATTTATTTCAGTAATTAAAATATTTATTTAATTTATTTAAATAAAAATTTCCATGGACATGATCAAACTTTGTTACTCTGATATGTTTTTATTAACCATATTTATGAATAATTTTTTTTAATATAGTGCTTATTAAGTTTACATTTTTTAAGATAGTGAAATAAAGTAATTTAAAAACGTACTTAGAAAGAGGGTTTCAACAAAAATTCTTTACAGCGTATAATTTTTATTTTTTGATAAAGAAATAAATTAATATATAATAAAATTAAAATTTAAACCTAAAAAATATAATATGATACGCTGAATTATCTACTAATAATAATAATAATAATAATAATAATAATAATAATAATAATAATAATAATAATAATAATAATAATAATAATAATAATAATATCTATATATATACTTATATAGTAGTATTTAACTTTAACTTATATATTTCCATTTAACTTTAGTGAATTGTAGGGTACAGAGCAAAAGTCATACAGATTTAAAGATATGCTTACCTAAACTACACTTTCTAAAGCCACACTTTTCACTTAAAACCGTAGCTCTTTACAAAGAAAAGCGTCACCTAATGGAAAAAAGTAAATTAGAAGATTTAAGAGAAGAAATAATTAAGTTATCGAAATTAATAGATCAAAAATTAATGATTTTAACTAATGTTAACTGTAATGACACCGAATTCTTAAAATCAATACAAAATGATTTTTCTCAAAATCTTTATTTTACTATAAGTTTTATTGAAGGACTTCAAAAACCTGAAAAAACTTATTTTTCACACGGAATTTCTAAAAAATGTTACCATGGAAATGATTCCCCACATCTTTATCATACTTTTAACCCACAATTAAATTCTATAGTAGATATGCTTGAAGAAATATTAGTATCCATAAAATTTCAAAGAAATAAGGAAAAAGAGAATCCCAAAGAAGAAAAATTTCAAAATATAATCAACATAACAGATTTAAAAGTAAAACCACCACTAAAATTATGAATATTGAAGAAAAATTAGAAGAGGTTACAATGCTTTTTAAACAACTAAAAATGGCTCAAGAAAATAATATTATGGAACAGGGTTTTCAAATAGAAGAAGAATTAGTAAATTCTGAAAATATAGAAAGTGAAGAACACATCCTAGATTATTCAAGTGACGAAGAACCAGCAATTCCAATACAAGTAAAAAATAAAGCTGGAACATCTAAGGATAATCAATCTCAATTTAAATGGGAAACAGGTTTTGATAATTATGCTTTTAAAAAAGGGTTTATAAATAAAGATTCAAAATATACAAAAATACCATCAAAATACGTTCCTAAAATCCAGGAAATGGAAGGAGAAAGAATGGTCGATTTAGACTGTAAAAAGAATGAAAAATTTTTTTTTGAAAATTGGTTGAATTCCTTCTTATTAGAAGCCTTACTAATCCAAAACTTAGTGAATTGTCTGGAAGAGACATTTGGAATTACATAAGGTTTCATACTAAAGGAACTATAAGAGATTATATGACATCAATAGAAAACCAAATAATAGAAGAATTAGCAACAAAAACAACAGCTTATGATAAGATATTATAGATCATAGGCAAGTAGTCTATAATAAAGAATATCAAGAAGCAAAAAACCATTTAGCTAATTTTCAGATATATGATTTATGTAATGTGGAGTCTTATATATGTGAATATAGAATACATTATTACAAATTAAAAGAAGAAGATAAAAATCATTATCTTAGTATGTATATAACAAAACTTCCATAACCTGCTAATGAATTTATAATGGGAAGATTTATAAGAGAAATAAATAGAGGGACAATTGAAAATAATTTTGGTGGAGCAACTTCTGCAATAAGAGAGGAAATAAAAGAACGTTGTATGCAAGAAGCAACTCAAAAAAGATTTGCAAATATAATTAGAATTTGCTGTCAGGATAATGAAGAGATACCTCAAAAATATGGTCTTAATAAAAATTTTCAAAGAAAAAGAAAATATCAATTTAGAAAAAGAAAATGCTATCCAAACTGGAGAAAAAAGAGGTATTTTAGGAAGAGAAATAACAATAAAAACAAAAGACAAAAAAATGACTATTGCCCAAATAAAAAAAAAATTGTAAGTGTTGGTATTGCCAAGAAGAAGGACACTATGCAAATGAATGTCCAAAAAAGAAGGATAAAAGGGATCTTACGAAACAAATAGAAATCGCTAAGTCTTGTTTCATGGAACCATTAGAAGAATCTGATGATAACCTAGACTATATTTTTGAATATGTCTCAGAAACAGACTCAGAGACTGAGTAATAATGCCACATTTATTACTATAAAAATATCAGAAAAGTTTATAAATGCTTTCATAGATACTGGAGCAACACAATGCTTTGCTAGTACAAATATAAAACTTGGTTGGAAAAAATTAAAGAAACCATTAAGAGTTAGAATAGCTGACAAATCAATACATAAAATTGACCAAAAAGCAGAGATGGCTGAAATTTTTATTCAAAATTATAGGTTCATTGTTCCATCTATATATATGTTAGACTCTGGAATGGATTTTATCATAGGAAATAACTTTTTAAAGCTATATCATCCATTAATTCAAGAATTAACATATATAGTTTTAAAAGCTCCACACGATTCTTCAATAAATCAAAAATCAAAACGTATAAAAATACCAACTACTACTATAGATAAGATCTTAAAATTTAAAATATTTTCTATATTAGAGGCATGTTATTTAAATTTATACTTTCAGATAAATATCCCAAAAAATAATCTTGAAATAAAGATAGAAGAACTTTTGGATGAAATTTGTGCTGAAAATCCTTTAGATATTAAAAATACAAATAACGAATTAGTAAGCATTAAATTAAAAGATCCTACAAAAGAGATAAATGTTCCAAATAAAATTCCTTATTCCGCAAGAGATAGAGAAGAGTTCTCATTAGAATGTAAAGATCTTTTGGAAAAAGGAATTATAAGATTAAGTAAAAGTCCTCATGCGGCTCCAGCCTTTTATGTCGAAAACAATAATGAAATTAAAAGGGGAAAACGAAGAATGGTTATTAACTATAAGAAGATGAATGAAGCAACTATTGGTGATGCTCATAAACTTCCAAGAAAAGATTTTATTTTAGAAAAAATCAAAGGAGCAACTTGGTTTTCATCTCTTGATGCAAAATCAGGATATTGACAACTTCGTTTAGACGAAGAAACAAAGAAATTAACTGCTTTTACTTGCCCAACAAAAGAATCAACAAGTATGTTGCTCTATGAATGGAATGTATTACCATTCGGATTAAAACAAGCCCCAGGTATTTACCAAAGATTTATGGAAGAAAATCTAAAAGAGTTAAATGAATTTGTTTTAGTATACATTGATGATATACTAATTTTTACAAAATAGGATAAAGAAGATCATCTTCAAAAATTATTAATAGTTTTAGAGAGATGTAAAGAAAAAGGTTTAGTTCTTAGCAAAAAGAAAGCAAGAATAGCAAAACAAGAAATAGAGTTTCTTGGATTAATTCTATCCACTCAAGGAAAGCTAAAACTTCAACCAAATGTTCTAGAAAAGGTAAATTTATTTCCTAATAAAATAGAAGATAGAAAACAATTACAAAGATTTTTAGGGTGTATAAATTATATTTCTGATCAAGGATTTTTAAAAAATATAACAGAATACACTAAAAGCTTATTTCCAAAAATAAGTACTAAAAAAGAATGGAAATGGGATGAAAAAGATAGTATGCAAATTCAAAGAATTAAAGAATTATGTGAAAAACTTCCAGAACTTTATATTCCAGAAGAAAATGACTACTTAATAGTAGAAACAGATGCTTCAGACATAACCTGGTCAGGATGTCTAAAAGCTAAGAAAGCTATAAAAAGTTTGGAACAAGAAAAAGAATCACTAGATTCTAAACATTCCCCAAAGGAATTACTTTGCAGGTATATTTCAGGGACTTTTACTCCAACAGAACAGAGATATACCACTCATGAAAAGGAAACTCTAGCAGCAATTAAATCTCTTAAGAAATGGAAAATTGATTTACTGCCCAGAGAATTTACATTAAGGATAGATTCAAGTTACCTAACAGGTTTCATACGATATAATTTAAAAGTTAATTATAATCATGGACGATTGGTAAGATGGCAATTATTTTTGTTACAATATCCAATAAAAATTGAATATATTAAGGGTGACAAAAATGTTATTGCAGATACATTAACAAGAGAATGGAGTTCGTCTACAACGCATTAGATCAAGAAATTAAAAAATATGAGCAAGAACTCGAAAAATGCAAGCATTGTCAGCAAATAAGGACACAGATCCAATCTCTCAAGAAGGCCATTGAAGCAATGAAATCAACACAACAAGCAAAACCATCAGAGTTCATCCAGCTAAGCATGGTGGACAAATCAGGTGAAGAAAAAATTTCAGAAAATAAAACAATTGCTGAAATCATTAAAAAATCCACCCAAGATAAAAAATATTATGTAATTTATAATGGCCCCATGAAGGGAGTATATGATGCCTGGGAAAAAGCAGCACCATTCATACATCAATCAAAGATAATTCATAAAGGAGGGTTTCTAACACTGGAAGAGGTAAAGGAATCCTTCAGGGAATATGAAGCTCTCCATCCAGAGCAAACCCTAAAAAGAGCAGATAAAGCTCCAATTCAAACCCAGAGAACAGGGATAATCAGAAACATTCCTACAAGGGCTGAAATCAAGGAAAAGAAAAGGGTCTGTAGATCAAATCTCAGAGAAACCCTTAACATAGTCCTAAATTGGACTGAAGAAAAAAGGGCAATTTTGGGATATTATCCTATTGCTAAAGAACAGCTAACAAAGCTGGTTATATTTCCAGATGCTTCCCCATCTGACACCTATCAGTTTTTCCAGTATGGATTAATTGATACAATTTTAATTTTTAATGATCTAAAAATTATTAGTGAGTTTCCTGCAGGATTCGTTGATGCAGTAAAGAGATTTAAAAATATGATTGACAATGTAAATCCAAGGGATATATCCCTAAAATTTACAAACAGTCAACCTATTTTTAATGAAGAAGAAGAATGGTTGGTTCCAGCACACCAAGTAATATTCATGTCCGTCTTCCCAGGAAATTTTCAACCAATTGATCAGATTCAAGATTTAACAATTTACAGTCATGAAGGAAGGCTAGCCAGCACATTAGTAAGGGTCTTTGAAAGAACTCAAAAAATAACGAAGGAATCTCACACAAGGATTAATTACAAAAGTAGAAATACTCTGCTTGTGTCCAGTAAAAGAAATGAAATTGAAGAAAGAGATATGAGACTCTTGGTGGAATTTGAATCAGTATTCTACAACTTATCTGGACTTTTAGAAAAGCTCCCTGAAAGGATAAAGAGGAATCTCTGCTATTTGATAAAAGACAGAGAAGACCACAAGTGTCAGCTATGTGCCTTAGAGATATCTGAAGAAAGCAATAATGAAACGGAATCAACTCACATGATGAAGGAAGAAGACAATGCATCTGACGGTCACATGATAAAAGAAGAGGACATCGCATCTGAAGCATCTCTCAACATTATTGCATAGTGACGTAAGCACTTAGGTCATAGAGCACCAACAATGTAGCTGGTGAAAGAGAACAAATAATGACGTAAGCAATGACGTCATAAGAAGGGTAAGGATGGGAATTGTCCATCAAACCCAACTATTATAAATAGGTTGCTTAGGCAATTGTAAAGGCATCAGACAATAGGAAGCAGGAGGCTAAGAGTACTCATATGCTAGGAGAGCAAGGAGGAAGCTGCCGAGGCGATTCTATAGTCTGAGGAAGAATTCCCTTAGGGAAAAATAGTTCTAAACTCCCCTCTGGAGTTAGTATCTACAATCTCCCCTCTGGAGATAAAAACCCCTTATGTAAAATATACTAAATAAAGGAAGTTTTTCTCCAGAAAGGTACATCTTCATTCTAGTCTTTCAATTATGAATTATTTAGAAAGTTTAGAATTAACAGAAGAATCTGATTATTATAGATTAACTGCTTTATTAGATAATGAAAAACAGGCTGTTCTAAAAATAGAATTAAATCTCAAATCAAATGAAAATTTTAATAAACAAAATCTTTTAAAAGAAGTTTTTAATAGAAAAAATATAATATACTATGGAAAAATTCAACTTGAAGCTCCTATAAAGATAAAATCTGCCAATGGAGAACTTGAAATAGCTTTGATAAATAATGAAGAATTGAGTAAACAGATTGAGAAAATTAAGGATCAATGAAAAAGATCTAAAATTGGATGGATTCATATTAGTACTATACAAGTCTTAATCAAATCTACATATATGAAAGGAATTAATTCACCAATAAGTTTAGCAATCTGTGACAAAAGAATTACTGATGACCCAATAGATCAAATAATTGGAATTGTTCATGGAAATTTGGCAAACGTAAATGTTAAATTTAATGCCCATCTTGGATATGCTATACCTTTATCAACTGAAAATCTTGGAAGATCTATAAGTTTGGCTTATAAATTTCATAGAAAGAATCTAATGGAACAAGATGATGAACCATTTTCAATTACATATGCAATAAATTATGCTTTGACAAATAGCCATCATAGTATAATATTTAAAAACAGAGAAAGAATTTATGTCGATGAATTATTTCAGAAAATTGTAAAAACAGAAATACCAAAATATAAAACTATTGAAAACTCAGTTCTATTATTAAAAGAACCATCAGGAAAATTGGTTTCATCAAATTTTCAAATAAAAGAATCTAAAATTAATAGCCCTTTAAGTTTATCTAAGTTAAAGATTAAAGAAGAAAATTCTGAAATAAAAGAATTAAGAAAAAAGGTCGAAAAATTAAATGAAACCCTAAATACTAAATTATTACAATAAATAAAGAAGAAATATATGTAACTTATCAAGATAAGAAACAAGAGCTCTTTGAAAGAGAAAATCGTTTGAATTATTTGCAGTTTTCTGAAATAAATCAAAGAGCATTTGAAGCTCTAAAAATAATCTATGACAAGTTAAAAAGAGAAGTTGAAGAGCTAGAAAAATTAATAGAATCTCTAGAAAATAGTGATGAAGCGATGATAGAATTTGCAGAAATTCTAAAATAAATAATGAAGCATACAAAGATTGAAAGACCAGAAAATAAAATAAAAAGAAAAAGAGCGAAAAAATTAAAAAGTAAAATAAAGGAGTATAAAAGGGAATTAAATAATCTTCAGATCGAAATTGATGATCTTATAATAAAAAGGATAGAAATAAGAATAAATATAAACAAGTTGGAGTTAAACTTAAAAAATTTTGGAAAACCATATTATGACTTAAAAGAATTAAAGCTGTTGAAAGAAAAATGGAGAATGAGGTTGAAAAATTAAAAAGATATTTAGAAACAACAGAAAGTGTAGAAATAAAAGAAGTTTTTGAAGATTTGAGAAATTATATTAAAGAAAAAGACAAACAGATAAAAGATTTTATATACAATAATCCATGCAAAAAAGAATATTATAAACTAAAACAAGATTGAAAAACTATAAAAATGAAATCAGAATTATAAATACTAGTAATAGTAGAAATGGTCAACATTTTTTATGAATTTGCAAATTATTTCGAATCTATACAAATTATAAACTTATTCGAAGTAAAATATGAAGAGTTAATAGAAATTTCGAAAAAGAAAGAAAAGTCGACTCTAAAAAAAATTGGTATCAGAGCCAAGTTAACGATTAAGGGTAACACTTTCTCTTTAAGCAACACTTTTAGTGATACGCTTTTAAATCAATAAACAACCAAATAAAAACAAAAATCTGTAAATTTGTACCAAAACACATCTATACACTAGATGGACCCTTTAACTTTTAGTCTGATAATTTTTATGACAATTGGCATTGGGTTGATATTATTTTTTATTTTTTATTTTTTGGTTGCAGTTGAATTTTGTTTTGGTAGATAGATAGATTGGGTTGATTTAGGGTGCTTGAGATGATATTATGTGAAATTTAAAAATATAAACATAACAGGCACGGTAAAAAAAGAAATTATTCATAAATTTAATTAATAAAAACATATTGGAGCAATAAGGTTTGGTCATATTTATGAGTATAAATTTGGTTAAAATGCCAAATTCAAACTTGAAAAAAACATTACCTAATCCAACCAAAAGGTCCAATAACTTAATGAAAATTAATACAAGTCATTAAATCACTTTCAAAAACGTCACAACCCTGTACATCAGATATTATCTCCAACAACTCTAGTAGCAAATTAGCAATAATACACGTCCTATGACAAGGATTTTCACATCAGTGCTGAAAAATTTACATTTATCACGGTAGCATTACCCTTAAGATTTAGCTATGTTGGAGCTCCTTCTTCTCTCGTTTTGATCACTATTGGAAGGTTCACTGCTTTTTCAACCACTATTAAAATTGTGCCATTAGGAATTTTAACATATTTCCTTGCGAGATAAAATGAATTAAGTGAGCAACAAGGATACATATACTTGATGGGAGAGAAAAATGGATTATAGAGCTTAAGGTTTTTCATTGCTGCCAGGGCAAATTTGTCTCCCCTCAAAATAAGGTATGGCTGGTGCTAAAAAAAATAATTTCTTAACAAGATTAATAAATTCAAATATAAGTTAAATAAAAAAATTATAAATATTTTAAATAAATTTATAAATACTAAAATAAATAGTTATATATTATTTTTTAAAAAAATATAAAATAGATTAATATGATTAGATTCTACCTATAACATACGAAACATATAACATCTAAAAATTCAACAAAGAATAGATATTTATTATATATTATTACTCTTGAATAGAAAAGTTCACATATTTAAGTATTTATTTTTTAGAATTATTCTTAAAAAAATAGAATGAATTTTACAATTCAGTGACTAGATATTACATCTATAATCCACATGAGACCGTATAAATATTTTATCAAAGTAATTTTGTTAAAATAAAATAATAATTTACACAAATAAGTGAATCAATAAGGAATTTCTCAATACAGAAATCAAATCAAATAGTCTACATTTAGGCAAGTCCAACTCTAATGGTAGCTATTTTATCTTGTCTGTCTTGTCTGTCCATACAGAATAACAAATCTAACGTGTGGCCTATACGTTAGGCTAGTAACGTCCCTGCTAGCTGAGGTCTAAACCAGGTGCATTGGTGCACGTGTACGCAAACCCCACACTTTCTGTACAGTAGCAGTACCAGCAAGTGCACTGGGTCGTCCAAGTAATACCTGAGTGAGTCAGGGTCGATCCCACGAGAATTGTGGCTTGAAGCAAGCTATGGTTGTCTTGCAGGTCTTAGTCAGGCGGAATCAGTAGGTTGTTGGATTATCAGTGATATAAACATAACATTTACTCAGGAGTTGTGTAAACTATGATAGGAATAGAGTTGAGAGTCGGAGTTGCTTTGCCTTTCTGAATTAACTCTGGTACTACTGTCTTTTTTGCTTGTGAATGATCTTCTTCTATGGTAGGTTGTAAATGATCAAAGCCATTGCCCGTGGTTATTGATCTCCTCTGCTATAGAATGAACGCCATTGCCCGTGGTCATTCAATCTGACGAAGGGTGAAGCTCTAGCAAGTCATTCTCTTGGCAATCCTACTCAAAACGCCACAGACAAGGTCGAATCTTCCGGATCAGAGAACGTTGCTTTTTTGGGTTCTAGCCTATACCATGGAGACCCTAATCTCCCCAAAAATTGGCTGAATTAGGGTCTCGAGAAGTCCCCAACGAAGTCATGGATTAACCGTCTGAGAGATGTATAAACATAGCTGTTGGCTCGTGCTTTCCTTCCAAGTATTCACACAAACCCAAGTAGACGCGGGTGTTTGTCAGGCACGTTCGTCTTAATGTGATGAATAGAGATAATTTGTCAGATCATCCTATTCACCACGATGAAGATCGAATATACATCTTAGAAGTAAATCAAACATTGATCGAAGAAGAAACAGTAATACTTTTATTAATTCATAGGACTCAGCAGGGCTCCTCCCCTCAACCTAGGAGGTTTAGAAACTCATACTGATGTGAAAAATAATAGTAAAACAAAAATAATGTGTGTCCCCCAAAGAGGTCTGCGAAAGTCATATAAAATAACACTTAAATACTAAACAGATGACTAGTCTTGGTAAAATAGTCTATTTAATGCTAAAATCCACTTCTAGCACCCACTTGGTGAGTGTTTGGGCTAAGCTTTGATGATATCCACGTGCTATGAGGCTCCTTGGGCATGGGACACCAGCTAGGGAGTCCTCTCTGGGCATTTGTACATTGGTCTCTGCTTTTGGGCGCTGGACGCCTGGAAGGGGGCAGGAAGCTGGCGTTTGACACCAGTTTTGGGCCTACTAATCCGAAGCAAAATGTTGACTATTATGTATTGATGGAAAGCTATGGAAGTCAGCTTTCCATAGCCATTGAGAGCTCTCCATTTGGACTTCTGTAACTCCAGAAAAGCTCTTCTAAATGCAAACAGGTCAGATCTAGACAGCATCTGCAGTGCTTTCTCTGTCTCTAAATCAGACTTCTGCTCCAACTCCTCAATTTCAGCCAAAAAATACTTGAAATTGTCCAAATACACAAAAACTCATAGTAGAATCTAAAAATGTGATTTTAACACTAAAACAAAAACTACTAAAAACTATATGAAAGTGATGTCAAAAAGCATATAAAATATATGCTCATCATGCATCTTGGTTAATATCATGACCGTCGTTAACTACAGCTTTCTAATATGTGCCTCACAAACCAATTCAAAATATATAATTTCAAATACAACAAATTTTGTAATCTTTTAAATATATGAGGTATCAAATAATACCTTTTTTTTTATCAAAAATCCTTTTTAATCATATTTTTTCAATGATAAAAAATTTCGAACATATTTTATAATTTTATAGTGCATAAGTGGGTATCTATGCTTTAATATTTCAAAAGCACATATTCAAGTGAAATCGCATTTTCTAAAATAATGCTAAGCTTTATCAAAATTATATAAAGTCTCATGTAAAGTTATTAAAGTATAAGTTTTACAAAAATGAAATATTCAAATCTAATAAACCAATTATTCTAATCAAATTAAAATTTTTGAAAAAAAATTTATAAATATAATTAAAAGCTCATCATAGTATAAATTAAAACTATTATAGACGCAAAGCCTACTCAAAAATTGATCCCAAATGACCAAAGACCAACACGGGAGTTAGAGATTGGAATCCAAGTGGTTGAAGAAGGTTGAAGGTTGAAAGTTGCAATTTCAATAAGGTAAAATGGTTTAAAGTAAGACAGGGGAATCACGGCAGAACAGAACACGACGACAAAAGCAGCATCAACACAGGACAACGACAATAGCAACATTCACAACAAGTCTCAACCCTTCTTGGTAGCTGTAGTAGCGATCAGATTTGGTAATGGCAAGACAATGGTGTGAACGACAGCCATCTCCCTAGGGATTAATTCTGACAGCAGCGCAATAGCGAGGACGTGCTCCCATGACATTAGTGGCACCTCTTTTCTTCATCATTGAGCTCAAACTCCATCTCTCTCATTGTGTCCTCTTTTCTCTTCCTCCACTCTTGCCTAGTCCAACGATAGTAATGGCAGCTTAACGGTTTCTCCCCTTCATTGGCGGCATCTTTCCTACAAGACCAGAATTTTGAAAAATCTTATTTTGAGCTAATTTCAATTTATTTTTCATTAAAGACTTTAATCTTAAAAAATTATTTTATTAGAAGATAATTAAAGTAGATTTTGTTAAATTGAATTTTAAATAAATTAAGATTTTTATCTAAATTTATAATTATTGAGTATTTTCTTATTTTTAATTTAAAGATTTAAAAATTTGAAAATAATGAGATTTTGATTATTTAAATTAAAAATTTTATCTAATATTATAATTATTGAATAATTTTCTATATTTAAATTATAAAGTTTAGTAGTTGTAAAATAATAAGAATTTTATTTAATTTAGTTTAAATAATTGAGATTTTGGAATTTAATGCTTTATTTTTATAAACAAAAAAATATATATTATATCTAATTTTAAATTAGAATACTTGATTAAAAGCTAATTAGAAAATTAATAATTAAATAATATTCTTAAAAGTAAATTTAAGGGATTAAACTATATTTCAAATTTATACATTATACCTTAAATTTATTAAAATTTTCCTAATCTATTAACTCTAAATCCCCAAATTGGAACCATTAACCGTAACCTAACCTAACTTCACTACCCTCACCCTCACTCACCACCTTTCACCGCCACACTTCCCCTTTTTCCCATCAGCAGCTGCCAAACCCCCCTTATTACTCACCACTGTCACCCTCATCTCCCTCACACCCACACCTTCAGCTTTCATTCATCAACCCACACACTAAATAAACACACACACGCATTGCAGAGAGAAGATCCGAGAAAGAGAGGGATGAGCATCGTCGAGCTGCTGTAGGCCGTCACCGCCGAAGCTGATGAGGGAGGAGACGACGGTGCAGCGCCGACGAGGAGCGACGTCGTTGTTGCTGTCACGAGAGAAAAGGGAGAGATTGACGGAGGGTGCTGCCTGGTCCAACTCGCCACCGCCTTTGCATCACCATCATCGTGCGCCGTTTGTCACTGGTTACACTGCCGTTGAAGCTCCCTTCACTGACGTCAATGCCGATTTGACTAGAGTTGAAGAGGGAGACCAATGAAGAGGAGCTCGATGCGAGAGCGAGCGAAGAAGAGGAAGAGAGGTCTGAGGTTGAGATGGTTCCCGTCACTATCGTCTACCTCTGCCACTGCCGAGCTGCTGCGCCATTGTGCTGGCTGTTATGTTGTAGCCTGAGCTTCTGTTATCGTTGCCAGAGATCTGTGGTCGCTGAAAAATACTGTTGTTGTTGCTGAGGTTTTCTATCATCACCGGAATTGCCACAGGAGTTACTACCGCTCTTTTTTCACGTTTCTCTTTTTGTTACAGTAAGTATCTCTGTTTCGAAACATTCGCCACTAGCGTTAAGTATTCAATTATGTTTGGTTAAAGATTCTGAGATTTTGGTAACGTAGAGTCGAGTTCTAGTTGTTGCATGTTGCTTTTAAAGTTGTGGTTGCTGCGAAAGTGGTTTGGGGCTGTAGTTGCGGCTGCCACTGATTGTGAGTCGAGAGAAAAGGGTTTCTTTGACGCGTTTGGTTATGGGTTCGACTATTCGAGGTAGGATAATTTTTCATAAACTTATTTTACTTTCAAGAATTGTTACAAGTCGATATTAATGCGAAAAGTATATTTTTGTGATTTCGTAAGTCTTATGAACTGAATTGAGTTGTTCTCGATGATTGTAATTTTTTGTCTAGTAAAAGTATTGACTGTTTGAAAAAGGTTGAATATTTTGAGTTATTGATTTTAGAAAAGATTTAATATTGGAATTAGTTTGGTTTGGAAGAGATTTAATA
The DNA here is from genome assembly GCF_003086295.3 of Arachis hypogaea. Taxonomy (NCBI): domain Eukaryota; kingdom Viridiplantae; phylum Streptophyta; class Magnoliopsida; order Fabales; family Fabaceae; genus Arachis; species Arachis hypogaea. Next base: position 52,904,831 of record NC_092052.1, read on the forward strand.
TTGAAATTTGGTTTGGTAGTGAACCTGATTTGATATTGGAATTTAATTTAAAACGAATTCGAAAAGGATTTGATATTTGGAAACGGTTTGATTATTGAAAATGGTTTGCTATTTGGAAATGACTGAGAAGAGTTTGAGGAATGTTTGGCTGGGACCCAGAAGGGTGACATAGTCTGAGTTTTAGAGGAGTTGCTGCCAAAATTTTTATAAAAAATTGGAGGCTTCTTTTGAAGTGAATTATTTAGAAAAGGATGAATTGATGATGATAATGACATTGATAAATAATGAATTAAAAAGTATATCTGACTTGCAAAATTGAGACAAATTGTTGAATCTTTGTACGTAAGATGTGACCGGGCACTTTAACTCCCCGAGTTCCCCTATGGGCATGCATATATATATGAATTTGATCTTGGGGTAGCCCCATCTATAAATTTGAGCTTGGTATTTTGTCTCCCCCACAGTTAGTGATGAGCGGATATTTTATACGCTTTTTGGCATCATTTTCATATACTTTTTAGCATGTTTTGTTTAATTTTTATTAAGTTTTCATAGGTTTTAGTGCAAAATTCACATTTTTGAATTTTACTTTACGTTTGTGTGTTTTTATGCAATTTCAAGTATTTTCTGGCTGAAATTGAGGAGTTGGAGCAAAAGTCTGATTCATAGACAGAGAAAGCACTGTAGATGCTGTCTGGATCTGACCTCCTTGCACTCGAAAGAGCTTTTCTGGAGCTACGAAAGCTCAAATGGAGAGTTCTCAATGGCTATCGAAAGACGACTTCCAGAGCTTTCCAGCAATATATAATAGTCTATACTTTTTTTTCATATTAAAAGTCCTAAAACTAGCGTCCAACACCAGCCTCTTGCCAATTCCAGGCGTCCAGCGCCCAAAGGAGGAGACCAGCGTCCAAAGACGCAGAGAGGACCCCCTAGCCAGCATTCAACACCCTAGAGGCCTCATAGAAAATGGATCTCATCAAAGTTCAGCCCAAACACTCACCAAGTGGACCCAGAAGTGGATTTTAGCACTAAAAAGACTGTTTTACCCTTCTTATGTAATCCTTAGTCATTAGTTTAGTATTTAAGGGATATTTTACATAATCATAGGAACTGTTATGCCATATTTTTGTGTATCATTATGTTTTCATATCAGTATGAGTTTTTAAACCTCCTAGGTTGAGGGGAGGAACCCTGCTGAGTTCTATCAATTAATAAAAGTATTACTGTTTCTCTTCAATCCATGTTTGATTCAATTCTAAGATGTATATTCGTTCTTCAACTTGATGAATAGGATGATTCGTGATAATCATCTCCGTTCTTTATACTAAGACCGCGTGCCTAACAACCACCCGTGTTCTTCTTAGGTTCGTGTGAATACGAGACTGGAATGCATTAAGCCGCCAGCTTGATTATACATCTCTTAGATGGTTAATCCGCGACTTCATTGGAAACTTCTCGAGACACCAGTTCAACCAAAGTATGGGAAGATTAGGGTCTCTATGATAGAGGCTAGAACCCAAAGGCGCAGCATTCTCGTGCACCAAGCTTTTGGTGCCGTTGTCGGGGATTGTTCGAGTTTGGACAACTGAGGGATTATCTTGTTCCCTAAATCAGGAACACTGAAGTCACTATAGATCTAAAAGGGAATATATGAATTAGGAGACCTCTGGGTTTTTATACATTTGAAACTCCTATTAAATCAGATGACTTTAAGGTCAACCTAGACTAGTTCCTGCTATTAAGGCAAAAGTGCCAATTTCATGGACACCCACAAGAAGACTCCAGTAAGATCATCTCTGACTTCCTATAATTCTGTGACACTGTAGAGGTCAATGGAGTGAATCCTAAAGTCCCCAGACTAATACTCTTCCCATTTGCTCTGAATGATCAAGCAAATAAATGGTGGCATATGGAACTTAGAGGAGTTGTGAACACCTAGGATAAGGTTGTTAACAAATTCCTGAACAGATTCTCTCCCTCACAGAGATTAACTAAGCTAGTGACAGATGTTCAGACCTTCAGGAAGAAGGAGAGTGAGTCCCTCCATGATGCTTGGGAAAGGTACAAGCTGATGTTCAGGAAATGCCCTCCCCATATGTTCTCAGGTTGGGGCAAGACAATGATCTTCTATGAAGCAATATCTGAGATAGCCAGGAAGATAGTAGATCACTTTGCAAACGGTCCTCTGCTCTTTATAGAAACACATGAAGAGGCAGATGAGCTCATTGAGATAGTTGCCAAAAACTAACACTTATACTCCTGTGAGCAGACTCCAGTTAGGACAGAAGTTCTAGACTTGGAAACTGTAGCCGCACCCCTGCTGAGGGTTATAATGCTCTTAGTGATATGAGTGGTAACTACCCTCAAGGAGACACTTTCACCCATAACAGGTGGACACCTGAGCAGGTTAATATTCCTCTTACTGAGTTGTTTGAGGAGGTGCATCCCTATAGGGCCCTCACAGAAAGCCTGATGCTCTCTGGGAAGGAGACCTTAAAAGAAGGTGAGACAGTAGTCTTCACCAAAGAGGTCAAACCTCAGGAGCATGCTACTGAGGGACTTAAGGCAATCAAGGACCAGGAGGATCCTGAGAATGCCAGTGAGCACGCCCCTACAGAGGAGAAGGAGCCTCAAGTTGATTCTTCTCTGGACATGCAAGAGGAGCCTGTGATTACCACAGAGCTTGCCCTTGCAGAGGTGAAAGACCTTCAAGAGCTACCTTTCCTAGGCATGCAAATAGAACCAAAAGATGAGATTCTAAGTAGCATTCAAGAAGCTGCAAGTCAATATCTCTTTTACAGAGGTATTTGAAAAGAAGGCCCTAAGGGGAGATGAAATAGAGGTACTTACTGAGAAGTACAGTATCCTAATTTAGAATGAGCTACCTAGGAAGATGCCAGATCTAGGGAGCTTTCAGATCCTATGGACTACTGAAAAGCTCACTTTTGACAAATCCATGTATGATCTTGGCTTAAGTTTAAATCCGATACCTTCAACTGTGATGAAGAAGCTAGGAATTTAAGAGGCACAAGAAACAAGGATTACCTTGCATAAGGACTGGATGGTGTTCAATGTTCTTGACCTTCTATTACCCTCTGACAAGGGAGGCACTTGCATAAAGGATTCAGCATCTAAGTCTCCTCCCTTGGATGAAACTAATTCAATCCCTCCTAAGACCAAACGTAAGTTTGGTATTGGATATACACTATCCAACAAGGAGGAAGGCCCCAAAAGGAAGATACCTAGGGGCTGGAAAAACAAAAATATCCCTGCTAAAGGCTTTTCACCATGGAATATGGTAATATTCACTTATCTCATCATGGTATTCACCATGGAAGAGGGAAATGACACTAAGGGACACCAACATATTGCTGCAAGCCAAACCCTGCCTCATGTAGTGAACAAGATCCTGTCTCTTGAGCATATTACGCTATTCTATGAGAGCACAGGAAGGACGCTCCCAGTAAGGAGTAAGGATTTATTCCTCTATGACTATCTTCTTCCTTGAAAGGAGCTATCTGTCATGCTAACGACATTAAAGAAGCGCTTGTTGAGAGGCAACCCAACCATGAGTAGAGTATTTATGTTCTTATTTCTTTCATTTATTTTTATTTGCGTTTATTTTTAGGTTTTTTTCCTTGCTTTTTAATGTTTGTAATCATGTGCAGCAGTCAGAACAGAGATAGAAATATTCAGCAGTGAAAACAAAACACTCTGGATGAAGTGTTGTTGGAGTTGAATGCCAGCCAGGGACCAGACCTTAGGCATTCAATGCCCCCAATAGGCAGCATAGCTGGCATTGAACGCCAGCCAGGGAGCAGATCTTGGGCATTCAAATGCCAGTGCAGAGGGCAGGGAATCTGAATTTCCTTAGTCTCTCAGGACCAGTAGGTCCCACAGCATCTTTATCTACCCTACTTCTTCCTTCTTTCTTTCACACTTCCCCATACACACTTCCCTATAAACCCTAGCCCAATCACATCCATATCACTTTCCCAAACCATCAAAACTCCCACCAACCCCCACCCATTTAAAAATTAAATTTCCCTCCCATTTTCCCACCCATGACCGAACCTAACCCTAGCCAACTCCTATAAATACCCCTCGTTCTACCCCTTCATACACACACCTTTCATACACCTTAAAGCCGCCATTTGGCCGAGCCCTCTCTCTCCCTCTATCTTCTATTTTCTTCTTCTTCTACTCTGTTCTTCTCTTTTCTTTATTTTTGCTCAAGGACGAGCAAAGCTTTTAAGTTTGGTGTGGGAAAAGTGTTGCTTTTTGCTTTCCATTACCACTTATGGCACCCATGGTTGGAGAATCCTCTAGAAAGAAGAAAGTAAAGGCAATAGCCGCCACCTCTGAATCTTGGGAAATAGAGTGATTCATCACCAAAGCCCACCAAGACCACCTCTATGAAGTAGTGGCAGAGAAGAAAGTGATCCCTGAGGTCCCTTTCAGACTCAAAAAGAATGAGTAACCAGAAATCCTAAGATAGATCTAGAGAAGAGGTTGGGAAGTCCTAACCAATCCCATCCAAGAGGTTGGGATCTTAATGGTGCAAGAATACTATACTAATGCATGGGTCACAAAAAATCATGACATTAGTGTGAACTAAAATCCCAAGAATTGAAGCACCATGGTCCGAGGGAGAATCTTAGCTTTTAGCCCGGAAAGTGTGAGGTTAGCGTTCAACTTGCCTCTGATGCAAGAAAATCCACATTCTTATACTAGAAGAGTCAACTTTGATCAGAGACTGGATCAAATGCTCTTAGAAATCTGTGTGGAAGGAACACAGTGGAAAAGGGATTCCCAAGGCAAACCCATTCAACTAAGAAGGCTAGCTAGAGGATGGTTGGAATTCATCCAACACTCTATCATCCCTACTAGCAACCGATCAAAAGTGACTATTGAAAGAGCCATCATGATCCACTGCATCATGATTTGAAGTGAGGTGGAAGTACATGAGGTGATCCCTCAAGAATTGTACAAGATATGTCATCTATGCAATTCAGCTGTAATTGTCATAGAAGGGGATATCTCCATTGAGGAGGATAAGCCATCATTAAGAAGAGGATGGAGCAAACTAGAGAGCATGCCCATGAGCCTGTGTAACCACCTCAGCATGAGATCCCTGAGATGCCTCAAGGGATGTATTTTCCTCCTCAAAGCTATTGGGATCAATGGCATACTACCTTGGGAGAATTAGGCTCTGACATAAACCAGTTGAGGATGGAGCATCAAGAGCATTCCACCATTCTCAATGAAATTAGAGAAGACCAAAGGGCTATGAGGGAAGAACAATAGAGACAAAGGAGTGACATTGAAGAGATCAAGCACTACATTGGATCCTCAAGGAGGAGCACTAGCCGCCACCATTAAAGATAGATTCGTTCTCTTAATCACCTTTCCTTTTTCTATTATGTTTTATTATCTGTTCTCTTGTTCTTATTGCATGATCATTTCTATTTATGTCTTAAAGTTGTAAAATGTTCCATATATCTCTCACCTTGCTTAAAAGAAAAATTTTAATCGAAAAGAATTGAGAGATACATGAAGTTCAAGTTTATAATAAGAATAGTACAATTATCTTGATGTGGTGGCATTACTTTTGTCTTCTGAATGTATGAATAAACAGTGCATATTTGAAGTTGGAATTCTAGAAAGTTGGCTCTTGAAAGAATGATGAAAAAGGTGACGTATTATTGCAGAGATGACTGGTGCTGTGACCAGCTTAGCTTTCAGGGTTTCAAACGCCTGCAGACACTCTGTGTCAAACACAAATGGCGTGTCAGCAGCTAGCAGATTGCTCAGAGATTTTGCAATTTTTGAAAAATCCTTTATAAACCTCCTATAGAATCCGGCATGCCCTAGAAAGCTTCTGATTGCCTTAACATTGGCAGGTGGTGGTAATTTTTTAATTACCTTCACTTTAGCTTGATCCACCTTTATTCCCTTGGTTGAAATTTTATGCCCAAGGACAATTCCTTCAGTCACCATAAAGTGACATTTTTCCCAGTTTAAAACTAGGTTGGTCTCTTGGCATCTTTTTTAGAACAAGTGCTAAATGGTCAAGACAGGAGCTGAATGGGTCTCCAAATACTGAAAAGTCATCCATAAAGACTTCTAGAAATTTTTCTACCATATCAGAGAAGATAGAGAGCATGCACCTCTGAAAGGTTGCAGGTGCATTGCATAGACCAAAGGGCATCCTTCTGTAGGCAAATACTCCATAAGGACATGTGAATGCTATTTTTTCTTGGTCCTGAGGATCTACTGCAATTTGTTTGTAACCTGAATAGCCATCCAAACAGAAGTAGTATTCATGACCTGCTAGTTTCTCTAGCATTTGGTCTATGAATGGTAAAGGAAAATGATCCTTTCTGATGGCTGTATTGAGCCTTCTGTAGTCAATACACATACGCCACCCTGTAACTGTTCTTGTAGGAACCAGTTCATTCTTTTCATTATGAACCACTGTCATGCCTCCCTTCTTGGGGACAATGTGGACAGGGCTCACCCAGGAGCTATCAGAAATAGGATAAATAATCCCAGTCTCTAGTAACTTAGTGACCTCTTTCTGCACCACCTCCTTCATGGCTGGATTTAGCCGCCTCTGTGGTTGAACCACTGGCTTAGCATCATCCTCCAATAGGTTTTTGTGCATGCATCTTGCTGGGCTAATGCCCTTAAGATCACTTATGGACCACCCAAGAGCTGTCTTATGTGTCCTCAGCACCTGAATTAGTGCTTTTTCTTCCTGTGGATTTAAAGCAGAGCTTATGATCACCAGCAAAGTGTCACCTTCTCCCAGAAATGCATACTTCAGGGATGGTGGTAGTGGTTTGAGCTCGGGTTTAGGAGGTTTATCCTCTTCCTGAGGAATTTTCAGAGGTTCTTTTATTTCCTCTGGTTCCTCTAGATCAGGCTGAACATAATTAAAGATGTCCTCTAGCTCTGATTCGAGACTCTCAGTCATATTGATCTCTTCCATCAAGGAGTCAATAATATCAACGCTCATGCAGTCATCTGATTTATCTGGATGCTGCACAGCTTTGACAACATTTAACTTGAACTCATCTTCATTGACTCTCAGGGTCACTTCCCCTTTTTGGACATCAATGAGAGTTCGTCCAGTTGCTAGGAAAGGTCTTCCTAGAATTAGAGTTGCACACTTGTGCTCCTCCATTTCCAACACTACAAAGTCAGTGGGAAAGGCAAATGGCCTAACCTTGACAATCATGTCCTCAATGATGCCTGATGGGTATTTAATGGAGCCATCAGCAAGTTGAAGACATATCCGGGTTGGTTTGACTTCTTTAGTCAAGCCAATCTTTCTGATAGTGGATGCAGGTATTAGATTGATACTTGCTCCAAGGTCACATAGGGCTATCTTGGTACAAGCACCCTCTAATGTGCATGGTATCATAAAGCTTCCTGGATCTTGAAGCTTCTCCGGTAAGCTTTTCAGAATGACTGCACTGCATTCTTCAGTGAGAAACACCTTTTCAGTTTCTCTCCAATTCTTCTTATGACTTAAGATCTCTTTCATGAAGTTAGCATAAGAGGGTATTTGCTCAAGTGCCTCTGCAAATGGGATCTTTATCTCAAGAGTCCTGAGATAGTCTGCAAAGCAGACAAATTGTTTATCCTGCTCTGCTTGGCAGAGTTTCTGAGGATAAGGCATCTTGGCTTTATATTCTTCAACCTTAGTTGCTGCAGGTTTATTCCCTATAGAGGTGGTTGGAGAAGCCTTCTTAGAGGGGTTACTATTAGCATTTGCAGGTGTCTGATCCCTCATTGACGTTTGAACACCACGATTGGGTGCTGGATGGGCGTTTAACGCCAGCTTCCTACCCTTTTCTGGTGTTTGAACGCCATAACTGGGCAAGGAATGGGCATTCAACGCCAACTTTTCTCCCTTTTCTGGCATTTGAACGCTAGAAGTGGGCATCTACTGGGCGTTTGACGCCAATCTTTCACCCTTTTCTGGCGTTTGAACGCTAGAATTATTCCTCTCTGTGCTCTTGCTGTCCTCAGAGGGATTTTGGGCAGTGGTTTGGTCATCCTCTGTTAGTTGTTCCTTTCTTGGCTTTCTGCTACTTTGAGCTGATTTATTCAATGTCTTCCCGCTCCTTAATTGGACAGCTTGGCATTCTTCTGTTATCTGTTTAGATAGCTGCTGTCTTGTCTGATTCAATTGTGCTTCCATATTCTTGTTAGCATTTTTAGTGTCTTGGAGCATCTCTTTAAATTCTGCTAATTGTTTTGTCACAAGGAGTAATTGCTGATTAAGTTCAACAATCTGTTCTTGAGGATTAGGATCAGTAGTTACTGTCCTAGCCTCTTCATTTAGCCTCTTCTAGCAACCGTATCTATAAGTTCTTGAGCCTCTTCAATCATTTTTCTCATGTGTATAGATCCACCAACTGAGTGGTCTAGAAACATCTGAGCTTTTTCTGTAAGCCCATAGTAGAAGATGTCTAACTGTACCCACTCTGAAAACATTTCCGAGGGGCATTTTCTCAGCATCCCTCTGTACCCCTCCCAGGTATTATAAAGGGATTCATTATCTTCTTGTCTAAAGCCTTGGATGTCCAGCCTTAGCTGTGTCATCCTTTTTGGAGGGTAAAATTGATTCAGAAATTTGTCTGATAACTGTCTCCATGTTTTTATGCTTGCTATGGGTTGGTTATTTAACCACCTCTTAGCTTGATCTTTTATAGCAAATGGAAACAGTAATAATCTGTAGACATCCTGATCCACTTCTTTATCACATACTGTGTCAACAATTTGTAAGAACTATGCCAGAAACTCAGTAGGTTCTTCCTGTGGAAGACCGGAATACTTGCAATTTTGTTGCACTATGATAATGAGGTGAGGATTTAGCTCAAAAATGCTTGCTTTAATGGGAGGTATACAGATGCTACTCTCATATGCAGCTGTAATGGGATTAGCATATGACCCCAGCGTCCTTCTGGACTGTTCACTTCCACTTAGGTCCATGATGGAGAAAGGGAGATGATGTGGATTGCAAATAAAATATATTTTTGTTTTTTTATTAATTAAAAGTAACCGAATAAAATAAAACAAAATAAATGGAAGCTAAAATAAAAGTTTCGAAAATTAGAAGAAAATGAAATAAAAGCAAATTGAAAACTACATTAATTAATTAATTAAAAAGATTTTGGAATCAGCATTCAGAAAGATATGATTGAAAATTATTTTGAAAAATATATGATTGAGAAGATATGATTGCAATTTAAAAAAAATGATTGAAAAGATATGATTGAAGAAATTAAAAAGATTTGAAAAGATCAATTTTTGAAATTAGAATTTTGACTTGACTAAAAAAAAGATATGATTTTGCAAATCTTTGACTATTTTAATGCAAAATTTCAAAATTTATGAGTAAAATAAGGAAAAGATATTTTTTTTTATTTTTGAATTTTAATGAGGAAAGAGAAAAATAACAAAATGATACTAAACTTAGAAATTTTAGATCAAAACAAAGAGAACAAACAAGAAAACTTTGAATGTCAAGATGAACACCAAGAACAAATTTTTGAAAAATTTTTAAGTAAATAAAAGCACAAAAACACACCAAACTTAAAATTTTTAGAAAATCAAACACAAATTTTCGAAAATTTAAAGTAAAATACAAAGAAGACACTAAACTTAGAATTTTTAAAGATCAAGAAAGAACTAAAAACATTCAAATTCAAAAAATTAAAAGAAAATAAAAGCATGCAATTGACACCAAATTTAAAATATGAAACTAACTCAAATAAAAGACTCAAATTTAGTGACTCTAAACCAACAAAAATAAATTATTCCTAATCTAAGCAACAAGATAAACTATCAGTTGTCCAAACTCGAACAATCCCCGGCAACGGCGCCAAAAACTTGGTGCACAAAATTACAATCACACTTTTGCAACTCCGCACAACTAACCAGCAAGTGCACTGGGTCGTCCAAGTAATACCTTACGTGAGTAAGGGTCGATCCCACGGAGATTGTCAGCTTGAAGCAAGCTATGGTTATCTTGTAACTCTTAGTCAGGATATTGATGATTATATTTTTGACGATTTAGAATTTCACAAATGAAATCTCGTTGAAGTATAGTCTCTAAACCAACAATAATCCTTTCATGCAAAAATTTGTTTGTCACAAGTACAAACCCCTAAAATCTATAAACCGAAGTATTTAAACCTCGGGTCGTCTCTCAAAGGACTTGCAGGGTAGTGTTCTTGTTATTGGTTATGGACTTGTTTACTTTGGGGTTTTGGATGAGGAATGTGAATAGTAAATGGTAGGAAAACTTTATTCACAAAATGGTCTTGGCAAGGTTTGGTTGTCAAGGGTCTTCATCATTATCACTAGCCACAAGTATGGTAGTTGCAAGGATTAATCCCACTTAGTCATCCTTAAATCGATTAACAAAGGAAAGTCAAGTGAGTTATATCAATCCTAGTCCATAAGTCCTAGCTTTCCACTAATTGGATTAATGAAGGCTAGAGTTAATGGCTATCAACTATCAATCAATTGGACACTAGTGACTCAATAAATCCTAAGTTACCTTCTCAAGCCAAGAACATAAAATTCTAGTCTAAAATTCTTCCAAGCATTTAATCAAACACTTGGAAGGCACAAAAGAAAAGTATAGTCAATCACAACAAGAATGAATTCTAACTACAATTGAATGTAAAGAATTAACAATAACAATCAAGGAAATCACAATTATCATGAATTACCTCAAATTGCATTATTGAAAGAAAATAAAGAGAACAAGAGTATTATGATTACAAAACCTAGAAACAAAATAAGAGAAATTACAACAAGAGAATAGGGATAGAGAGAAGAACCAAAGTGTAGCAATCATCAATTGAAGGTAGAAGTTGAAGGAGACTTGAATTAAACCTAGAACTATGAGATCCTAATCTAACCCTAATTCCTAATCCTAATCCTAGAGAGAAGAGAGAGCTTCTCTCTCTAGAAACTAACTACAAAGCTAAACTAAACTAATTGGTAACTAACATATGTTTCCCTCTTCACTCCTTGGGTTAAATAGCATCAGAAATGAGTTGGATTGGGCCCACAAGGCTTTAGAATTCGTTGGCCACGTTTTGCTTTAAGTGAACTAGGTGGCAGCAACGGCGCGTGCGCGTACTTTGCGCGTGCGCGCCACCATACGTGTAGCAACTATGGCAAATCTTATATCGTTTCGAAGCCCCAGATGTTAGCTTTCCAACCCAACTGGAACCGTATCAATTGGACCTCTGTAGCTCAAGTTATGGTCGTTTAAGTGCAAAGAGGTCGGCTTGACAGCTTTCCGGTTCTTTCATTTCTTCATGAGTTCTCCACCTTTTCATGCTTCTTTCTTCATTCCCTTGATCCAATCTTTGCCTTCTAAATCTGAAATCACTTAGCAAACATATCAAGGCATCTAATGGAATCAAGGAGAATTAAATTTAGCTATTTTAAGACCTAAAAAGCATGTTTTCACTCTTAAGCACAATTAAAGGAGAATATACAAAACCATGCTATTTCATTGAATAAATGTGGGTAAAAGGTGATAAAATCCCCTAAATTCAATACAAGATAAACCGTCAAATTGGGGTTTGTCAACCTCCCCACACTTAAACCAAGCATGTCCTCATGCTTAAGCCAAGAGAAAGCAAAGGGCATCAACATTTATTCAATGTAACCTATCTATATGCATCCTATCTACATGAATGCAACTAGATGCAAAATGGTTGTACCTACTTGGTTAAAAATAAATCAATCCTCCAAGTCATTCATGCACAAGTAGGGTCAAGATCATATAACGATTCATGAATCCTACCAATTCAAATATAAAAATTGAAGTTCAAATAGACTTGCAAGAAGAACGCTCGCGAAAGCCGGGAATCAAGGAATTGAGCATCGAACCCTCACCGGAAGTGTTTGCACTCTAGTCGCTCGGTGTTTGGGGTTGATTCTCTCAATTCTCCCCTAATCATGCTTCCCAAGATTTGTTTTTCATCTAACAATCAACAATTATTCAATGCATGCATACATGTATCATGAGGTCTTTTCTTTAGGTTGTAATGGGGCTAGGGTCAAGGTAAGATCATTTATGGTCAAGTGGACTAGGATTGAATCTTTGATTAGCATAAACTTTCCCACCTAACCTATATAATGACCTATACAATTAAGTACTAATCTAACTACCCATTCCTCACTTTTTTCACATACTCATGCATTTTCTTTTCATTTCACAACACTTATGCATTGATTCTTATTGAGCTTCACTTTGGGGCATTTTATCCCCTTTATTGCTCCTCTTTTTTTTCTTTCTTTTTCTATATACATTTTTTTTCTTTTCTTTTCTTTTCTTTTTCTTTTTTACTTTTATTTGTTTTTCTTTCAAACTATACACAAGAACATCAATGCATAAGGTCTATACATTTAATCAATACATGAGTATGTACCAATTCCCCAATATAAAAATACAAAAGACAAACACCCTTTTATCCCAACTAATGTCCCAAAGTTTTCCCACTCTTGGATGACACTCACACTCACTAGCCTAAGCCAATCAAAGATCCAAATAAAGGCCATTCATTGTTTTCCGCTTTAAGGCTTGTAATGTGCTAAAATAAGAACAAGTGGGTTAAGCGTAGGCTCAAAATCGGCTAACAAAGGAGAGTAAAAGGTAAGGCTATTTGGATAAGTGAGCTAATGAAATGATGGCCTCAATCATATAAATGCATGAATACAAGGAATAATGGGACATATAGATTCAAACAAATCAAAGATTACAATCATAGAAAGAGAACGATTACACGCAAGAAGGAAAATAAGTGGTTATAAGATGTAACCACACCATTAGGCTCAAATCTCACAAGCTTGTGTTCTTAGCTCAAAACCATGTTCCAAAATAAATTCTTTCAAGCAAGTTCAACAAAAATTTTCAAATTGGTAGGGTGCCCTAAAAACAATTTTCTTGGAAAAGAAATCATCACCATAACCAAGTAGTCCTAATATGAAAGAAGTGGTAAGAATATGTACAAATTCTAACTAACATGCAACCTATCATGCAATGCAATAGCTACTCTAACAAAGAAAAATAAAAAAAATTGGTGTTGAAAAGGAAATTGTTACCCATGGAGATCGGTCGAATGACCTCCCCACACTTGAAGATTGCACCGTCCTCGGTGCATGCAAAGAAGAGAAAGGTGGATGGGTTGCTACAATTGATGAGCTTCTTCGAAAGGTTGTGCGGATGACTTGTTCGTTGCCCCATTTAAAAGCTTTTCCGTTTCCTCCTTTCTTGGTGGCCAGCCTAAAAGGAGAGAAAAAGAAAGAAAATTAAGCCTACAACAAAGATATCAAAGTAAATAGAACATAGGCAGGGCTAATGCCAAATAAGAGTATGATTCTCTACTACATGGTAGCTACAACATGTGAGTGAGAAATCAATATAAGCAAAAGGCATATCAACTGATACTTGATGCAAGAGTAAAGTTAAAGCATGGAGAGTATATTGAGCATCAAGATCAAATAAGAATTGACACAAACAAGATTAGTGATACGCATGAAAGCATTTGATTCTTATCCTAACTCAATGATGAAGCGGTATAAGAAAAAAAACAAAGGGTAATGAATTAGGAAGGACTAAAGCACTAATCTTGTGTGTTGACAAATATTACAATTAATGTAACAAGTCATGAAGCACCAAAACAAATGCAAGAAATTCTCAACAATTGAGTGAGAGAATTCAACACCATTATTAAAATGAGAAATTTAGAAAATAAAATGAGAACAAATAGAATTAAAATGCAAAGAATAAAAGTATGCAAATGTAATAGACAAAAGGAAATGGAAGAAGAGAAAAAAAAAATTTTTTTTTATTTTTAATTTTTTTTAGTATTTTATTTATTTATTTATTTATTTATTATTATTTTTTTTATTATTATTAAATTTTTTTTTCTTTTTTTTTTATTTATATTAAAAGAGAAAAAAAAATTTTTTTCAAGAGAGGAAGAAGAAAAAAAAAATGAGAAAGAAAGAAGGAGAGAAGAGGAAAGAAGGAGAAAGGAGGGAGGAGAAAAGCAGGGTGCAAATCCGCGCGCGCGCGCACAGCGCGCTTACGCGTGGATGCAGCGGGGACAATCCGCGCGCGCGCGCACAGCGCGCTTATGCGTGGATGCAGCAGGGACAATCCGCGCGCGCGCGCACAGCGCGCTTACGCGTGGATGAGGTTGTGCTCCCAGCACAATGTTAGCACAAAGCGCGCACAACTCTCTGGTTTTTGTACTAGAAGTTGCAGAAGTGCAATCCGCGCGCGCGCGCACAGCGTGCTTACGCGCCGATGACCGTTTTTTTTTTTTTTTTGCCGAAAAAGCAGAAAAAATGCCCAAGAGCTCCCTATAATGTCCAAAACTCTTCTTTATTCAATCAAATATCAAACAATTCACAAAAATGCAATTTGATTTTAGGATTTATTCATCTACTACTAATGAATACAACATACTAACAACCAATCTTTACAAACAAATCAATATGAAATGAAAATCTACCTACAATGGCAACTCAAATCACTTATTAAACAAAACTAAAAGAGGAAGGAAAGAGTTTACCATGGTGGGGTGTCTCCCACCTAGCACTTTTAGTTTAAGTCCTTAAGTTGGACATTTTGAGGAGCTTATTGTCATGGTGGCTTATGTTTGTACTCATCCTTGAATCTCCAAGGATCCTTGCTTCTCAATTGGTTGACAGAATTTCCAACCATTTTCGTCAAGCTTGGGCAAAGTTCTACCCAAGATATGAGTCCCCATAGTTGGTCTTCACCTAGCGAGCCAGGGTCCCATATCTTATCTTCGCACCCGTCTTCAATTTGATCCTCATACTTTTTCCTTCCGGGTGGTAGACATATGGAATTCTCTTTAATATACCAAGCCTCCCTTTGAGCCCATGCAAAGTGGTATTCTTCCAATCATCGTTCCTATGCCTTGAAACCTTGACCTCAATGAGCCTAATTCCTAACTTGCAACCACTACACAATTCTCTTTTTCCCTTAAGTCCACAAAGAGCTCTAAGTTGTCCATTATTTTCAATCAAACCATATTCAAGTGGGAAATTAAAGTCTAGAGATAGAGATTTTACCCACTTAAATATTGTATTGGATGGTAACTTGGGAAGGGAGACCTCCCCACACTTAGACAATGCAAGGTCTACTTCCTTGTGCTCTTTTTTGTGTATTTCCACCTCTTTGCGAGCTTCCTTGATTTCAACCTTTCCCCTTTTATCACATAGCTTGGTGTTGTCTTCAAGAACTTTGATTTCTTGCCTAATGAGAGGTGGTTCAATTTTGGATAGAAATTCATTGATGAATAAATCCATTTCTTGGTCAACCTCTTCATATTCTTCAATTTCGATATACACCATGCCAACATTTTCCTCTTGGTAGCTCTCTTTCTCATTGCTCACCAAGGGTATGGGAGGTTGTGCACACTCTTTTATACTTTCAACTCTATGTCCAATGGGAGAGGATTCCATTGTAGAGAGGAATTCATCCATGATTGAATCCATCTCTTGATAAACCTCTTCCAAGTCTCCAACGACGGTATGCCTTAGAGGTTGCGCACCTTCTTCAACTTCAATATCGAGCTCCTTGGAAGAGTGCTCCATGAGGCTACATTCCCTTGGACTTTCAACATCTCCTAAATCTTCAACCACTTCTTCCTTTTCTTCAATGATTATAGGTTCCTCTAGTTGCTCCAATACAAAATTTGACTCCTCCTTCTCCACCGAATTTTCCAATTTCTCCTTCATGCTTTGCTCTTCTTTTGACTTTTCACATGTGGTCACGGAAGTACCTTGAGTATTCAAGCATTGGTGGGCTAAAGTGTGCACCACCTTGGTCAAATTGGTCACAAACTCAAGTGTATCCCGCTTCATGGCTTCTTGTCCTAGGAGTAACAAAGTGAGGGGATCGTCTATTGGGGCTTGGGGTGAATAGGAAGGTTTATTATTTTGGAGAGAGGGTTCATGGTAGGAAGGTGGTTCTTCTTGGTAAGGGTATGGAGATGGTGAGGGTTGAGGCGGTTCATGGTAGTAATCTTGATAGGGTTGTGGTGGTTCTAAAGGTTCTTGCTCATAATGATCACAAGGATGTGGTATGGGTGATTGGTTATATGATGGATAAGGGTCACATAAAGGTACTTGGTAGAAAGGGGCTTGTGAGTATGGTTGAGCATCATGTTGAGGATAAGATTCATAGGAATATGGTGGTGGTTGATTGTCATAAAAGGAGTCACCATAGCCATTGAATTGACATGCATTAGGATGAGAATTATACCTATAAGTGTCCGGAGGTTGATGCCAATAGGAGTGATCAATTCCTTGAGGCTCCTCCCATCTTGGAGTGTTCCATCCTTGGTACATGTTAGCATTGGAGTTCACATTCCCTACAACACAATTAGAGCCAAACTCATAGCCAAAGTGAGAATTCATTATGGAAAAACAAAATAAAACTAACAAAATCTAGTAAACAAGCAAAAGACAAACTATTTACACTATTCACATATGTACAATAACCAATAACACAACACCATTGCAAATCCCCGGCAACGGCGCCATTTTGACGATTAGATTTTTGACGGTTTAGAATTTCACAAATGAAATCTCGTTGAAGTATAGTCTCTAAACCAACAATAATCCTTTCATGCAAAAATTTGTTTGTCACAAGTACAAACCCCTAAAATCTATAAACCGAAGTATTTAAACCTCGGGTCGTCTCTCAAAGGACTTGCAGGGTAGTGTTCTTGTTATTGGTTATGGACTTGTTTACTTTGGGGTTTTGGATGAGGAATGTGAATAGTAAATGGTAGGAAAACTTTATTCACAAAATGGTCTTGGCAAGGTTTGGTTGTCAAGGGTCTTCATCATTATCACTAGCCACAAGTATGGTAGTTGCAAGGATTAATCCCACTTAGTCATCCTTAAATCGATTAACAAAGGAAAGTCAAGTGAGTTATATCAATCCTAGTCCATAAGTCCTAGCTTTCCACTAATTGGATTAATGAAGGCTAGAGTTAATGGCTATCAACTATCAATCAATTGGACACTAGTGACTCAATAAATCCTAAGTTACCTTCTCAAGCCAAGAACATAAAATTCTAGTCTAAAATTCTTCCAAGCATTTAATCAAACACTTGGAAGGCACAAAAGAAAAGTATAGTCAATCACAACAAGAATGAATTCTAACTACAATTGAATGTAAAGAATTAACAACAACAATCAAGGAAATCACAATTATCATGAATTACCTCAAATTGCATTATTGAAAGAAAATAAAGAGAACAAGAGTATTATGATTACAAAACCTAGAAACAAAATAAGAGAAATTACAACAAGAGAATAGGGATAGAGAGAAAATCACTTAGCAAACATATCAAGGCATCTAATGGAATCAAGGAGAATTAAATTTAGCTATTTTAAGACCTAAAAAGCATGTTTTCACTCTTAAGCACAATTAAAGGAGAATATACAAAACCATGCTATTTCATTGAATAAATGTGGGTAAAAGGTGATAAAATCCCCTAAATTCAATACAAGATAAACCGTCAAATTGGGGTTTGTCAGATATCAATAATTCTCAGATTTGATTGTAAAAAGTAAAAGAACATGAAATAAATACTTGTTTTGCAGTAGTGGGGAGCAGGTTGAGGTTTTGGAGAGGCTCTGTCTTCAGAATCTTTGCTTTCCTACTGTCTTCTTCTTCACACACGCAAGACTCCTTCCATGGCAAGCTGTATGTTGGTGGATCACCGTTGTCAATGGCTACCATCCGTCCTCTCAGTGAAAATGGTCCAAATGCACTGTCACCGCACGGCTAATCATCTGTTGGTTCTAACTCATGCTGGAATAGGATCCATTGATCCTTTTGCGTCTGTCACTACGCCCAGCACTCGTGAGTTTGAAGCTCGTCACAGTCATCCCTTCCCAGATCCTACTCGGAATACCACAGACAAGGTTTAGACTTTCCAGATCTCAGGAATGGCCTCCAATAATTCTAGCCTATATCACGAAGGTTCCAATCTTAGATTAGAAACCCAAGAGATACACATTCAAGCTTGATTGCATGTAGAACGGAGGTGGTTGTCAAGCACGCGTTCATAGGTGAGAATGATGATGATTGTCACGGATCATCACATTCATCAGGTTGAAGTGCGAATGAATATCTTAGAATAGAAGCAAGCGTGATGGAATGGAAAACAATAGTAATTGCATTAATTCATGAAGAACAGCAGAGCTCCTCATCCCCAACAATGGGGTTCAGAGACTCATGTCATAGAAGATACAATATAAAACGTGTAGAGTGTCATGAGGTAAAAGATGAATCACTAAAAGTAGTTTTTATAGTAAACTAGTCACCTAGGGTTACAGAAAATGAGTAAGCTAGAATAGTTAGTGTAGAAATCCGCTTCCGGGGCCCACTTGGTGTGTGCTTGGGCTGAGCATTGAAGCTTTCATGTGTAGAGACCTTTCTTGGAGTTAAACGCCAGCTTTTGTGCCAGTTTGGGCGTTTAACTCTAGCTTTCATGCCAGTTCTGGCATTTTGACGCCAGAATTTCTATGCTGACTTGGAACGCCGGTTTGGGCCATCAAATCTCGGGCAAAGTATGAACTACTATATATTGCTGAAAAGACCAGGATGTCTACTTTCCAACGCAATTGAAAGTGCGCCAATTGGGCTTCTGTAGCTCCAGAAAATCCACTTCGAGTGCAGGGAGGTCAGAATCCAATAGCATCTGCAGTCCTTTTTCAGCCTCTGAATCAGATTTTTGCTCAGGTCCCTCAATTTCAGCCAGAAAATACCTGAAATCTCAAAAAAATACACAAACTCATAGTAAAGTCCATGAATGTGATTTTTATTTAAAAACTAATAAAAACATAATAAAAACTAGCTAAAATATACGAAAAATATACTAAAAATAATGCCAAAAAGCGTATAAATTATCCGCTCATCAGTATCATTAGTGGGTGTTGCAATTGCCTCCACCCATTTAGATACATAGTCTACTGCCACCAGAATATAAGTGTTTGATTATGATGATGGGAAAGGCCCCATGAAAGTCAATACCCCATACATCAAACAACTCAATCTCTAAGATCCCTTGTTGAGGCATGGCATAATCGTGAGGTAGATTACCAGCTCTCTGGTAACTGTCACAGTTACGTACAAACTCTCTGGAGTCTCTATAGAGAGTAGGCCAGTAGAAGCCACACTGGAGAACTTTGGTGGCTATTCGCTCACCTCCGAAATGTCCTCCATATTGTGATCCATGGAAATGCCATAGGATCTTCTGTGCCTCTTCTCTAGGCACACATCTACGGATCATTCCGTCTGCACACCTCTTAAAGAGATATGGTTCATCCCACAAGTAGTATTTTACATCAGAAATCAATTTTTTCATTTGCACCTTGTTATACTCCTTGGGTATGAATCTCACAGCTTTATAGTTTGCAATGTCTGCAAACTATAGTACTTCCTGAATGGCAAAGAGTTGTTCATCTGGGAAGGTTTCAGAGATCTCAGTAGGAAGGACGAACGCTCCTGCTACTGGTTCTATCCGGGACAGGTGATCTGCTACTTGGTTCTCTATCCCTTTTCTGTCTCTTATCTCTATATCAAACTCTTGCAGAAGCAACACCCATCTTATGAGTCTGGGTTTTGAATCCTGCTTTGTGAGGAGATATTTTAGCGCATTATGGTCAGTGTACACAATCACTTTTTATCCTACTAAATAAGATCTAAACTTGTCAATGGCATAAACCACTGCAAGTAACTCCTTTTCTGTGGTTGTGTAATTTTTCTGTGCATCATTTAAAACACGGCTAGCATAATAAATGACATGCAGAAGCTTATTATGCCTCTGTCCCAATACTACACCAATGGCATGGTCACTGGCATCACACATTAGTTCAAATGGTAATGTCCAGTCTGGTGCAGAAATAACTGGTGCTGTGACTAGCTTAGCTTTCAGAGTTTCAAATGCCTGCAAACACTCCGTGTGACAAATGGCATGTCAGCAGCTAACAGATTGCTCAGAGGTTTTGCAACTTTTGAAAAATCCTTTATAAACCTCCTATAGAATCCTGCATGCCCCAGAAATCTTCTGATTCCCTTAATATTGGCAGGTGGTGGTAATTTTTCAATTACCTCTACCTTAGCTTGATCCACCTCTATTCCCTTGTTCAAAATTTTGTGCCCAAGACAATTCCTTCAGTCACCATAAAGTAACATTTTTCCTAGTTTAAAACCAGGTTAGTCTCTTGGCACCTTTTTAGAACAAGTGCTAGATGGTCAAGGCAGGAGCTGAATGAGTCTCCAAATACTGAGAAGTCATCCATGAAGACTTCCAGAAACTTCTCTACCATATCAGAGAATATAGAGAGCATGCACCTCTGAAAGGTTGTAGGTGCATTGCACAGACCAAATGGCATCCTTCTATAGGCGAATACTCCAGATGGACATGTGAATGCTGTTTTCTCTTGGTCTTGAGGGTCTACTGCAATTTGGTTGTAACCTGAATAGCCATCCAAAAAGCAGTAGTATTCATGACCTGCTAATCTCTCTAGCATCTGGTCTATGAATGGTAAAGGAAAATGATCCTTCCTGGTGGCTGTAATTGAGCCTTCTGTAGTCAATACACATACGCCACCCTGTAACTGTTCTTGTAGGAGGCTTATCCCAGAAATGCATATTTCAGGGATGGTGGTAGTGGTTTGAGCTCAGGTTTAGGAGGCTTATCCTCCTCCTGAGGAGTTTTCAGAGGTTCTTCTATTCTCTCTGGTTCCTCCAGATCAGGCTGAACATCCTTAAAAATGTCCTCTAGCTCTGATTCGATACTCTCAGTCATATTGACCTCTTCTACCAAGGAGTCAATAACATCTGCACTCAGGCAGTCTTTTGGTGTGTCTGGATGCTGCATAGCTTTGACAGCATTCAACTTAAACTCATCCTCATTGACTCTCAGGGTTATCTCTACTCTTTGGACGTCAATGAGGGTTCGTCCAGTTGCAAGGAAAGGTCTTCCTAGAATGAGAGTTTTACTCTTGTGCTCCTCTATTTCCAGTACTACAAAGTCAGTAGGAAAGGAAAATGGCCCAACCTTGACAATCATATCCTCAATTATGCCTGATGGGATTTTAATGGAGCAATCAGCAAGTTGGAGGCATATTCGGGTTGGTTTAACTTCATCAGTCAAGCCAAGCTTTTTGATAGTGGATGCAGGTATTAAGTTGATACTTGCCCCAAGGTCACACAGAGCTGTCGTGGTACAAGCATCCTCTAATGTGCATGGTATCATAAAGCTTCCGGGATCTTTAAGCTTCTCTGGTAAGCTTTTCAGAATAACTGCACTGCATTCTTCAGTAAGGAAAACTTTTTCAGTTTCTCTCAATCCTTCTTATGGCTCAAGATCTCTTTCATAAACTTAGTATAAGAGAGTATTTGCTCAAGTGCCTTTGTAAACGGAATCTTTATTTCAAGAGTCCTGAGATATTTTGCAAAGCGAGCAAATTGTTTATCCTGTTCCGCTTGGCAGAGTTTCTAAGGATAAGGCATCTTGGCTTTGTATTCTTCAACCATAGTTGCTACAGGTTTATTTCTTACAGAAGTCGTTGGAGAAGCCTACTTAAGGGGGTGGTTATCAACACTTGCAGGTGTCTGATCCCTTAGTGGCGTTTGAACGCCAGAATTGGGGGCTGCATGGGCGTTTAACGCCAGATTGTCACCCTTTTCTGGTGTTTGGATGCCAGAACTGGCCATCCCTTGGGCGTTTAATGCCACCTTTTCACCCTTTTCTGGCATTTGAACGCTAGAATCATTCCTCTCTGGGCTCTTACTGTCCTCAGAGGGATTTTGGGTAGTGGTTTGGTTATCCTTTATTAGATGTTCCTTTCTTGGCTTCCTGCTACCTTGGATTGATACATTCAGTGTTTTCCCACTCCTTAATTGAACAGCTTTGCATTCTTCTATTATCTGTTAGATAACTGTTGTCTTGTCTGATCCAATTGTGCTTCCATATTTTGGTTGGCATTTTAAGTGTCTTGGAGCATCTCTTTGAATTCTGCAAACTGTTTTGTCATAATAAGCAATTGCTGATTGAGTTCAGCAACTTGTTCTTGAGGACTAAGTTCAGTGGATACTGCTTTAGCCTCTTCTTTCAAGGAAGACTCGCTACTCAAGTACAGATGCTGAACTGTATCAATGAGCTCTTGAGCCTCTTCAATTGTCTTTCTCATATGTATAGATCCACCAGCTGAGTGATCTAGAGATATTTGAGCTTTTTCTGTAAGTCCATAGTAAAAGATGTCTAACTGCACCCACTCTGAAAATATTTCAGTGGGGCATTTCCTTAACATCCCTCTGTACCTCTCCCAGGCATTATAAAGGGATTCATCATCCTCTTGTTTAAAGCCTTGGATGTCCAGCCTTAGCTGTGTCATTGATAAACCACTATTTTATGGTTTATAATGTGTTTAATTGTGTGGTTTTACCATGACCCTTACCCACTTATTCATATGATTAGCATGCATTTATATTTCCTTCCTAAAATTATTACATGATTGAAAACTTGCTTCCTAGAGACTTTTAATTATGTATTTAAATTCTCATTTATTCCATTCGATGCCGTGATCTGTGTGTTAAGTGTTTCAGGCTTTATAGGGCATGAATGAGTTGGAAATTGCAAAGGAAGCCTGCAAAAATGGAAAGAACACAAGAAATTAAGGAGATGACCAGCAAGAAGTGACGCGGCCGCATGGCTCACGCGACCGCGCGAAAGAGAGGAAATCGCAGTGACGCGGCCGCATGGCTCACGCAACCGCGCGGATTGGAATAGCATAAGTGACGCGGAGGCGTGGACGACGCGCCCGCGTGGCAAAGCAAAACGCCGAGTGACGCGTCCGCATGAATGATGCGATCGCGTGACGTGCGCGATCTGCATAATCTGCAGAATTCGCTGGGGGCAATTTTGGGCCCTGTTTTGACCCAGTTTTTGGCTCAGAAAAGCAGAATAGAGCCAGAGAACATGCAGAAACCAACAACAACATTCATTCTACACAGTTTTACTTTTTAGATCTAGTTTTACTCCTCCTCTAGGTTTCTCTCTACACATTCATAGTTCATAGGATTTTATTTCTATTGCTCTTTGCATTGGGATATTGAGAAGAGTTATTACCTCATCAAGACTTCGTCACTCTAGTTCGTTTTCTTTACTTGGCTTTACTCTTCCATGTCCTTTAATTTACTCAATTTTACTATTGGATTATTTTAGAATTTATTAATACAAGAGTTACTTTTATTTTTAATTGATTCCCTTGAGTTTTATTTATCATGTCTTTCTTTAATTCCCTTTTCTATGTTATGAATTCCACATTCACAATGAGCGAGTAGTTCCCTAACTTGATGGGGAGTTGATTGAAAGGAACCCTTGAGTTGGAATGTTCAAAAGAAAAATTGTAATTAGGTTTATTGTGAATTACTCTCTAGTCACTAACGCCAGTCCCTCCAAGTAAGCGGATTGGGACTTGTGAATAGAAACAGCATTCCAACTTGTTTGACTTTCCCTTACCTAGTAAGGGATAACTAAACAGAACAACCTTCAATTATCAATTAATCTTGAGAGTACTGCAACAAGAATAGGGCTTCCAACTAATCTACTCCCAGTCAAGGCTTTTATTTAAATTACTTAATTCTCCAATTTAATTTCCTGTTTATTCAACTCCAACTCTTTTTGAAAATATCTGATTAATAAAATAGCACACCTTTCTGTAACTCGTTGGGAGAAGACTTGGGATTCATACTCCCAGTATTTTAATTTTAATTTTTGTGACAACCCTTCTAAATTGATAAGCAGATTTCTGGTTGATTAAGAACTATACTTGCAACGCATATCTCATAACAATTCTTAATTTGCCAATTTCTGCCACGTCAATTTTTGGCGCCGTTGCCGGGGAGTTGCAATAGAGAGCTAAAGTTATTAATTGGAATTTATTTATTTGCATTTTATTTTATCTTGCTACTATGAGCTGCTTGTTTCTTTCGCTAGTTGACGCGTTCACTTCCTGATCCAAGCTTGCCAGTATTCAATCCTGAGATTGAAAGAACTATTTCACAAATAAGGCAAGCTCGGCATCAGTTAGTCCTCTCTGAGGGCGGATCTGAAACGTCATTTGAGGAAGAAACCAGCCCCCATTCTACTGATTCGGTTGATTTACGCGTAGGTGACATGGCAGCACCTTGGAGAGTTACTATCCAGGAGGCTAGAGCCCCTGGTTTTACAATGCAACCGTTTCAAGCACATCATCCAGCGGTGGCTACAGACTTTGAAATAAAGACTGCACTGCTCAATTTGATGCCCAAGTTTCATGGCTTACCTGCTCAAGAGCCTATCAAGCACCTGAGAGATTTTCAAGCAGCCTGTTCTACTGTCAGGCGTGATGGTGCAGATGAAACTTCAATTTTGTTGAAAGCTTTCTCGTTTTCTCTTGAGGGAAAGGCAAGAGAGTGGTACTACACTCAACCCGCAGCAACTGTATCCAACTGGGATACACTTAGAAGAGAATTCTTGGAAAAGTTCTTTCCAGCTGAAGTTACTGATAAACCGAGGAAAGACATTTCCATGATTATTCAGGACGAATCTGAGACTCTCTATGAATACTGGGAGCGCTTCAATAATCTTCTGGAAGTATGCCCCCACCATATGATTGACAAGATAGTGTTACTCGGTTACGTCACTGACGTTAGGATTTTTGCCAGTAAAGAATGTCATAAAAACAGTCGCGTTGTAGATATAGTCTCTAAACCGGCAAAAATCCCTTCGTACAAACGTTTTGGTTGTCACAAGTAACAAACCCCTTTGAAATTGATAACCGAGTATTCAAACATCGGGTCGTCTTCTCAAGGAATTGCAGGGAGGTATGTTCTTATTATTGGTTATGAAGATTGTAAAATTGGGGTTTTGAGAATAGGGAGCAAGTAATTTAAATTGTAATTAAAATAAATAAATAACTGTAAAATAAACTTTTGTCAAGGTATGAGAAATTGGAAGTCCTAGCCCAGTTATCCTTATCAACAATAATGAAAATTGACTCTTGATTCCACTTAGTTAACCTTTACTAAAGCAAAGGAAGGTCAAGGGACAAATTGGTTTGGTCTTCGAATCCTATTTATTTCCTAAGAAAAGATTGGGATTATTGAAGTTCAAACCAATTGGCAAGATAACAATTATGCTATTGAGTTGGATAACTTCTGGGTTACTGATTCCTTAACCAAGACCAAAAGAGGAAAAGTAAATTTGCTGGAATAAAAATGCCTTCAGATGGGAAGCAATAGTAACATAAATTAAAGAGAGCAATCATAAGTCTGAAATACCTCAAAATATATTAAATAGAAAATCAAGCTAAATATAAAGAGTCATAAATAAAATTGAGAAAATAAATAAAAGAACATTGAACCTAGGATTGAGAGTCACTCTAAAACTAAGAGAAATCCTAAATCCTAATCCTAAGAGAGAGGAGAGAACCTCTCTCTCTAAAAACTACATCTACTCCTAAAAATTTTGAATATGAGAGCCTCCTTATGAATCGATGCAGTCTCCCACTTTATAGCCTCTAATCTGTGTTTTCTGGGCCACAAACTGGGTCAGAAATAGTCCAGAATTCGCTGGTTTCGAATTTTGCCACGCTGGATTTTCGTCACTGCGACACGGCCGCATGGATCATACGATCGCGTCACCTAGCTTCAGAGGAACTATAGCATATTATATATCAAATCGAAGCTCCGGACGTTAGCTTTCTAACGCAACTGGAACCGCGTCGTTTAGATCTCTGTAGATAAAGTTATAGCCGTTTGAGTGCGAAGAGGTCAGGCTGGACAGCTTAGCAATTTCTCCAACTTCTCGTATTCCTTCCACTTTTACATGCTTCTTTTCCATCCTCCAAGCCATTCCTGCCCTATAATCTCTGAAAGCACTTAACACACATATCAAGGCATCTAATGGCAATAAGAGAGGATTAATAATAAGCAAATATAAGATCAAAGAAGCATGTTTTCAATCAAAGCACATAATTAGGAAGGCAAATGTAAAACCATGCAAATAGTATGAATAAGTGGGTAAAGAGTAGATAGAAACCACTCAATTGAGCACAAGATAAATCATAAAATAGTGGTTTATCAACCTCCCCACACTTAAACATTAGCATGTCCTCATGCTAAGCTCAAGAGAACTATAAAGAAATGAAGAGGAATGGTAGAATGCATGAAATGCAACCTATGAATGCAACTACATGCTAAATGCCTTTACTTACTTGGTTAAGAGTAAATAAGTTCTCCAAGAATAAATATGAACTGGATTTCACTAATTCAAATCATAAAAATGAAGTACAAATAGACTTGCAAGAAGAAAATAGCTCATGAAAGTGGGGAATAAGGAATTGAGCATCGAACCCTCGCTGGTAGTGTATACACTCTAGTCACTCAAGTGTTTAAGGTTCGATTCTCTCAATTCTCTACTAACCTTGCTTTCTAAGGCTTGCTCTTCATCTAACAATCAACATAATTTTAATGCACAAATACACATATCAAGAGGTCTTTTAAGGGTTGTAATGGGGTTAGGGTCAAGGTAGGATTGTATTTGGCCAAGTGGACTAAAATCTGAATCCTTAATTAACTTAAACTTTCCACCTAACTTAAACAATCCATGTAATCACAGTACAAAATCTAACTATCCATCAACCATGTTTTCCACATATTCATGTATTCTAATTTCAAGTACAATTCATATGCATTGTTTTCAACATTTTACTTTGGGGCATTTTGTCCCCTTTTTCTTATTTGCTCTTTTTTTTTACGTAATTTTTCTTTTTCTTTTATTTTTCTCAATGCATATGATTAAATTATTGGATGCATGAATCATGTCTTAAACATTTTTTCACATTTTCAGAAAATTCTAACATACTCAATTCTCAAACCAATTGTTTCCAATTCGCTTTCCCACACTTAATTTATGAGCACTCTCACTAGTCTAAGCTAACTAAGGATTCAAATTAAGGATATTATTGTTTTCCGCTTAAAGTTAATGATGTGCTAAAGTAAGGAACAAAGGGGTATAGTAGGCTCAAATTGGTTTGCAAAGGATAATGAAAGGTAAGGCCATATGGGTATGTAAGCTCAGTGAAACAAAGGCCTCAATCATGTAAGTGCATGCATACATTAAACCATGGAAATATAGAATTAAACAAGACAAAGATCACAATTTTAGAGAGAAAAATACACACTAAAACAGAATTTTGGTTGATAAAATGCAACCAATTCAAATAGGCTCAAAAATCTCACAGGTTTTGTGTGTTTGAGTTCTAAACCATGTTCCAGTATAATATCTCTTCAAACAAGTGTAACATTAAATTTTATTCAAATTAGTGAAATTCTCTAAAAATTTTCTTGAAAAAGAAAATATTACTTCCATCAAGTGGTAAAATATGCAAAAATCAAACAAACATGCAAATGCAACAACTAATCTACAAAGAAAATTTAAACATTGGTGTTTGAGACAAGAAAGTACTAACCCATGGAGATCGGTATCGACCTCCCCACACTTAAAGATTGCACCGTCCTCGGCGCATGCTAAGATGTGCAAGTGGATGGGGGTTGTGGTTTCCCAGCTGGGCTCTTTTTTGTTCCTTTCCTTGCTGGCGGTTTGGGAGTAGCTTTCTCATTTCCTTCCTTGGTGGCCATCCTGAAGAAGGGAAGAGAAAGTAAATTAAATTCAAATAGATATATAGCAAGGAAGAGAATGGAAGAGTGGTGATGGATGCACATTAGGATGTAATTGACATTAACACATGCTCTCGAGTACATGTGAAAAGCCAGCAATGAAAAATAGCTAGTGCATGTATAGACAAGTGAATGCAAGGTGTTTATTGGCATGCCGGCAAAGGGCATGAGTAGCATAGACCAAGCAATACTTTGTAATAAACCATCACGTTTGTATTGACAATTAATTTCAATTAATACAATAGTAAAGGGAGTTTATGAAAAGCAAGCATTCAGAGTAGTAGGATAAAAGATACTGAAAAGTAGTGCACAATGCCATATGGGCGTTTTTACAAACACATAGCATGCATGTTAAATAATCTAATGAAAATAATAAATTGAACATACAAGCAACCCTTTAAAGAAAATAATATATAATTGTCAAACTATTTTAATAATCTACAAAAATATAGAAAATAAGACCCAAATAAATTTCCAACACCAATGAGAATAATGCAATGAATGAAATATGCAAATAAATGAAGTAAAATAAAATGAAAGATAAGAAGAATGAGAAGAGAAAGAAAGAGAGGAGAAGTAAGTAAGGGAAAAGAGAAAATAGGAGTTGGGGAAGAGAAAGATAAGATATGTTGGCAATTTAGGTTGAGCTGTGCGGCGCAAGTGACGCGGCCGCGTGGGGCACGCGTTCGTGTGGATGCGTTTCAAGTATGGTGACGCGATCGCGTCGGTCACGCGGTCGCGTGACCCATTTTATGCTTCTGGCGTGAGTGCAGCCTCGCACCAGCACAACTCTCTGTTCAAATTAATTTATTTGCCAAAATTGGGGTGACGCGATCGCGTGAGTGGGCGTCAGAAAATGGATGACGCGGCCGCGTCGGCGATGCGGTCGCGTGATAAGGATTGTGCTTCCAGCACCACTCTCGCACAATATGTCATTGTGCACCCTTTTACGTCGAAAACTCAGGGCACGCGGTCGCGTGGGAGGCCATGATTCCCATGCGACGCGAACGCGGTAGCGACGCGGTCGCGTGGGTTGATTTGTGCCATTGGCACACCTCCAGCCACACTCCAGCGTAACTTTCTGTTCATTTTTATTTTTCTTTACTCTCCCATCTCCTTGCGACGCGGACGCGTCGCTGATGCGGTCGCGTCGCGTGCTCGCTTTTTTTTTTTTATAATCTGAAAAAAGATGCAGAATGTAGTGTTAATAAAAAACTCCAGGTTCAATATAATAAAATAAAATAAAACTCGAAAACAAATAAATAAAAATGAAAAATGAACGATCATACCATGGTGGGTTGTCTCCCGCCTAGCACTTTTAGTTAAAGTCCTTAAGTTGGACATTTGGTGAGCTCCCTGTTATGGTGGCTTGTGTTTGAACTCATCCAGGAATCCCCACCAATGTTTGTGATTCCAGTAACCTCCGGGGTCCCAAACTAGGCACAGAAAGCCTTCAAGTAAGTTAAAGCAAGTGACAAGGCCCCAAGAGTGGTGATTGGTAGAATGGATTCCGGGGTCCCAGACCTTGCCTTTGCACCCGTCTTTTGGTTGAGCAATATTGTTCCCTCCGGGTGGCAAGCAGTCTGAATTCTCACGTAAGCGGCCAAACAACTTCCTAGACCCATTCAGTTGAGCTCTATACCAACCTTTACTCTTAAACTTAAAGCTTCCAACCATGATGAACCTTGCAGGACAATTCTTACCACTGGCCATCTTTCTCTTACTCTTAATGTCACAAAGAGCTCTAAGTTGACCATCCGTCTCCAGTAGCCCATATTCAAGTGGGATTAGAAAGCTACGGGATATGAATTTTACCCACTTGAATGTTGTGAAGGATGATGGCAACTTAGGGGGAGGTGTTTTTAATGAAATTACAAGCTCCACTCCCTTGTGCTCTTCTCTGATAATTACCACCTCTTTGCAAGCTTCTTCAATTTTAACATCTTCCTCTTGGTAGCTTTCTTCCAATTCAATCTTCTCTTCATTGCTTTCCAAGGGCATGGGAGGTTGTGCTTCTTCTTCTTGAATCTCCATCTCTTGATCAACCTCTTCCAAGTCTTCAACTGTGATATGCCTTGGAGGTTGTACACCCTCCTTAGCATCAATTTCAAACGTCTTGGAAGGGGGTTCTATGACTGGACTTTCCCATGGAGGTTCTGCATCTCCTAAGTCTTCAACCACTTCTTCTTCTTCTTGAACAATGACAGCGTCTTCTACTTGTTCTAGTACGAATTCATTCTCTGTCTTGTCCACTGGGGTTTCTGGTATCTCCTTCATGCTACGCTTTTCACTAGACTGTCCACATGGGGCTGTGGCTGATCCTTGTGTATTTAAGCGCCTAGAAGCCCATTAAATTAATGCTTGCCCCAGTTGTTAAGTGGTTGCCTGAAATTTAATTACTGTTTCCCTTAGGCGATCCTCTGCTTCTCGGGTTGCCGGACTTGGACATGATACAAAAGAAAGTGGTGGTGGTTGGGAGTGATTGGACTGGAATTGGGGTGGTTCTATATATGGTTCATATGGCTCATAAGGTGGTTGGTATGGTGGTTGAGGGTTAGGGTCATATGGAGGTGAATGGCGGAAAGGGGCTTGTGAGTTTGGTGGTCCAAAGTTATGTTGAGGAAAGGGTTCATAGGCATATGGTGGTGGTTGTTGACAATTAAAAGAGTGCTCACCATAGTCATTGCCTTGATATGCATCACAGAATGGTTGTTGATGGTTCATTGGAGGTGGTTGTTGCCATGAGGGTTGATTAAATCCTTGTGGCTCCTCCCATCTTTGATTCTTCCAACTTTGATGCATATTTTCATTATAGTGTCCATTCCTAACAACAACATTGGAATCAAACTTGAAGCGAGAGGGGTGAGAGTTCATAGTAGCAAATAAAAAATTAAAAACAAAAATAAAAATAAATTTTAATTAAAAGGTTATTTAAATTTTGAATTTGAAAATTAAATTTTGAAATTTGAATTTTTTTTTTTTGAAATTTGAAATTTGAAATAAGATAAGATAAGATAAAAATTTTTAAACTAAAAACCAATAACCTCTTAACTTAATAAAAAGCAAAAATAAAAATAAAAATAAAAACAAATAAACAAGTAAAAATAAAATATTTACAATAACCAATAATAAGGCACACGTTTGCAATTCCCCGGCAACGGCGCCATTTTGACGTTAGGATTTTTGCCAGTAAAGAATGTCATAAAAACAGTCGCGTTGTAGATATAGTCTCTAAACCGACAAAAATTCCTTCGTACAAACGTTTTGGTTGTCACAAGTAACAAACCCCTTTGAAATTGATAACCGAGTATTCAAACCTCAGGTCGCCTTCTCAAGGAATTGTAGGGAGGTATGTTCTTATTATTGGTTATGGAGATTGTAAACTTGGGTTTTTGAGAATAGGGAGCAAGTAATTTAAATTACAATTAAAATAAATAAATAACTGTAAAATAAACTTTTGGCAAGGTATGAGAAATTGGAAGTCCTAGCCCAGTTATCCTTATCAATAATAATGAAAATTGACTCTTGATTCCACTTAGTTAACCTTTACTAAAGCAAAGGAAGGTCAAGGGACAAATTGGTTTGGTCTTCGAATCCTATTTATTTCCTAAGAAAAGATTGGGATTATTGAAGTTCAAACCAATTGGCAAGATAACAATTATGCTATTGAGTTGGATAACTTCTGGGTTACTGATTCCTTAACCAAGACCAAAAGAGGAAAAGTAAATTTGCTGGAATAAAAATGCCTTCAGATGGGAAGCAATAGTAACATAAATTAAAGAGAGCAATCATAAGTCTGAAATACCTCAAAATATATTAAATAGAAAATCAATCTAAACATAAAGAGTCATAAATAAAATTGAGAAAATAAATAAAAGAACATTGAACCTGGGATTGAGAGTCACTCTAAAACTAAGAGAAATCCTAAATCCTAATCCTAAGAGAGAGGAGAGAACCTCTCTCTCTAAAAACTACATCTACTCCTAAAAATTGTGAATATGAGAGCCTCCTTATGAATGGATGCAGTCTCCCACTTTATAGCCTCTAATCTGTGTTTTCTGGGCCACAAACTGGGTCAGAAATAGTCCAGAATTCGCTGGTTTCGAATTTTGCCACGCTGGATTTTCGTCACTGCGACGCGGCGGCATGGATAACGCGGTCGCGTCGCCTAGCGTCAGGGGAACTATAGCATATTATATATCAAATCGAAGCCCCAGACGTTTGCTTTCTAACGCAACTGGAACCGCGTCGTTTGGACCTCTGTAGCTAAAGTTATAGCTATTTGAGTGCGAAGAGGTCAGGCTGGACAACTTAGCAATTTCTCCAACTTCTCGTATTCCTTCCACTTTTACATGCTTCTTTTCCATCCTCCAAGCCATTCCTGCCCTATAATCTCTGAAAGCACTTAACACACATATCAAGGCATCTAATGGTAATAAGAGAGGATTAATAATAAGCAAATATAAGATCAAAGAAGCATGTTTTCAATCAAAGCACATAATTAGGAAGGAAAATGTAAAACCATGCAAATAGTATGAATAAGTGGGTAAAGAGTAGATAGAAACCACTCAATTGAGCACAAGATAAACCATAAAATAGTGGTTTATCAGTCACACAGGGCATGAGGCCCCAAGATAAGACCACATTGGAAAGTGCTAGTAATGGGTCTATGAAAAAGTACAAGACCACTGATGAGGCATGGCAATTGATCAGCAACTTAGCTGAATCCACTCAGAATCACAGGCAGAAACAAGGCCGTTCAAAAGCCGTTACAGAAGTATCCTCTAGCAGAGAGACTGCTGCTCTAACTCAGAGTATCTGTGAAATGACCAACTTGCTGAAGCAGATGCAATTGAATCAACAACAAGTTCAGCAAGCTCAACCTTCTCCAGCACAGCAAAGCCAACAGTTAGTCCCACAGAGAGTTGGCGGAATCTGTGTTGATTATAGCCATCATACTGATGAATGTCCGCAGCTCTAGCAGGACGACAACACCGTGGCAGCCACTGATAACTTCTATGACCGCCCCAACCAAGGGTACAATCAAGGTGGCAATTACAGCCATGGATGGCAGGACAATTCTAACCAGAATTGGAGGGACAACAATAACAGAGGAGGCAGAGACAATCAGGAAAATCAGAGGTGGAATAACAACAACAACAGGCAGCAGAACCAGAACTAGCTTTACAGAGCACCTCACTTGAGGCAATCCCAAGGACCATAGAATACCCAACAGCAGACCTCTCAACTTACTTATCCTTCTTCATCTTCTAATGATGACTTACTACAATCTATTGATCGGAG
Source organism: Arachis hypogaea (assembly GCF_003086295.3). NCBI lineage: Eukaryota > Viridiplantae > Streptophyta > Magnoliopsida > Fabales > Fabaceae > Arachis > Arachis hypogaea. The sequence continues at coordinate 52,937,970 of NC_092052.1, forward strand.
ACAACAGACCACGAAAAATAACCTTTATGCTACACTAAATGGTCTGAACTCTACCATGCAAGCTCTTGTCTTACAGATTGGATCAATGAATAACTCCAATAACCAGCCTTTGAGCTCCAGTGGGATTCCCTCTCAACCATTACCCAATCCAATGGGTGGCATTAATGCCATCACCCTAAGATCTGGAACCACACTGCAAGAGAGGAATCAGGAGGAGCCAAGCCCACCAGAACACGCCTCAGCTGAAGAGGTAGTGGAAATAGAAGATGTTGAAGAGGAAGAGGACATACAGGACATGACTGAAAAAGAAGAAGTTCAACCACAGGAGGAAGCACCACAGGGTGCAGACACTGCAGAAGACACCAGTCCCATTCCATTTCCACAACTTGCAAGGAAGCCCAAGAAGCAGCTGGAACCTGATCCCAAAATGGTAGAGATATTCAAAAAGGTTGAGGTAACTGTTCCTCTTTTTGATGTTATTCAACAGGTACCTAAATATGCAAAGTTTCTAAAAGATTTATGTATACATAAAGACAAAATTAATGAATTAGAAACTATTCCTTTAGGTAGTTCCATATCTGCTTTAATAGGAGGTTTACCTGAAAAGTGTAGTGACCCAGGTCCATGTATGGTGAATTGTACTATTGGTGGTGTGGTATTTTCTAATTGCATGTGTGATTTAGGAGCATGTGTGAGTATAATGCCTTTGTCTATATATGATATTTTGAGGCTCCCTCCCTTAAAAAGGTCGGCAGCTCGTTTTGTGTTAGCAGATAAAAGCATTATTACAGTGGCTGGAGTTGCTGAAGATGTATTAGTGGGCATTAAGGGGCTCACATTTCCCACTGATTTTTATATCCTGGAGATGCCCCAAAATGACTCAGAGAAGCCATCATCAATCCTACTCGGAAGACCATTCCTGAAGACCTCGAAGTTCAAATTAGATGCTTTTTCAGGAACATACTCTTTTGAAATAGATGGCCGAGTAGTAATCTTCAATCTGAATGGAGTTATGAAGCATCCACCAAAGGATCATTCTATCCTCCAGTGTGACATCATAGATGAAACCGTGGCTGAAGTTCACCAGGGGGAATTTGAAGAGAAGTACATAGGACAAGGTCCAAGTGTGGCGACATTCTCGGAGGACAATGATAGTGCTTTACCATTGTTGCCAGCTCCAGACAACCCAGAGCCTGACCATGATCAGAAGTTAGAATTAAAACTCCTTCCTCCACACCTCAAATATGCTTACCTTGAAGACGAGCAGAAGTTTCCAGTTATCATTGCAAGGGAACTCACTTCTCAACAGGAAGAGCAATTACTTAGTGTGCTGAGGAGGCATAAGAAGGCAATTGGTTGGAGTTTGGCAGACATAGTCGGCATTAACCCTCAAGTCTGTGAGCATGGAGATCTCATTGCAACCAGAGTTCAGAACGCCTGGAAGGTCTGTATTGACTACAGACGTCTCAACCAGGCCACTCGTAAGGATTACTATCCTCTTTCATTCATTGATCAAATGCTGGATCGCCTGTCAGGTAAATCACATTATTGTTTTTTAGATGGCTACACGGGTTATTTCCAGATTCATATAGCTCTTGAGGATCAGGAAAAGACCACTTTTACATGTCCTTTTGGGACTTATGCTTACAAGAGAATGTCCTTTGGCTTGTGCAATGCACCAGCTACCTTCCAAAGGTGCATGATGAGTCTTTTCTCTGATCTTATTGAGGATTGTATGGAAGTTTTTATGGATGATTTTAGTGTGTACGGCGATTCCTTTAGCCTTTGCTTAGATGGATTATCTAGAGTATTAGATAGATGTGTCAATACAAACCTTGTATTAAATTTTAAAAAATGTCACTTTATGGTAAAACAAGGTATTGTACTAGGACATGTTGTGTCTAATACTGGCATTTCTATAGATCCAGCAAAGGTGGATGTTATTTCTAGTTTACCTTACCCCTCTTCTATGAGGGAAGTCCACTTGTTCCTTGGCCATGCAGTTTTTTACAGGAGATTCATTAAGGACTTCAGTAAGGTAGCACTTCCCTTATCCAGGCTACTGCAGAAGGATATTGAGTTCGAGTTCAGTGAGGATTGCAAACAAGCGTTTGATAAGCTGAAGACCGCCCTGACTCAAGCTCCAATTGTGAGAGGACCAGGCAGGAGCCAGCCATTTGAAATAATGTGCGACGCCTCCAACCATGCAGTAGGAGCAGCACTGGCTCAGCGTGAAGGTAAGGACCCCTTTGTTATTGCTTATGCGTCTAAAACTTTAGATGCCGTTCAGTCCAATTACACTACTACTGAGAAAGAGCTTCTTGCTATTGTTTTTGCTCTGGATAAATTCAGATCCTATTTACTTGGTACGAAGGTAGTAGTGTACTCAGACCACGCAGCTCTAAAGTATCTATTAGCTAAAAAGGAATCCAAACCAAGGCTCATACGTTGGATACTGCTATTACAAGAATTTGATTTAGAAATTAAGGATATGAGTGGTAACCAGAATTTAGTGGCAGACCATTTGAGTCACCTTGAGCATATTACAGATGACCCCACTCCTATAGCTGATAATTTCCCATTTGATAACCTGCAAGCAGTATCTGAGGTAGTCCCTTGGTATGCACGTGTAGCTAATTATCTAGTTAGCCGCACCTTTCCTCCAAACTTTTCTAAGCATCAAAGGGACAAGCTAAAAAGCGAGTCTAAATATTATATATGAGATGACCCATATTTATGGAGATGTGGCACTGACCAGGTAATTAAACGGTGTGTGTCTCAATCAGAATTCCAGTCTATCTTAGAGGCATGTCACTCGTCTGAGAGTGGAGGACATTTTGGCCCTCAAAGAACAGCTAGAAAAATCTTAGACTGTGGATTCTGGTGGCCTACACTTTTTAGAGACGCTGCTGAATTTCGTAAATCTTCTTTTCCATGCCAAAAATTTCGTAATATATCCAAGAGGGATGAGATGCCTCAACAAATTATTCTTTTCTGTGAAATTTTTTATGTTTGGGGCATTGACTTCATGGGTCCATTTCCAAATTCTAATGGTTATTTTTATATATTGTTAGCTGTGGATTACGTTTCCAAATGGGTGGAAGCAATTCCTACCCGCACTAATGATGCTAACACTATTGTTTCCTTTGTGAGAAACCACATTATTTGTCACTTTGGATCACCACGAGCAATCGTGAGCGATCAAGGCACCCACTTTTGTAATAGGAGACTAACAGGATTGATAAAAAAGCATGGGATAATTCATAAGGTTGCAACAGCCTACCATCCTCAGACTAATGGGCAAGCCGAGGTGTCAAACAGAGAGATAAAGCGTATCTTGCAGAAGATAGTCAAACCTCATAGAAGAGACTGGAGCACCAGGCTACAAGATGCACTCTGAGAATTGAGAAAGCCGGAGCTGAAAGGAAGTTGCAACTACAAGAACTGGAAAGCCTTCGCCTAGAAGCTTATGAGAACTCAAGACTATACAAGGAGAAGATGAAGGCTGTACATGATCAGCACATCAAGAGAAAAGAGTTCCGACCTGGGGACTTAGTCCTCCTTTACAAATCTCGACTGAGGCTCATGCCAGGTAAGTTGAGATCCAGATGGGAAGGTCCATACAGAGTAGAGAAGGCCGAACCGTACGGAGTTTATCACCTAAGCCATCCTTCAAGCTCTGAACTTATCAAAGTTAATGGACATCGTTTGAAGCTATACCATGGAGAGAGGATGCAGAAAAACAAGGAGCTCGAGATCTTCCTCTTGGAAGATCCCCACATAGCCGAAGACTGAGCTAGTGGAGCGTCCAACTTACGGATGTTAAAGCAAAGTGCTAGGTGAGAGACAACCCACCATGGTATGATCGTTCTTTTCTTTATTTTTAATTTTCCTATTCAATAACTCTTCTCATTATTAGTGCATCTGCATTTCCATACTTTTATAAAAAAAAAAAATTTTCACGCGACGCGTCCGCGTCGCAGGAGATGGGAGGAAATAATAAAACGAACAGAGAGTCACGCAAGCGCGTGGCTGGAGGCATGCCAGTGGCACAAATCATCCCACGCGACCACGTCGCCGATGCGTCCGCGTCAAAAGGGAACATTAGCCTCCCACGCGACCGCGTCACTCACGCAGCCGCGTGCCCTGGATTTCGACGTAAAAAGGGTGCACGACCGAAAATTGTGCTAGATTGGTGCTGGATTGGTGCTGAATGCACAATTCTTTCCACGCAGACGCATGACTCACGCGTCCGTGTCATATCCTTCTAATGGCCACTCACGCGATCGCATGCCCCACGCGATCGCGTCACCCCAGATTTGGCGAAAATAAAAATTTTGAACAGAGAGTTGTGCGAGCGCGAGGCTGCCCTCGCGCCAGTAGCATAAAACATGTCACACGACCACGTGACCGACGCAACCGCGTCAATCAGTATAAGTGCAAGTCGCGCGACCGCGTGCCTTACGTGACCGCATCGCTTGCGCCGCACAGCTTCCCTTATTTGCCAATTATCTTATATTTCTTTCCCCCAAATCCTATTTTCTCTTTTCCCTCCTTATTTCTTCCTTCTCCCTTCTTCCTTCTTTCTCACTTTCTACACTCTCTCTCTCTCTCTCACTCCCATTAACAAGGTTTTCTTTTCCTCTTCCCTCCCTTACTTTTCTATTATTCTTCTTATTTTTATATGTTATCTTCTTTTCTTTTCTTTTTACTTTCATTATCCATATTTTCTTTTTCTTTCTTTTTCCTTTTTAATTGGTGTTGGAAATTTATTTGAGCCATTATTTCTCATTATATGCTTGTGGATTGTTGTAAAATTGTTTGGCAATTATATACCTTTTTTAAAAGGGTTGCTTGCATGTTCACTTTAATACTTTCTATACCTTATTCACCATGCATGTTATGTGTTTGTGGAAAAGCCAATATGGCCTTATGCATTTTTCTACATTATTCTATTCTACTATTCAATGCTTGTTTTTTCAAAAAACCCCTTTCATATTTTATTCGATGAAAATAATTGTCAATACAAACGTGATGGTTTGTTACGAGTGATGCTTGATCTATGCTACTCATGCCTTTGCCAGCATGCCAATAAACATCTTGCATCTAATTACCCAAACATGCACTTGCTTTATTCCCTTTGATGAAATTTTCACATGTAGTCATGACCATGTGTTCACTTCATTCATCTTTTATGTGCATTTTTTGCCACTCATACCATCATATTCCTTGCTTTTCCCCCTTGACATTTTGACATACTTCCTCTTTTCTCCCTTTCAGGATGGCCACCAAGAAAGGAAAAGAGGAAGCTACTCCCAAATCAACAACAAGAAGAGGAACAAAAAGAGTATTGGTGGTAGAGCCCTCTTCAACTGCGGTTAAACCTTCAACAAAAAGAACTAAGAGGATTATAAAGGTTGATGATAAAGAAAGAGCCTTCCCAGCAAAGGACACTGCGCGATTTCAATCGCTACTGTGAGCAGATGTTCCCCATCCTGGCAGAAAGGAGCTACAACAATGAATACCTTCTTCTCCTCCCAAACCATATTGCTACCTTTGTTGAGCCGCAAATTGTACAAAGACAATGGGGTTTCCTACAGAGACAGCCGAGGCAGGGTCAATCTTTCTTGGGTAGTCGAATTCTACTCCAACTTCCACCTGCCAACCCTGCAGTCTGTCTTTGTCCGTCAGAAGCAAGTTCCCATTACAGAAGAAGCCATTCAAAGAGCTCTAGGTCTTCCCCCTATTCAAGAAGGATTGGACGCTTTCAAGAAGCCGCACTCAAGCGCCAGATGTACCAATTTGACTGGGACACCGTTCTCAGAGTTATCGCACTACCTGGCAGCCGCTGGATCTACGGATACCATCGTACCCGCCCTAAGGGAATATCGGCTTCAGCACTTACCTTGGAGGCTCGCGTATGGGCACAGATCATGTCCCATTACGTCTTCCCGAGCACTCACGAGTCCTCCTTCACTGCGGACATGGCCGTTCTACTATGGTGCATCCTTACAGACCAACCTCTGAATCTACCAAGACACATCCGGAATGCCATGGGACACGTACAAATTGCGGGCAACTTAACCTTTCCCGCCTTGGTCTCAGATCTTGTCTCAGCAGCCAGAGTCTCCTACAGAGCTGGGGACACCAAAGCCATGCTCCCACGGGATGATCAGTATGTCCCTAACGGGAAATACATCAGACCTCCACCAGCCGCCACAAGCCATTCTACTGAACCGGTTGAAGATATTCCTTCTTCAACACCATAAGCACCTACAACAGACCAACTGCTCCATCAAATACTCGAAAGGTTGGATCGGCAGGAACACAAAGCTAAGATGAGAGAGCGCCGTAACAAGCGCCGATTCACATACCTCAAGGAGCTGATTATGGGAAAATTCAAGGACTCAGACACCCTGGACTCCAGCCATGATGGGCCCGACTATGGAGATACTGCTACCAGCCCACCTTTGTTTCTGACAGATGGCACCGAGGACGGTGCAAAACCTTAAGTGTGGGGAGGTCGGTCAGTACCTGACTTTCGGAGGTAATTTCTCTTCCCTAAACACCAATAAATTAGGATATTTAGTTAGTTTTTTTCTTTTGTAGAATAGGATAAATTGCATAGTAATAGATTAATTGCATGCATGTTCTACTTGATTAAAAAGACAATAAGTTTCTTCTAAGACTCTATTTTTGGAACAAAATTTCACTAACTTTAATTAAATTTTTTATGTTAAATTTTGCTTGAAGTTGTATTTGGAACATGATTTTTAAGCTAAAGAACACATAACCTATGAGATTTGAGCCTTTATGCATGGTTACATTATTTAACCATAATTATTTTATTCTTGTGTGTTTACTTCTCTATGATTGTAATCTATATTTTGTTTCACCCTATATGTCCAATGTTTATTATATTTGTATGTTTGCATATGATTGAGGCCATTAATTGTTTATCTCACTTATCCAAATTAAGCCTACCCTTTCAATTACCTTTGTTAGCCACTTTGAGCCTTTAAATCTCATCTGTTCTATATTTTACCACATTACTAGCCTTAAGCGGAAAAACAATTACATATCCCAAACTGAATCTTTGGTTAGCTTAAGATAGAATTGTGTGTGCTAATTAAGTATGGGAAATTGTGGGAACAAAAGATAATAAGGTAATGTGTCATGATAATATAATGGAAATTTGGATACCTACTCATATGAAACTATAAAAATTAAAAATCTATGTGCATTGATAAGCTATGTTTATTTTTATGTTTATGTTAAAAAAAATATTCAATAAATAAATAAGGGGACAAAATTACTCCAATGTTAAGTTAAGGATTCAAAGATCAATGCATGTATGATAAAATTAAGATAAAAAGTTGATACATGAGTATAGAATGTGAAAGGGAAATTCTGGGTAGCTAGCTATGAATTCTAACGTTATATAGAATATATATGTAGGTTATGTTAAAGCTTGGGTTAATTAAAGATTCAGTTTATAAGCTTACTTAGCCATATGTGTATCCTTACCATTTCCTTGGCCCCATTACAACCTTGAAAAGACCTCATGATGTTTGCATTGGTATATTAAATATTATTGATTGGTTAGGAGAAGAACAAAAATCAGAGAGCATGATTAGAGAAGGACGGAGTGATTGCCCTATACACTAGAGAGATTAGAGCGTACATACATCACCAGTGAGGGTTCAATGCTTAAATTTCTGTGTTCCCTGCTTTCATGAGCTACCTTCTTGCATTTTTATCTGTTCTTACTGTATAAGAATTGAATTAGTGGAATTTGATTTGTAATTGCTTTGAAGAGCTTATTTACTATTGATCAAGTGGACAAGGATCATATAGTTGCATTCACATATATAGGTTGCATTGCATTGCATGAGTTTTACATTTTCCTACTCATTTGTTTTATCTCCTTCAACTAAGCATGAGGACATGCTAATGTTTAAGTGTGGGGAGGTTGATAAACCACTATTTTGTGGTTTATAATGTGTTTAATTGTGTGGTTTTATCATGATCTTTACCCACTTATTCATATGATTAGCATGCATTTATATTTCCTTCCGAAAATTATTACATGATTGAAAACTTGCTTCCTAGAGACTTTTAATTATGTATTTTAATTCTCCTTTATTCCATTCGATGTCGTGATCTGTGTGTTAAGTGTTTCAGGCTTTATAGGGCATGAATGAGTTGGAGATTGGAAAGGAATCTTGCAAAAATAGAAAGAACACAAAAAATTAAGGAGATGACCAGCGAGAAGTGACGCGGCCGCATGGCTCACGTGACCGTGCGAAAGAGAGGAAATCGCAGTGATGCGGCCGCATGACTCACACAACCGCGCGGATTGGAATAGCATAAGTGACGCGTCCGCATGAATGACGTGATCGCGTGACGTGCGCGATCTGCATAATCTGCAGAATTTGCTGGGGGCAATTTTGGGCCCTGTTTTGACCCAGTTTTTCGCCCAGAAAAGCAGACTAGAGCCAGAGAACATGCAGAAACCAACAACAACATTCATTCTACACAGTTTTAGTTTTTAGATCTAGTTTCACTCCTCCTCTAGGTTTTCTCTCTACACATTCATAGTTCATAGGATTTTATTTCTACTGCTCTTTGCATTGGGATATTGAGAAGAGTTATTACCTCATCAAGACTTCGTCACTCTAGTTTGTTTTCTTTACTTGGCTTTACTCTTCCATGTCCTTTAATTTACTCAATTTTACTATTGGATTATTTTAGAATTTATTAATACAAGAGTTACTTTTATTTTTAATTGATTCCCTTGAGTTTTATTTATCATGTCTTTCTTTAATTCCCTTTTCTATGTTATGAATTCCACATTCACAATGAGCGAGTAGTTCCCTAACTTGATGGGGAGTTGATTGAAAGGAACCCTTGAGTTGGAATGCTCAAAAGAAAACTTGTAATTAGGTTTATTGTTGGATTGCTCTCTAGTCACTAACGCCAGTCCCTCCAAGTAAGCGGATTGAGACTTGTGAATAGAAACAGCATTCCAACTTGTTTGACTTTCCCTTACCTAGTAAGGGATAACTAAACAGAACAACCTTCAATTATCAATTAATCTTGAGAGTACTGCAACAAGAATAGGGCTTCCAACTAATCTACTCCCAGTCAAGGCTTTTATTTAAATTACTTAATTTCTCCAATTTAATTTCCTGTTTATTCAACTCAAACTCTTTTTGAAAATATCTTATTAATAAAATAGCACACCTTTCTGCAACTCGTTGGGAGATACCTGGGATTCATACTCCCAGTATTTTAATTTTAATTTTTGTGACAACCCTTCTAAATTGATAAGCGGATTTCTGGTTGATTAAGAACTATACTTGCAACGCATATCTCATAACAATTCTTAATTCGCCAATTTTCGCCACGTCAGTCATCCTTTTTGGAGGATAATATTGATTCAGGAATTTGTCTGATAACTGTTTTCATGTTCTTATACTTGCTGTGGGTTGGTTATTTAACCACCTCTTAGCTTGATCTTTTACAGCAAATGAAAATAGTAATAATCTGTAGACATCGTGATCCACTTCTTTATCACGTACTGTGTTAGTAATTTGTAAGAACTGTGCCAGAAACTCAGTAGGTTCTTCCTGTGGAAGACCGGAATACTGGCAATTTTGCTGCACCATGATAATGAGCTGAGGATTTAGCTCAAAACTTCTTGCTCTGATGGGGGGTATACAGATACTACTCCCGTATGCAGCAGTAATGGATATGACCCTAGAGTCCTTCTAGACTGTTCATTTCTACTTAGGTCCATGATGGAGAAAAGAGAATTGATGTGAATTGCAAATAAAATATATTTTTATTTTTATTTTATTTAACTCAAGAAAAACCAAATAAATAAAAACTAAGATAAAATAAAATAATTGGAAAATAAAATATAAATTTCAAAAACTAAAAGAAAAAGAAAAAGAAATTCGAAAACTAAAATAATTAATTAATTAAGAAGATTTGAAAAACTTTGGATATGATTTTTGAAAAAGATTTTGAATTTTGAAATTTTAAAACTAAGATAAGATAAAATAAAAATTTAAAATAAAAATCTGAATTTTTAAATGAAATTTTCGAAAATTCAATTAAATAAATAGAAAAGATATTTTTGAATTTAGTGAGGAAAGAGAAAAATAATAAAATGACACCAAACTTAGAATTTTTTTAGATCAAAATAAAGAAAACAAACAAGAAAACTTTGAATATCAAGATGAACACCAAAAACACTTTGGAGATCAAGATGAACACCAAGAGAAAATTTTAAAAATTTTTAAGAAAATATAAACACAAAGGACACCAAACTTAAATTTTTTTTAATATTTTGGACACTAATAATTCTTAAATGTATAAGATAAACAGCAACAAACACCAAACAAGAAATTTTAAAGATCAAATAAGGAAAATAAATAAGAACAACTTGAAGATCAAGAAGGAACTAAGAACATATAATTCAAAAAATTGAAAGAAAAATAAAATTATGCAGTTGACACCAAACTTAAAACATGAAACTAAACTCAAACAGAAGACTAAAATTGAGGTTTTTTTAAAAAAAATTTCGAAAATAATTTGGAAAAATAAAATAAGGATTTAAAAAAATTTTTGACCAAAAACAAAAATAGAATACTCAATTTTAGTGACTCTAAACCAAAAAGATAAATTTTTCCTAATCAACGCAACAAAATAAACCGTCAGTTGTCCAAACTCAAACAATCCCCGGCAACGGCACCAAAAACTTGGTCCACAAAATTGTGATTACACTTTTCACAATGCCGCACAACTAACCAGCAAGTGCACTGGGTCATCCAAGTAATACCTTACGTGAGTAAGGGTCGATCCCATGGAGATTATCGGCTTAAAGCAAGCTATGGTTATTTTATAAATCTTAGTCAGGAGATTAATGATAAGAGTGATTGTATTTATGAAAATAAATAACATGAAATAAATAGTACTTGTGATTCAGTAATGAGAAATAGGTTGAGGTTTCGGAGATGCTCTGTCATCTGAATCTCTGCTTTCCTAGTGTCTTCTTCTCCAAACACGCATGGCTTCCTTCCATGACAGGCTGTATGATCCTCTCGGATGAAAAATACCAAGCACTATCACCGCACGGCTAATCATGTGTCGGTTCTCACTAGCGTCGAAATAGAACCATTATCCTTTTGCACACTGTCACTGTGCCCAACATTCACGAGTTTGAAGCTCGTCATAGTCATTCCCTTCCAGATCCTACTTCAAATACCACATACAAGGTTTAGACTTTTCGGATCCCAAGAATGCTGCCAATGATTCTAGCCTATACCACGAAGGTTCTAAACCTCCGGACTCGGTCTGTGGATTAGAAACCCAAGAGATACGCACTCAAGCTGTCGCCCAATGACTACGTTGAGCTCAGATAGAACGGAGTAGTTATCAGGAATGCATTCATAGGATTGAGGATAATTATGAGTGTCACGGATCATCATATTCTCCATATTGAAGTACGAATGAGTATCTTAGAATAGAATCAAGCATGACTGAATAGAAAACAGTAGTAATTGCATTAATCCATTGAAACACAGCAAAGCTCCTCACCTCCACCTATGGGGTTTAGAGACTCATGCCGTTAAAGATATAATATGAAGTATAAAAATGTCATAAGGTCCTCAATGAATCTCTAAAATTAGTTTTTATATTAAACTAGTAACCTAGGGTTACAGAAATCTACTTCTGGGACCCACTTGGTGTGTGCTTGGGCTGAGCATTGAAGCTTTTTCGTGCTTAGGCTATTCCTGGAGTTAAACGCCAGCTTTGGTGCCAGTTTGGGCATTTAACTCCAATTCTGGTGCCAGTTTGGGCATTTTACGCCAGAATTTTTAGGCTTACTTTGAACGCCAGTTTGGGCCCTAAAATCTCAGACAAAGTATGAACTATTTTATATTTCTGGAAAGCCCAAGATGTCTACTTTGCAACGCAATTAAGAGCACTCCAATTGGGCTTCTGTAGCTCCAGAAAGTATAGTTCGAGTGCAGGGAGGTCAGAATCCAACAGCATCTGCAGTCCTTTTTCAGTCTCTGAATCAGATTTTTGCTCAGGTCCCTCAATTTCAGCCAGAAAATACCTGAAATCACAGAAAAATACACAAACTCATAGTAAAGTCTAGAAATGTGATTTTTGAATAAAAACCAATAAAAATATAATGAAAAGTAACAAAAACATACTAAAAACTATGTAAAAATAATACCAAAAAGGGTATAAATTATCCGCTCATCATTACACTCTCCGGATCAACAATGCAGCGGTTCAACTCTCTATCCTCTGGTTTAATTAACCCGTTTCCTATTATCTCTATAAAGTTTCTGGCTCATTTTACTACTAGGACGACTCAAGCAAAACACCCAATTTTTCTCTTAGGAATTGAACAAAGGCCAAGGAAAACTTTCAAGGAATATTTGGATCGTTTTAACAAGATACTATTAGAAGTAATCACACCAGTTCCCAAAGTAATAAGTTAATATTTAATTGCATGGTGATGTTAAGGGCATTTGACCTCTAGAGATCTTACTTCTATGGAAGAAATTCATCATGTGGCATTAGAATATATGAGAGATGAAGGTTTTAGTTAGATAGTCACTTCTAAAAGAAAGAATGCTACCCAACCCTCTCATTTTGGGCTTCGCGACCACAAGTCTCAAGGGTCGGAAAGTTCAATAATTATATTCCGTTGATTGATCAATAGATGTGTAGGTGGTGCAATGCTTCCACAGATAATAAAGTTAAACAACTAAACAACGATATATTAGGATATATGGTGAAGATTAGATTAGGATAAGGTTAAAGATAGTGAGTGTGTGGATAACTTGCTTGGATTTTTAGGATAAGGTTTTAATTACATTAACCTTTTCTAATTAATAAAAATTTATTATTTGTTATTATTTTTATTTTCATAATACTTTTATTAATTTTGCCATTAATTAGTATTATTTTCAGGTTTAGATTTTTGATGAATATAATTATATATTTAATTAGTATGTCCTAAATAGGTCAATATTTTCCTCTATGATGCGACACACTTATTATATTTCCAATATTACGAGCCAATAGAATATGACTTTACACGATCGGATCATTTCATACTTGGAGGCTGCTAGGTGGTTATACCACCTTGTTAGGCTAAACAACCATTGGTTTAAGTTGGATGAGCCTTTTTATCAATGCATTTATTGAGAGGTGGAGACTAGAAAAGCACACCTTCCATATGCCATTTGAAGAGTGCACCATCACACTATAGAGCATTGCCTACCAATTTGGGTCTGCCAATTAAAAGTGAGGTGGTCAGCAGGAGCCTCTAAGTTTTCCAACATTATGTTCCTAACAGGAAGTCCGCATGTATTTGGTTCGAGGAGCTATTAGGTGAGCTTCCTCCATCAAGATTCATAAACAAGATGATAGTGATAAAAAAGTCGTTTCAAGATAGATTAAGGGTGCTCCCACCAAATACAAGTGAAGAGACAATCACGGAATATGTTTGAGCCTATATTATAATATTTTTCTCTACTCAACTATTTGGTGATAAGACTAGGGCACGTGTTCACATTTGATGGTTGCCATCAATACTGACAAGTGGCTTGAAATACTTGAAAGTCTCAACACACAAAGAGAATGTCTAGAAAAAAAATGGTGGAAGTATACTGTAGACTTGTCTACCTGATCTCTAACTCTGACTAGAGAAATCTTCAGCACCATAATGTTGTCGGACATGATTAACTCCATGCCCAAAAACCATATTAGAAACTCACTGTAAGACTTCTCCCAATTTCTATAGATCCATGCCTTTTGCTTTACTAACCAAAACTTCCTGTAACTAGGTATGAAACCATAACTTGCCTCTGTTACACATTGCATTCGTGTTTATAGTGAAAATGTGCAGCGGATATTGTTGTATTTCAGAATGTGATACACCATGTTGTATGGCTAGATTGCTCCTAATATCATCATCACTCCCCACCTATCATGGCAAGCTCCTTCTTCGAATCATCCTCCAGCAATACCTCTTCAATCGGATCTAGTTCTTTGTCTTCTACAGTAGCAGGAATCATACGAGGAGAACCCTGTTATTGCAATCACAAGCTCACTGAATGAATGATTATGTCCCATAACACAAGTACACTATAAGAAAAGCACTGAGTACCGTCGAATTTATCGTCAGATTTACCGTCGCAAAGTAGCGACGAATTTACCGTCGGATTTACCGGCGGTAATAACGTTGAATTCATAAGTTTTAAGTAATTACCGATGGATTCTGTTTTTTTATGGTAAATCCGCCAGTATTATTTGGAAGGAAAATAAATTAAATTGGCGCGTCCTTTACCGTCGAGTTTACTGTTGGATTTTCTCGACGGTAACTCCAATTAGGGAAATGCTGCGCTTTGGTGACCCGCAATAGTTTACCGTCACCCTTTTCCCCTCATTCGAAACCATATCACCATCCTCTCTCTCTCTATCTCTCTATCTCTCTCTCTCTCTCTCTCTCTCTCTCTCTCTCTCTCTCTCTCTCTCTCTCTCTCTCTCTCTCTCTCCTTCCAGTGTCTCCATCACCACCATCTGTCGCCACCGCCAAGATCACCACCGTCATAGCCCATCTCCATCGCCATCAACCCACCACCGACCCCTCCTTCTGCTCCTTCTTCCCCCTTCTCCTCTCTCCTCACGTCAAACCACCATCGCCCCTACCATCATCGTGCCGCGGCTGCCCAGTCTTTAGTGAGTTCCCCATCCTTTGTCGACCATCCTTCCATCACCTCTAACTTAGGTGACCACCATTCTGCTACCGTTCTACATCTCTCTCTTCTTCAAATTCAATTTTGGTTAGGTTGTTTCATTATTCAAATTTTAGTTAGTTAATTTAGTTAAAGTTAATTTTTTTATTTTAATAGATTTTAGGTGGTCAAGATAGGTTAGTTTTAAGATTATTAGTTTGTGTTATATTGCGGAAAGTGTTGGAAACTGACTGAATTGATGGATAATGCTGCTGAGTTTTTGTTGAATATACTGAATTTGTGTGAATTGATATTAAAAGGCTATTTATTTTGTTTAACAATTGCTGAAATTTGGTTGAATAGTATTGAATTGAATTTGAGGTTGTCAATTGTTACTCAGTTTCGTTGATTTTGCATCATTGAAGTATGTACTTGCCAAGTATTCATTTATATGCTTCTATGTCTATTTTTTGTTTCAAATTGCATGTTGTAGCTACCATGTGATTTAGGATGTTTGATTTTTGCTTGGCATAGTTAATTAAATCTCTTCGTGATATAGGAATGTAATGCGTCGGATATTATTTGTTAATTGAGTTTTGTGTATGTATGTTGTATGTAAATGCCAAGTTGCTTGATTGAAGTGTTTTCTATACTTAGTATTTGATTTAGATCCTATAATGCACATTATGGTTGATATGGTTGTATTCTATGACACTTGTTATTCAGATCATCAAATGTTGAACTTAATGTTATAGTATTAGTTATAACAATTACCTAGGTATTGTTATAATTAATTATTGATTTGTTGAGATGAATTTCTATTAATTGGTATACTATTTGCAGACCTGATGACAGGTAGAGGTGATGCAGATTAGGCTATTAGTCGTGGACGTGGTCGAGGTCGGGGTAGAGGGAGGATCCCCAGGAATTCTGGATCCTCTCCCTCTACTCCGACTACCCTGGTGACATCACTAGTTGCAGGTTTAACGAACCAGCTATTCACCATGATCCCTAACCCTAACTACGTGCATCCGTCTACGGTGACGACGTCGCCTCCTACTGCTCAGCAGCCCACAGCCACGGCAATGCCGCCTCCATCAACAGATGCTGTGGCCCTGGAGTCCAGCCACGAAAATGAGGCAGCTAATGTCCCTCCACCACCTTCCATCGTACGGTTGACCATTTGACCTTATGGCAGCATGAAGTATGTATCAGCTTAAGTCTTATATATTTCCTGTTTATGGTTATTGCTAAAATTGCTTGAAAATTGATTCTAGTTTAGTGGATTCAAGTTTGAATAGTTGGTTAGTGTTTCCTGTTTATTGATTATATTTATTACTGAAAGTTTCTGAAAATTGATTCCTATTTAGTAGATTTAGGTTTATTTGGTTGCCTGATTGGTGTTTCCTGTTTATTGATTATGGTTATTGCTGAAAATTCTTGAAAATTAATTCCTACTTAGTGGATTTAGGTGTATTTGGTTACCTAATTAGTGTTTCTTGTTTACTAATTAAGGATATTGCTGAAAATTCCTAAAAATTGATTCCTGCTTAGTGGATTTAGGTTTATTGGTTGCCTAATTAATGTCTTCTATTTATTGACTATGGTTATTTTCAAAGTTCCTGAAAATTAATTCCTGTTTAGTTAATTTAGGTTTATTTGGTTGCTTGATTATGGAATTACCAAATTATTTTGTTTGTGGGTTGATGTTAAGTTTGCGTTGAACAACAACGCGTGTACAGGAGATGACCAATGTCATCAAACTGATGTACGGATATCGCTTGCGCAGCTACAAGAAAATTCTTGCTGAGACCTGATAAACCCCATTTTTAGGGTTTATCTTGTGTTAAATTTAGAGGGTTTTGTCAACTTTTCTCCCATTTATTCACTAAGATAGCATGGTTTCGTAAATTCTCCTTTAATTGTGCTTAAGAGTGAAAACATGCTTTTTAGGCCTTAAAATAGCTAAATTTAATTCACGTTAATTCCATTAGATGCCTTGATATGTTTGTTAAGTGATTTCAGGTTTAGAAGACAAAGATTGGATTGAGAGAATGAAGAAAAAGAATGTAGAAATGGAGAACTCATGAACAAATGAAGGAATCGCAAAGCTGTCAAGCCCGACCTCTTTGCACTTAATCGATCATAACTTGAGCTACAGAGGTCCAAATGATGCGGTTCTAGTTGCGTTGGAAAGATAATATCTGGGGCTTCAAAATGATATGAAATTTTTTATATTTTCATCACGTTTAGGGGTGCGCATGCACACTGTACTCGTACGTGTCGATGTTGCACGAGATTCACTAAATGCAAACTCATGGCCAGCGAATTCTAAAGCATTTTGGGCCCAATCCAACTCATTTCTAATGCTATTTAACCCAAGGATTGAAGAAGGATGACACACATTACACACTTAGTCACCATTAGTTTAGTTTAGATTAGTTTTGGAGGGAAAGTTAGTTTTTGAGAGAGAAGCTCTCACTTCTCTCTAGGATTAGGATTAGGTTTTAGATCTAGATTAGGAACTCTTAGATCTAGGTTAATTTCATGCTTTGATTTACTTTTTCCTTTGTAATTCTTCTTCTTCTACATCTTTTCTCTCTAGTTTAGCATTTAATTCTTGTAATTCTTTACTTTTATGTTGATGCACTTTTGTTTCTTCTATTTCTCTTTAATGTAATTTATGATTCATGTTCCTTTATTGTTCAATTGAATTGTTGTTATTTAAATCCTTGCAATTGACTGGTGTAGATTTACTTTTCTTGTAATTTTACTATACTTTCCTTTTGTGCCTTCCAAGTGTTTGATGAAATGCTTGGAAGGATGTTAGAGTAGATTCTAGTGCTCTTGGCTTGGGAAGGTAACTTAGGAACTCTTGAGTTACTAATGTCCAAGTGATTGATGATTGGGAGCTATTGGCTCTAATTCTCACTAATTGAATTGGTGGAGAGCTAGGACTTATGGACATGGATTGACATAGCTCATTTGACTTTCCTTTACTAGTTAGAGGATGATTTAATGGGGTTGATCCTTGCCAATTCTCATGTTGTGGTTAGTGATTAGGATAGAGATCCTTGACCACCAACCCTTTCCAAGACCTTTTTGTTATTTGAATTTCCTTGCCATTTACTTTTCATGTTTCTCATCCAAAAATCCCAAAACATACCTCATAACCAATAACAAGACACTTTATCGCAATTCCTAGGGAGAACAACCGAGGTTCAATACTTCCGTTTATAAATTTAGGGGTTTGTTTTAGTGACAAACAATCTTTTGTATGAAAGGATCATTGTTTGGTTTAGAAACTATACTTGCAACGAGAATTCATTTGTGAATTCTAAACCACATCAAAAATCCAATCATCAAGACCAAGCAGCGATGGTTTTAGAAATGGGCGGTAATTACTACTTTTTTTTACTTTTAAACTTTTTTAACTAGTTTATATCTTCTACCTTGCTTAACTAATTTTAAACTTTCTTTGTTATAGCTGCACTTTATATGGGACAATGAGCACGATCTTACCATCAGGAAGATCTTCAACCATAGAATGAGTCGGCGGCTCCAGCAGATGCTGGAGGATGTTTGTGAGGGGTAGGACCCCCTGACAACCTGGCTCTGACTGGAAATAAAGAAGGCTCTATTAGTTCACTGAGAAACTGATGAGGGGTTCAGGCATCGGCGTCTAACCAATAGATCTAACAAGGTATCGACCAGGTCGTCCAAGTATACTAGCAGCTCAGCAACCTTCATAAAGACTAAGGCTAGGCTGGTATGTATTCACTTTAATTTTGTTAATAACTTGGTTACATTCTTTTGAATATTGTTTCAATGCAACATGTGTAGTTGAAGTCGTTGGATTGCGAGATGACATTGGTAGAGACGTTCATGTACACCCACACTGTATGATCCAAGAAAATTAATTAAGTAAATCGATTAATTAAAATTTGTGTTAAATGGGATTAAGACGCCCAGAATATGTAAAAATATTATAAACTATAATTTAGAAATTCAACGGTAAAATTTGAATTAGGAAAATTAAATTGAGTGCGACAATATAATTATTTTGGAAAAAATGCGTACTGACATTAAAATTGGTTGTACCGACTTAAATCTGTCTAGTACTATGAGTGAGGAAAACTAAAAAAGTGATAATGATAAGGAAAAATATTTAGAACGAAAGCTCGAGCACCTATTTTAAAGGTTTTGGTAAAAAATTAGGCCAAGGGGCTAAGAACTTGAGTTGGGCCACACTTGGGCCCAAGCCTAAGTATATATAGCCCACAAACTTAACGAATTTCAGCCCATTCTCTTTATTTTGAGAGAGAGCAATGTTGATGGAGAAGAGAGGGAAGAGAGAAACCAAACCCTAGCTTCATACACCTTCAATCCATAATAACTTTTACTCTAGAGCTCCGATTGACGAGTCGTTTGCGACCACGCATCACTCTCCTCATTCACTTTAATTCTTCTGATTAGTTTGGTGTGTAACTCAAAATCCCAGCTCCAGTTTCTCATTCACAAATGGTCATGCGTACACACTAGTTGGGAAGCGCTTCTGATTTGTGCATATGCACAAGGTGATGCTTACACACAAGTCCTGTTTTCTCAATTTAAGCTATATTTTTGGCTGTTTGACTTTTTCGGCCAACTTGTAAACTTCTATAACCTCTATACTGAGTATAGAGACGGTGGATTAGAGGGTAGAAAGCATTAAAAAGGAAATTATTGAGTCGAAATAATTTGAGGGTGTTTGAAGGGATGAGTTGATATGATTGAATGATGTACATGAGTTTGATTAATATGATACCTCCCTAAATAGATGCAAGGGTTGTGGTTTGCCTCACTTGCTCCGGGTTAAGATTGGAACTCCCTGGGTAGATACAAGGGTTGTGGTTTGTCCCACTTGTTCCGGGTTGAGATTTGAGACACTTTGTTGACCCTCAATCCCAAGATGTGGCCGAACACTTAGACCTTCCCAGATAATTCTCCCAAGAGAAGTTGATGAATATGAATACCTCTTAGGGATGCACGCACCGAGGGACTGTCCAAGGTTTACTAACAGACATGTTAGGTTTTGGCTATAACGAAAGATAGCTCATTGGCCGTAGGGCAGGCATGCATCATTTACATTTTTGTGTATTGATTATGTGTGCATATTGTATTGGGCTTGCTTTTTTGAATAATTGCATTATTTGAGCTAATTGCTTTATTTATTCTCTCTATTTGTGTATTTTTTGTAATGTTTTTTATGTATTTGAACATCTGATAGATCTCTTATGCTGACAGTGGTGATGCTGATGGTTGTTCCTGATGTGGTAATTGAAGGTTTGAAGAAAACTGAGAATAACTTGGATCAAGAAAACTTTGAAGATTAGGATTGCCTTGAGAGTTCCTATTACCTTGTATTATATCAATTCAACACTTTTACCCTACTGCGAATCCTGTGGTTTGGGTTATCACCCATATATTATTTCTATTTTATTTGGAAGATGGCAAAGCAGACTTTTGTTTCTGTTTTAATTTTAGATTCTCTCCTTCTTTTTGAAAAACTTATGTGATGTATTTATTATAAAGACTTGTCTTTGGAGACTTATGATGTATTTTTGGAGAGATAGGTAACGTATATTAAACTATTTTACTATTGTAACTCTAGCCAGATTAATCTTCACGGGCCGAGACTAGTAGATATTTATATATATTTACATATGTATCTTTTCTCTTATTCTTTCTTTAAGCTTTCAATTATTTACTTTTCCAATGTGCTTATGCAAGTTATCGAATGTGAACGATTAGCGAATTATCTTTTATTCGAGGTTTAAATCCTCTTACAAGCTTCTAGCTTAATATCTTCTTCTATACATAGGTATTTATTTCTCATCTTTGTGTCGTAGCACCACATAAGGTTTTAAAGGGGTGTTACACACACACTAAAGGAGAACAAAGAGAGATTTGCTTAGCAGCGGTCTCAAGACCATGATGTGAGTTAACATACATATGATCTTATGCTATAAACTATTAGAGATTAACTGTACATCTGGTGTACTAATCACAATAACTTGTGTTACACAGGAATCCTACACACAGAGACTAGAAGCCACGACTCAACAGTCTCAGTAAAGTGGGGAGGATGTTGTTGATGGCTCTGCAACTTCAATCGCCGATCCCGATATAGTTTAGCGCGAAACCGCCTCAGCACCGTACAAGAACCCCGTATACGGGCTGGGGTCGTTTTTCGTCAGTAGCCTTCGCACCTCCACATTGAGGCCGTCGAGCCCAAGGAATGTATGGATTTGAGATTGCAGGTGCCGGAGCTCCAACGCAGTCTTCACCATCAGGCTCAGGAGCTAAACGATTATTGGGAGAGGTATTAGGAGATCCTCACCCGTATTGACGACCACAAATAAGCTCAGGCTGGAGTGGAAGAAGTCATTTGGAATGGCTTCAGTGTATGGAGGCTCAGATGGAGGTGTACATTCATCAGGTGAAGAAGAGAGGTGCATGCAGACTGAGCTTATTAATCCAAACCTTCAAAAAACCCCTGATAATGCACAACAGAATCTGCAGTTCAAACCTCCTTTGGTGACAATCAACAAAATTTCCCCTGACATCAAACCTAAGTTTGGTGTCGGGAATGCATCCTTCATCAAGGAGGAGGTTCTCAAAAGAAGAAAATACCCAGGGGATGGAGAAATAAAAAGATTCCCACTGAAGACTTCTCCTCAGGAATCAAGGTGTATTCACTGCATGCCCAATCCTGCCTCATACAATGAACAGGATCCTATCTCTTGAGCATATAGAGTTGATCTATGAGAGCACAGAAAAGAAGTTCACAGTGAGGGGTGAAGAGCTGAGCCCCTATAATCCTCCTCCTTAGAGGAGCTGACCGTCAAGCTAGTGACGGTAAAGAAGCGCTTGTCAAGAGGCAACCCGATGTTTTCGTATCCTTAAGTTTGATTTTCTTACTTTGATATTTTTTTTTTGTTTATTTAGTTTTGTTTGAGTTTATACTATTTTTTCTTTGTTTTATATGTATTTTGATCATGCAGAGTGATTAGAAAAGGAACATGTGCATTAAAACAGAGTTTCGGACACCCTGGAGAAAGATGTTGCGGACAGTGTGATGCCTAACTTCACTTTCTGAAGTTAGGCGCCACATGCAACCCAAATTTGAAGAAACTTACTGGAAGGGTGGTGCCTAACTTCACTCCTTGAAGTTAGGCGCCAATGATGCATGCGTTTTGGTGTTGTTCCCTGGAGGGGTGGCGCCTAACTTCACTCATTGATGTTAGGCGCCAGTCATGCGTACCAATTGAAGTTTGTTGCTGGATGGGTGGTGCCCAACTTGAGTTTTCTCAAGTTACGCACTAGGAGAGGAGAACAAACATAAAGTTAGGTGCCAAGTGGGACTCACAAGCAAAGTTAGGTGCTGGAATCACCTTTCACTCTAAGTTAGGCGCCACCATCTTCAAGTTAGGCACCAACTTGCTTTTATTAGCTAATTCCCACCCGTAACCCCTCCCATTCATATATATATATCCATAATCCGAAACCACCACCCCCCCCCCCTTAACCCCCATCAACGGTGCCCCCCTTATATATACCCTCAAAAAGAAAACATAAATAAATAAAAATAAAATAACAAAAAAATAATAAAATAAGTAAATAAATAATCATATATATATATAAACAAGTTTAAATTTTTATCTTTTTTGTTCTTTTATTATTTTCGGCTTCTTTTGTATTAATTTTCACAACTAGAAAATTGATTAATACAGACAGATTTAGTCTTTATTACAGACAGATTTTTTAGTTACCAACGAAATTACCAACGGATTTTGTCTCTCTGTAAAAGCCCCGTCGGAAATTATTTACCGACAGGATTTTTTCCGTCGGAAAATTACCGATGAATTTTTACCAGTTACCGACAGATTTTCCCTCTGTAAATTCTCCATCCATTTCCACAGGCGACGAACTTTCCGACGGATTTTTCATCTGTAATTACAGACGGATTCTCCGTTACCAACGGATTTTCTGACAAATTTTCTGTCTGTAAATACAGATGGATTTTTCGACGGATTTTCCACCTGTATTTACAGATGGATTTTCAGACAAATTTTTTGTCTGTAATTACAGACAGATTTTCTGACAGATTTTCTGTCTATAATTTAAACCTTGGAAAATCATCTCACACACTGATTACAGATAGAAAATCCGTCTGTAAATCCGTCGGTAAGGTAAAATAGAATTTTTTTTTTATTTTTCCATTGCAAAATGAATACTTTATGTTTGTTTTCTAAATTTACTCCATCAAACACTGTAAATTGAAAAAAGAAAGCCAAAAATCACATAAATAAACATAATATTCATTACATGATACCTATAAAATTGGATATTATTTTTCAACATCATTGGCCAATATCTCACTGTCTTAATAAAAAGATACCCAGAAAAAATAAGATGACCATCCTAATGTTACATGAATGTCACAAATTACACTTAGCACTTAAAGATAGAATAATCTAAAATATTAATAGATAACTAAATTGCATCGACAGCATCAAGCTTCACATTGAAAGTTAATCTTGACATCTCCTGACTGAAATAGAATCAAAACCCGAATTGGAATTGGAGTGAATTGGAATGCTTGAATAAAAATAAAGCATATTATTTAAAGCATTTTGCACTCCAGAAGTAGTCTCTTTTTGCATGAACAATTTTCTATAAAAGAATCAGTAAATAGAGAATCACATCTCTTCTTAGAAAGCAAGAACCATGAGCTTCTTAAAGGAGGGTAAAGGAGGAACTATAGTAAAATTTGAAGACATAATACCTCCACATAGTAGCTGAATACAAGCTTGCTAAGTAGTAGCATTATCCAAAATAAAGTATACCTGCCATAACAAAGTACAATCATATACTTTAATACCAAAATATACGAAGAGCTAAACGAAAACTCTCAATTGAACCATTATCAAATAGTGGCTGTATACTTTAATGCCCCATTATCACTGCCAACTTCACTTCTCTATATTAAATGTACACATGACAAATTTTGCTTTACTCATAAAGGTACACCTCTAGAACAATTTATGCCAAAAAATCAAAACAGAGAGAAACAGAGATCAGAACAAAAATAAAACAATTAAAAATTAAAAAAAACTGCAAAAAGTTTGAGAATAATATAATAATTATTAGTAACCAACACTTTGTATTTTTTATAAATAATATAATAATTATTATAAAGAGTGGATGAGTTTGAGAATTTTGACGCAAAAAAAAAGTGGTTCATGTTTACCTTCTCTGTCGATAAGACTAGCAAATTTTAAGGCAAACCCTCTACTAGAATAAGCAAAAATGTGGATAAGACTAGCACATAGAGAACTTAATGACAACGAAGACTTCTTAATTCAACTTAAGCTTCACTAATTGTTAAATTGAAGCATAACATATTTTCCTTTTAAATATATATAAAAAATATATACATCCTATATAAGCTACTTCAGTTATAGGCAAAAGCAGACAATACCTGTTTGAAAATAAGGGATCGAGATCTCTTTCTTCTATGACTTCCTCAACTGCATCGAGGGTGGCTCTTACCTACGTGAAAGATGAAATTGAATGACAGAATAACTAGCAAATGAAAGAATTGGCATTTGGATATCTTGACAGAAAGGACAAGCGAAGCTGTTGGGATTACCACCTAGAACATTAACTGCAAAGAGAGACATAGAGATCCCTCAGGTCTCTTTGCACTCAAACAAGATCTGAGAACAACCCTATTTTAAAAGAAAATATCCAAACTCTATGACACTAAGAAAATATTAAAAGACTGAAAATTGATTTAAACTCTTCTTGAAATCATAAAATAAAATAAAAGGAAAGATAGTCAGCTGTACCTTTGTTCGAAGGCAGATTGACTTAAACTCTTCCTGTAAAAATTGAATGACAGCATTAGAATTGGAACTTTTATCATGATAATAGGAACTTGTTATATGCTTAAATTAACTGTCTAGTCTATAATGGCATAACTGGCATAATAACTAGAGCAGGAAATTATAAGCATATCTCTATGTTTTAATGCAACAAAGTGATGAGCTAAAAGGTTCAGAATTGTAAAAGAGTGAGAGTGAGAGGCATAATTGTAAGTTGTAACAGCAAAGAAAGAATTAATATGACGATGTGATACCGGAAGAAATAGACAATGAGAAAATTGTGTTTCAGTGTCAGTAAAAGTTGAGAAAGCTTGATTGAACTCCTGCAGATGGAAAGAAAGAATAAGAGATTGTGATTGGGGATAGAAAAGAAGAAAGTAAGAGAGAGAGAGAGAGTTACAGTATTATTTTTATAAAAAAACTTCTAACAGTGAAAAGATAATAAACATTGCATTGGTGTATTAACAAGGGAATGAAAATGGTTATGCAAAGAATTAGCATGAGTTTGGGAAGATGAGAGCAAAAACACATACCTAGGTACTAACATTCAGTTTTTGCATAACCGCACGCCCCACCCAATTGATAATAGAATTCCATGAGCGCAACCAATGCAAAAGAATGCTGAAAAACATAAAACCTTGTCAATAAATAAAATCAAGGTTTAGACTCGCGCTTTACGCGAAAGTAACAACAACAACAACAACAACAACATCCTTTGCCCATATCATGAGATAAATTAAAAATATATTTTCATAAATATTATTGATGAGCGGATAATTTATACGCTTTTTGGCATTGTTTTTAGTATGTTTTTAGTATATATTAATTAGTTTTTATTATATTTTTATTAATTTTTATTTAAAATTCACTTTTCTAGAATTTACTATGAGTTTGTATATTTTTCTATGATTTCAGGTATTTTCTGGCTGAAATTGAGGGACCTGAGCAAAAATCTTATTCAGAGGTTGAAAAAGGACTGCAGATGCTGTTAGATTCTGACCTCCCTGCACTCTCAAGGTGGATTTTCTGGAGCTACAGAAGCCCAATTGGTGCACTCTCAATTGCGTTGGAAAGTAGACATCCTGATCTTTTCAGCAATATATAATAGTCTATACTTTGCCCGAGATTTGATGGCCCAAATAGGCGTTCCAAGTTAGCTCAAGAATTCTGGCATTTAACGCCAGAACTGGCATAAAAACTGGAGTTAAACGCCCAAACTAGCACAAAAGCTGGCGTTTAACTCCAAGAAAAGTCTCTATACATGAAAGCTTCAATGCTCAGCCCAAGCACACACCAAGTGGGTCCCGGAAGTAGATTTTTACACTAAACACCCTAGCTTACTCATTTTCTGTAACCCTAGGTCACCAGTTTACTATAAAAACTACTTTTAGTGATTCATCTTGTACCTCATGACACTTTACACATTTCCTATTGTATTCTCTACGGCATGAGTCTCTAAACCCCATTGTTGGGGGTGAGGAGCTCTACTGTTCTTCATGAATTAATGCAATTACTACTGTTTTCCATTCTATCACGCTTGCTTCTATTCTAAAATATTCATTCGCACTTCAATCCTGATGAATGTGATGATCCGTGACACTCATCATCATTCTCACCTATGAACGCGTGCCTGACAACCACCTCCGTTCTACCTTAGATTGAATGCATATCTCTTAGCCTCATGATTCAGATCAGAGTCTTCGTGGTATAAGCTAGAATTATTGGCGGCCATTCCTGAGATCCGGAACGTCTAAACCTTGTCTGTGGTATTCTGAGTAGGATCTGGGAACGGATGGATGTGACGAGCTTCAAACTCACGATTGTTGGGCGTGTGACAGACGCAAAAGGATCAATGGATCCTATTCCAGCATGATCGAGAACCGACAGATGATTAGCCGTGCGGTGACAGCGCATTTAGAACATTTTCACTGAGAGGACGGGAAGTAGCCATTGACAACGGTGATGCCCAACATAGAGCTTGCCATGGAAGGAGCCTTGCGTGCATGAAGGAGAAGATAGTAGGAAAGCAGAGATTCAGAAGACAAAGCATCTCCAAAGCCTCAACTTGTTCTTCATTACTGCATAACAAGTATTTATTTAATGTTCTTTTACTTTTTACAATTAAATCTGGGAATTATTGATATCCTGACTAAGAGTTACAAGATAACCATAGCTTGCTTCAATCCGACAATCTCCGTGGGATCGACCCTTACTCACGTAAGGTATTACTTTGACGACCCAGTGCACTTGCTGGTTAGTTGTGCGGAGTTGCAAAAGTGTGATTGTAATTTTGTGCACCAAGTTTTTGGCGTCGTTGCCGGGGATTGTTCGAGTTTGGACAACTGACAGTTTATCTTGTTGCTTAGATTAGGAATATTTTATTTTTGTTGGTTTAGAGTCTTTTATTTGAGTTTAGTTTCATATTTTAAGTTTGGTGTCAATTGCATGCTTTTACTCTCTTTTAATTTTTTCGAATTTGCATGTTCTTAGTCTTTCTTGATCTTTAAAAATTCTAAGTTTGGTGTCTTATTTGTTTTTCCTTTAATTTTTCGAAAATATTGTGCTTGATTTTCTAAAAATTTTAAGTTTGGTGTCCCTTGTGCTTTTATTTACTTAAAAATTTTTCAAAAATTGTTCTTGGTGTTCATCTTGATCTTCAAAGTGTTCTTGGTGTTCATCTTGACATTCAAAGTTTTCTTGTTTGTTCTCTGTGTTTTGATCTAAAATTTCTAAGTTTAGTGTCATTTTGTTGTTTTTCTCTTTCCGCATTAAAATTCAAAAAAAAAAATATATCCTTTCCTTATTTTACTCATAAATTTCGAAATTTTGCATTAATTTAGTCAAAGATTTTCAAAATCATATCTTTTTTTAGTCAAGTCAATATTCTAATTTCAAAAATTGATCTTTTCAAATCTTTTTCAAAAATCAAATCTTTTTAATTTCTTCAATCATATCTTTTTTTTAATTTGCAATCATATCTTCTCAATCATATCTTTTTTTTATTTGCAATTATATCTTCTAAATCATATCTTTTTCAAAATAATTTTCAATCATATCTTTTTAATTGCTAATTTCAAAATCTTTTTAATTAATTTAGTTTTCAATTTGCTTTTATTTTATTTTATTTTCTTTTTGTTTTCGAAAATTTTCTTTTATTTTCCATTTATTTTACTTATTATTTTCGGTTACTTTTAAATAAAATAAAATATAATTCATATCAATTCCCTTTTCTTTATCATGGATATAAGTGGAAGTGAACAGTACAGAAGGACTCTGGGGTCATATGTTAACCCCATTACAGCTGCATATGGGAGTAGCATATGTATACCTCCCATCAAAGCAAGCAGTTTTGAGCTAAACCCTCATCTCATTATCATGGTGCAGCAAAATTGCCAGTATTCCGGTCTTCTACAGGAAGAATCTACTGAGTTTCTAGCACAGTTCTTACAAATTGCTGACACAATACATGATAAAGAAGTGGATCAGGATGTCTACAGATTATTACTATTTTCATTTGCTGTAAAAGATCAAGCTAAGAGGTGGTTAAATAACCAACCCACAGCAAGCATAAGAACATGAAGACAGTTATCAGACAAATTCCTGAGTCAATTTTACCCTCCAAAAAGGATGACACAGCTAAAGCTGGACATCCAAGGATTTAAA
Source organism: Arachis hypogaea (assembly GCF_003086295.3). Lineage (NCBI taxonomy): Eukaryota > Viridiplantae > Streptophyta > Magnoliopsida > Fabales > Fabaceae > Arachis > Arachis hypogaea. Next base: position 52,966,336 of record NC_092052.1, read on the forward strand.
CAAGAGGATCATGAATCCCTTTATAATGCCTGGGAGAGGTATAGAGGGATGCTAAGGAAATGCCCCTCTGAAATGTTTTCAGAGTGGGTACAGTTAGACATCTTTTACTATGGACTTACAGAAAAAGCTCATATGTCTCTAGACCACTCAGCTGGTAGATCTATACACATGAGAAAAACAATTGAAGAAGCTCAAGAGCTCATAGATACAGTTGCTAGAAATCAACATCTGTACTCAAACAGTGAGTCCTCTATAAAAGAAGAGGCTATGGCAGTAACTACTGATCCTAATCCTCAAGAACAGATTGTTGAACTTAATCAGCAATTACTCCTTATGACAAGACAATTAGTAGAATTTAAAGAGATGCTCCAAGAAACTAAAAATGCTAACAAGAATATGGAAGCACAATTGAATCAGACAAGATAGCAGCTATCTAAACAGATAACAGAAGAATGCCAAGCTGTTAAATTAAGGAGTGGGAAGACATTGAATGTATCAACTCAAAGCAGCAGAAAGCCAAGAAAGGAATAACTGATAGAGGATGACCAAACCACTGCCCAAAATCCCTCTGAGGATAGCAAGAGCCCAGAGAGGAATAATTCTAGCGTTCAAACGCCAAAAAAGGGTGAAAGATTGGCGTTAAACGCCCAGTGGATGCCCAATCCTGGCATTCAAATGCCAATGAGGGATCAGACATGTGCAAGTGCTGATAGTAACCCCTCTAAGAAGGCTTCTCTAACCACTTCTGTAGGGACTAAACCTGCAGCAACTAAGGTTGAAGAATATAAAGCCAAGATGCCTTACCCTCAGAAACTCCGCCAAGCGGAGCAGGATAAACAACTTGCCCACTTTGCAGACTATCTCAGGACTCTTGAGATAAAGATCCCATTTACAGAGGCACTTGAGCAAATACCCTCTTATGCTAAGTTCATGAAAGAGATCTTAAGTCATAAGAAGGATTGGAGAGAAACTGAAAAAGTATTTCTCATTGATGAATGCAGTGCAGTCATTCTGAAAAGCTTACCAGAGAAGCTTCAAGATCCAGGGAGCTTTATGATACCATGCACAATAGAGGATGATTGTACTAAGACAGCTCTATGTGACCTTGGAGCAAGTATCAATCTAATACCTGCGTCCACCATCAGAAAGCTTGGCTTGACTGAAGAGGTCAAACCAACTCGGATATGTCTTCAACTTGCTGATGGCTCCATTAAATACCCATCAGGCGTAATTGAGGACATGATTGTCAAGGTTGGGCCATTTGCCTTTCCCACTGACTTTATAGTGCTAGAAATGGAGGAGCACAAGAGTGCAACTCTGATTCTAGGAAGACCTTTCCTACCAACTGGACGAACTCTCATTAATGTCCAAAAAGGGGAAGTGACCCTGAGAGTCAATGAGGATGAGTTCAAGTTAAATGTTGTCAAAGCTATGCAGCATCCAGACACATCAAATGACTGCATGAGCGTTGATATTATTGACTCCCTGGTAGAAGAGGTCAATATGACTCAAAGTCTTGAATCAGAGCTAGAGGACATCTTTAAAGATGTTCAGCCTGATCTGGAGGAATCAGAGGAAATAAAAGAACCTCTGAAAATCCCCTAGGAAGAGGAGAAACCTCTTAAACCCAAGCTCAAACCATTACCATAATCCCTGAAATATGCATTTCTGGGAGAGGGTGACACTTTTCCAGTGATCATAAGCTCTGCTTTAAATCTACAGGAAGAGAAAGCACTAATTCAAGTGCTAAGGACACACAAGACAGCTCTTGGGTGGTCCATAAGTGACCTTAAGGGCATTAGCCCAGCAAGATGCATGCACAAGATCCTATTGGAGGATGATGCTAAGCCAGTGGTTCAACCACAGAGGCGGCTAAATCCAGCCATGAAGGAAGTGGTGCAGAAAGAGGTCACTAAGTTACTAGAGGCTGGGATTATTTATCCTATTTCTGATAGCCCCTGGGTGAGCCCTGTCCACATTGTCCCCAAGAAGGGAGGCATGACAGTGGTTCATAATAAAAAGAATGAACTGGTTCCTACAAGAACAGTTACAGGGTGGCGTATGTGTATTGACTACAGAAGGCTCAATACAGCCACCCGAAAGGATCACTTTCCTTTACCATTCATAGACCAGATGCTAGAGAGACTAGCAGGTCATGAATATTACTGCTTTTTGGATGGCTATTCAGGTTACAACCAAATTGCCGTGGATCCTCAGGACCAAGAGAAAATAGCATTCACATGTCCTTCTAGAGTATTTGCCTACAGAAGGATGCCTTTTGGTCTGTGCAATGCACCTGCGACCTTTCAGAGATGCATGCTCTCTATTTTCTCTGATATGGTGGAAAAATTTCTGGAAGTCTTCGTGGATGACTTTTCAGTATTTGGAGACTCATTCAGCTCCTGTCTTGATCATTTAGCACTTGTTCTGAAAAGATGCCAAGAGACCAACCTAGTTTTAAACTGGGAAAAATGTCACTTCATGGTGACTGAAGAAATTGTCCTTGGGCATAAAATTTCAAACAAAGGAATAGAGGTAGATCAAGCTAAAGTGGAAGTAATTGAAAAATTACCACCACCTGCCAATGTAAAGGCAATCAGAAGCTTTCTGGGACATGCAGGATTCTATAGGAGGTTCATAAAGGATTTTTCAAAAATTGCAAAACCTCTAAGCAACCTGCTAGCTGCTGACACGCCATTTGTGTTTGACACAGAGTGTCTGCAGGCGTTTGAAACCCTGAAAGCCAAGCTGGTCACAGCACCAGTCATCTCTCCACTCCTATATAAACCAATCTTCACTCCTTCATTTTCACACATCATACACACTACTTCTCCAACTTGGCCGAACCACTAAGCCCCCTCCATCTCCTTCATTTTCTTCTTCTACTCTTTTCTTTCTTCTTTTGCTCGAGGACGAGCAAACCTTCTAAGTTTGGTGTGGTAAAAGCATTGCTTTTTGTTTTTCCATAACCATTTATGGCACCAAAGGCCGGAGAAACCTCTAGAAAGAGGAATGGAAAGGCAATTGCTTCCACCTTCGAGTCATGAGAGATGGAGAGATTCATCTCAAAGGTCCATCAAGACCACTTCTATGAAGTTGTGGCCAAGACTCCTCATTGAAGAGGACAAGCCCATCACTAAAAAAAGGATGGAGCAAACAAGAGAGCCCACTCATGGACCTCAACAAGAGCATGAGGAAATTCCTCATCATGAAATCCCTGGGATGCCTCAAGGGATGTATTTTCCTCCACAAAATTATTGGGAGCGAATCAACACCTCCCTAGGAGAATTAAGTTCCAATATGGGACAACTAAGGGTGGAGCACTAAGAGCACTCTATCCTCCTCCATGAAATTAGAGAAGACCAAAGAGTTATGAGAGAGGAGCAACAAAGGCAAGGAAGAGACATTGAGGAGCTCAAGCACTCCATAAGATCTTCAAAAGGAAGAACTAGCCGCCATCACTAAGGTGGACCCGTTCTTTAATTTCCTTGTTCTTTATTTTCTGTTTTTCAAATTTTAATGCTTTATGTTTATCTATGTTTGTGTCTTTATTACATGATCACTAGTGTCTTAGTGTCTATGCCTTAAAGCTATGAAAATGAATCCATCACCTCTCTTAAATGAAAAATGTTTTTAATTAAAAAAGAAAAAGAAGTGCATGAATTTCGAATTTTAAAACAGATTAATTATTTTGATGTAGTGGCAATACTTTTGTTTTTCTGAATGAATGCTTGAACAGTGCATATTTTTTAATTTGTTAATTCATGAATGTTAAAATTGTTGGCTCTTGAAAGAATGATGGAAAAGGAGAAATGTTATTTGATAATCTGAAAAATCATAAAATTGATTCTTGAAGCAAGAAAAAGCAGTGAAAAGCTTGCACAAAGAAAAAAGCGAAAAAAAAAAGAAAAAGAAAGAAAAAGAAAAAGCAAGCAGAAAAAGCCAATAGCCCTTTAAACCAAAAGGCAAAGGTGAAATAAAAAAGGATCCAAGGCTTTGAGCATCAGTGGATAGGAGGGTCCACAGGAATAAAATCCTGGCCTAAGCGGCTGAACCAAGCTGTTCCTAACCATGTGCTTGTGGCGTGAAGGTGTCAAGTGAAAACTTGAGACTGAGCGGTTAAAGTCATGGTCCAAAAGCAAAAAGAGTGTGCCTAAGAACTCTGGACACCTCTAATTGGGGACTCTAGCAAAGCTGAGTCACAATCTGAAAAAGGTTAACCCAGTTATGTGTCTGTGGCATTTATGTATCCGGTGGTAATACTGGAAAACAAAATGCTTAGGGTCACGGTCAAGACTCATAAAGTAGCTGTGTTCAAGAATTAACATACTTAACTAGGAGAATCAATAACACTATCTGGATTCTGAGTTCCTATAGAAGCCAATCATTCTGAACTTCAAAGGATAAAGTGAGATGCCAAAACTATTCAGAGGCAAAAAGCTAAAAGCCCCGCTCATCTAATTAATACTGATCTTTAAAGATATTTTTGGAATTTATTGTATATTCTCTTCTTCTTATCCTATTTGATTTTTAGTTTCTTGGGGACAAGCAACAATTTAAGTTTGGTGTTGTGATGAGCGGATAATTTATACGCTTTTTGGCATTATTTTTAGTATGTTTTTAGTATATTTTAATTAGTTTTTATTATATTTTTATTAGTTTTTATTTAAAATTCACTTTTCTGGACTTTACTATGATTTTGTGTGTTTTTCTGTGATTTCAGGTATTTTCTGGCTGAAATTAAGGGACCTGAGCAATAATATGATTCAGAGGCTGAAAAAGGACTGCAGATGCTGTTGGATTCTGACCTCCCTGTACTCAAAGTGGATTTTCTGGAGCTATAGAAGCCCAATTGACGCGGTCTCAATTGCGTTGAAAAGTACACATCCTGGGCTTTCCAGCAATATATAATAGTCCATACTTTGCTCGAGATTTGATGGCCCAAATAGGCGTTCCAAGTCAGCTCAAGAATTTTGGCGTTTAACGCCAGAACTGGCATAAAAACTGGAGTTAAACGCCCAAACTGGCACAAAAGCTGGTGTTTAACTCCAAGAAAAGTCTCTACACATGAAAGCTTCAATGCTCAGCCCAAGCACACACCAAGTGGGCCCCAGAAGGGGATTTTTACACTAAACACCCTAGCTTACTCATTTTCTGTAACCCTAGGTCACCAGTTTACTATAAAAACTACTTTTAATGATTCATCTTGTACCTCATGACACTTTACACGTTTCCTATTGTATTCTCTACAGCATGAGTCTCTAAACCCCATTGTTGGGGGTGAGGAGCTCTGCTGTTCTTCATGAATTCATGCAATTACTACTGTTTTTCATTCTATCACGCTTGCTTCTATTCTAAGATATTCATTCGCACTTCAATCCTGATGAATGTGATGATCCGTGACACTCATCATCATTCTCACCTATGAACGCGTGCCTGACAACCACCTCCGTTCTACCTTAGATTTAATGCATATCTCTTAGCCTCATGATTCAGATCAGAGTCTTCGTGGTATAAGCTAGAATTATTGGCGGCCATTCCTGAGATCCGGAATGTCTAAACCTTGTCTGTGGTATTTTGAGTAGGATCTGGCAAGGGATGGCCGTGACGAGCTTCAAACTCGCGATTGTTGGGTGTGTGACAGACGCAAAAGGATCAATGGATTCTATTCCAGCATGATCGAGAACCGACAGATGATTAGCCGTGCGGTGACAGCGCATTTGGAACGTTTTCACTGAGAGGACGGGAAGTAGCCATTGACAATGGTGATGCCCAACATAGAGCTTGCCATGGAAGGAGCCTTGCGTGCATGAAGAAGAAGATAGTAGGAAAGTAGAGATTCAGAAGACAAAGCATCTCTAAAGCCTCAACCTGTTCTTCATTACTGCATAACAAGTATTTATTTCATGTTCTTTTACTTTTTACAATTAAATCTGAGAATTATTGATATCCTGACTAAGAGTTACAAGATAACCATAGCTTGCTTCAAGTCGACAATCTCTGTAGGATCGACCCCTTACTCACGTAAGGTATTACTTGGACGACCCAGTGCACTTGCTGGTTAGTTGTACGGAGTTGCAAAAGTGTGATTGTAATTTCATGCACCAATTATAAATAGGTAAAATAAAATTCGATGGCATAAGAAAAGTAAACCTTTATCTTGCTAATTAGAATAGTCTTCACAAATAAAGCAAAATAATCTTATTTGATGAAGTGTGTGCTGCTGCTGACCACCCTCATTACACATGAAATGGTGTAAAATCAGAATCAACAGTAACATTAATCATCCATTGCAATAAACCATACAAATACTGTAAGCAAGAAAGGAGCTATCATGAAAAAGTTTAGTTTTTTGTTCTCTTTTCTAAGCATCTAGTTTATTATCCTTAAAAAACTGAAAAAAAATTGGCACCAATAAGAACTTTTCATTTTAAAAGTAAAACTTGTGTGTGAAAAGGGTAGCCATAGTACAGAGAAATGGCTAAAAATAGAAAGATAAACATTGTCTCGGTTTATTAACACAAGAAAGTTAATCTTTATAATTTTTCAACAGAGCTGCCTCAAGAAGATCAAAAAAGTATGATCTTAATTTAAACTATAATTTAAAAGGTTGTAAATGGCATAAATAATAAAAATATAAAGTTTATAAGAAAAAAAAGTTATGAATTAAGCCCTTGCTTTAATTTGTTAATCTTTTGTTAAATGAATAAAAATATAAATAGATGAACAACCTGCTTAGTGTTTGCTCTAAAGAATCTATTCTTTTCCCCTAATCTTCAAAACATTTCTTGGGAGTTTAAAAAAAGTGGCTTTATATTATAATATTAACTATTAATGAAAAATCTAACTAATCAAATTCACTCTTCACATTCATACATACAGAATTAGTGCCCTCAATTAACATGTATTTTCCATATATAAAAGGATGTATATAGTCAGAAGAGTAGTTTTATTTTTATGCAAGAGCAAGAGCAAATGGTGGTTGTGTAACCATGTACGATTGTTAAAAAGGCTGCATAATCAATTAAGAAAAAGTCACATGACCTTTTTATTTTGGTCATTCATGTATAAATTGGATAATACACTAGGAATATAAGGTTACATAATACCATATATTGATAAAACTTGTCACTTGTCCTACTTTCATCAATTAAGAAATAGGAATAACTAGAAATGGATACAAAAGGGATCATATGGAATCATTTACCTGTTTTCTCATTAAGTTGTCTTGCATCTGAGATCACCTAAAAAAAAGGTAAATTAGTAAGCTTTTAATCCACACACATCAAAACCTATAATAAATTCATAAACAGTATAAAAATAGTACAGCAACAAGAATTAAAAACATTTGAACATTAAAAAAAATTGTTGATTTATTTTGTTATTTAAAATGAGAAGCACACCCATACCCTCAAGCAGTTGTTTATCTAATATATCAACAATGTCCTGCTGGGAAATTTTTGAATGCCCTTTCCTCACCTGCAGCCAATAATAGAAGCTTTAATTTTGCATCTTATCTTTGCTTACTAATACAGTAATAGAGGGAAGAGCAGCAAGGGAAATTTACCATGTAAACTACATACAAGATGACCAGAAGCTATGAAGGATTTGATTATGGCTATTCATGGGCCTGGGGTTTCATAACTACTACTAGCACTCAAAAACACTAGGTTAAGGCTTTGTTTCTCTATAACAGTTTCCTACTATAAATGAAAAATACATTATTGTCAATTCTCATAAACTGAATGAGAAGATTGGACTATGCTCCAACTCACTTCGAGCCTTCCCAGATTAAAAAACAAATAGATGCTACAACCCTTAAATGTTTTGTAATGCATCAACTCTATCATTTGTACCTTAACTCCCCTTACCAAAAATGTATAGTTCTTAACTGTGATTAATCACATTCCCTTCAACTACAGACATATTAAAATCACACTGAAGACACCACCATGATGTTGCATACAGCAAGTCTAAATCTGGAAGTTAGTAGCACAACAAAGAATAAAATCAAATGCAGCAGAAACCCACCATCATTATTGCTGCTTCATTGACAAGGTTTCTTATATCTGCTCCTGAGAATCCAACAGTTCGGAAGACAAGCTGTTGATGTAAGAAATCAATGTATGAGTTCAATGGAAAAGAGAGAAGTGAATTTGAATAGATAAGCAATATAGCTTTTCAAAATCAACATCCTCTGCAAGTTGCTTTCCAGAACTATGCACACCAAAAATTTGGACTCTTTGCTTCGCATCAAGCAAACCAATGTATAGTCTTTGATCAATTAAACAATCAAGAACTGTCATTGAGTTGAGGAAGAGAATAGGCTTCAATTCACAACAATTATATGAACATGAAAATGCAGTGTCTGAAGAGAAAACAACATAAATGAATCAATTAAATAAATAAAAAAGAAAACAGTAAGAATTGAAGTAGAAGATGATGATGGAGAAAGAAGAATACCTCTTCCTTATGTGTTGCTCTCTCAACAGCATCAAGGTTCCTTCTTGAAGAAGCATTCTTCCTTGCCACCACACAATCCACAGAAGCAGAGCATGATCTGATGCGAGTCTAATTCTAGGGCCACACCATACATCCTGAAAAGAAGAAGATTTTCCGTTTAATTTAAGTGACACAGATGTGACAACCAAGTACCTAACGCTGTGGTCATTCACATATCTGTGGAGTCATAAGAAAATTATTGTGATTAAATAAGTGAAAAGGGGATAATACCAACCAATGATTAGTGAATAGATCCATTGAGATGAGCATGCAACTCCACCTTTGGCATTGACACCCACCACTCCATGTTCTTGTTTGTTAATTAGTGAATCTCACAGCAAGAACAAGAATGGAGGGAATAATAAGTGAAAGAGCAGAAACAGATGGAGTAATATGTATATTGAAAGAGGGGGCTAGCACTATATATATTTATAGAAAAGCATCAGTACTAACAGCTAACACCCACTACTAATAAACTCTTGTAACTAAGTTGCTCTTCTTAACATTGTTTACCTTGCTTCAATTTGACCATACTAGCATCAACAATTTGACCACTCATTGACACCCATTTACTGGCTTCAATTTGACCATACTAGCATCACAAATAGGTGTACTCTAGTTTCTCTTCTTAACATCATTTACCTTGCTGCGAGTATATGAATTTTCATAATATAATAACTGCTTAAGTTGTAAAACATCTCTACCCACCTCGTACTTTTGTCTGTCCATTCATCATCTGCATCTGCTTCATCACTAGAACTCCTAGCGAGGAAAAATTCATCTTCACTTAGATCCAAAAGGCCATCATCCTCACTGCCAGTCTCTATTACAAAAACCAAAAGAAGATGAATCGTACAGAGATACCAAATAATGCAACACAAATACAAACAATAGCATGCAAAGTTTAGTGTTACACGTCCATGTTCCAACTTCAATTTGAATACTTGTGCACTTGAATTTTACTTAAATGAGCTTTATATATATAGATTGGTGAATCTCAAACTTGCCCTGCTGAAAATGTCAGTAAATGTGACAAAACTAGCACAGGTATTTCTATTCAAAATTCTAGAGTTTCTTGCTTAATTGATAAAAATAATGTCCAATATAAATTACTTAATCTTCTCTTTGTTCCTCAAATTACTCAAAACTTATTAAGTGTGTCAAAATTACTCAAAACTTATTAATTGTGTCAAAACTCATCTAGCATGACTAGAGATTCTATTTGTAATCAGTTTACTGCACACTAAATTAAGAAATGAAAATATAACCGAATGTATAAATTATGTATATATAATTGAAAATCTAGATTGATTATAATAAGAAAAGGAACAAGAAGAAAAAGAACAAAAGATGTGGACCAGAGGAATACAAGAATGAAAAATAAAAGAGCACATCCCTGTTGACAAAAACAAAGAAAGGTGCATCACATTAAAACTAAATAAATAAAGAAAGGTGTACATGTTCATATATAGTCCAACAGTTATGCATAAGTAATAAACACTAAGCAAGCATAAATTCACGAGAAGAGAATATAATCTAAAGGCATGAAGTCGTAAACATAAATAGCCTAAATTCTAATAATATACTAATCTATTGCTCATTATTTTCTTCAATGTAAACTTGATCAGTAGTGGGGCATATTCCTCTTCCTCTTTTCCACTTTTTTCCCACACACTTTTCTTACACTCATATACCAACCATTGCCAAATGTGTCATTCCAAATCAATATCCCGTTTCTGAGACTTTTCATCAAACATCTTACATGCATCATTCCAAATGTTTTGATTAAATTAAAAATTCATCATAGCAACCAAATAAATCACAAAATCAAAGGCAAACACTAGCTTAATCCCAAATCGAAAATGAAATTAAGCGGCAATTAAACTAATACGACATGAAAATTATATTATAATAATGGAATTTCATTATATCAAAAACTGGAAGAAAATATAGTAGAAAATTCAAATACTACCATCAGTGTTAGGCTTGAAGAGAAGAAAAAGTCGTTGAAGGAGGATTAGGGTTTATCCTTGTAAAAGAGGGGAAGAGAAGGGACAGGACGGGAACAGCGATGATTGACGACGAGGAGAGTGATGGAAGTCCCAAAGGTGTTGATGATGGAAGAATCCAGTGGATGAAGGCGCTGAGGAGAAAGGTTTGGAGCATGAATGGAGAGGAAGAATAGACTGTGAAGCTCTCGTTTGGAGTGTGGATCGTTAGGTTTAACTCAAAATCAGAGGGAGAGTTAGGCTTAACTCAAAATTACCGACAGAAAATTTTAAATTACAGACAGATTTTTCGTCTGTAATAATTTAATAAAACGCAGCATTTTATCTATTTAATTATAGATGGATTTTCCGTCTGTAATCATTTCTCACAAAAAAAATTAATTTTTCCGACAGAATTATTGACGGATTCTCTTTTCCGTCTGTAATTTATGCTAATTCATTTTTTTTTGTTTTCCGACAAAAAATCCCTCTGAAATTCCGTCTGTATTTCCGTGGGATAAAATCCATTGGAAATATCCATCTGTAATAACTAGTTTTCTAGTAGTGTTTTGTTTTTACTCCTCCATACGTTTTTTATGTCCCTCTCTATTTTTAGTTTTTCTTTGCTTGAGGACAAGCAAACTTTTAAATTTGGTGTTGTCGCTTCGCTTGTGGCTTGTCTGTTTATTTTAATGGCACCAAAGGGAGGCGAATCATCTTCACGGAGGAGCACATCCTAAAGAATGAGACGGCCACTAGGATAAATGTGGTTGAGTTCCTTTCCTTCTATATTTTCTTCCATTCTTATTATGTTATATTCATGTTTTCTGCTATTTTACTTGAATGTTGATAAACCCCTATTTTATGATTCATCTTGTTCTCAATTAAGTGTTTATATCAATTCTTCACCCACTTATTCATAAGATTTTCATGGTTTTACAATTCCTTCCTTATTTTATGATATATGTGAAAACATGTTTCCGATGCTTTAAAATTATTTATTTTAATTATCCTTTATTACCATTCAATGTCGTGATTTGTATGTTAAGTAATTTCAGGCTTTATAGGGCAGAATGGCTTAGAGGACAGAAAGGAAATATAACAAAATGGAAGGAAAGCACAAAAATGGAGTTTTGAAGAAAAGGCAGTGACGCGCACGCGTGGACGACGCGGACGCGTGCTTGGTGCAGAACACAAACGATGCGGACGCGTGACCCACACGCACGCGTGACGGACGCTACGTGCAGTAAATTGCAGAAGTCGCCCCCAGCGATTTTTTGGACCCATTTTTCGGCCCAAATCCAAGCCCAGAAACACAGAATATAAGCCAGAAAATGGGGGAATCAATAAGAACGATGGACATAACATTCGTAATATGCAATTTTAGGTTTTAGATGTAGTTTTAGAGAGAGAGAGGCTCTCTCCTCTCTCTTAGGTTTTAAAATTAGGATTTCTCTTATTTTATGGTTATTTCTTCATATCAGGTTCAATATTCCCAACTTTAATTTTATGTTCTCTTCTACTTTTAGTTACTCTAATGCTTTTACTTGTTAATTATTTATGTTGCCAAATTGGCTTATGAATCTTTCCATGTTAGATTTGAATATTCTATTTAATATAATTTGAGGTATTTCAGATTTATGATTGTTTTATTCTATTTATGATGCTTTCAATTTAATTTAGATTTATTTTCTCTTTTGGCCTTGGTTAAGTAATTGGTAACACTTGAGTTGTCAAACTCAGCAGTAGATTGAGATTTGGGAATTGCTAATTGATTTGGATCGCTCTAAAGCTAGTCTTTCCACAGGAGTTGACTAGGACTTGAGGATCAAATTAATTAGTCCACTTGACTCTCCTTTATTTAGTAAGGGTTAACTAAGTGGGAGCAACAAACAATTCTCATCACACCTGATAAGGATAACTAGGATAGAATTTTCAGTTCTTACACCTTGCCAAGAATTTTCTTTATAATTATTAATTTATTTTTCTTGCCATTTAAATTACTTGTTCTCTTTTTCAAAAACCCAAAAATACACCTTTTTTCATAACCAATAATAAATCATACTTCCCTGTAATTTCTTGAGATACGACCCGAGGTTTAAATACTTCGGTTATAAATTTTATTGCGTTTTGTTACTTGTGACAACCAAATTTTTATACGAAAGGATTTTTGTTGGTTTAGAAACTATACTTACAACGCGATTAATTTTGTGAATTTCTCTACTGACAGAAATCCGCTCGTCAAAATGGTGCCGTTGCCGAGGAATTGCAATTGTGTGCTTTATTATTGGTTATTGTAAATATTTTATTTTGCTTGTTTATTTGTTTTTATTTTTGTTTTAAATTTGTATTAGCTACTATGAGTTCTTACCCCCGTCGCTTTGAGTTTGGTTCTAATGTTGTTAAAAGGAATGGAAGCTATAACAGGAACATGCGTCAAGGTCAAAACAATCAAAGATGGAAGGAGCCACGAGGATCTGATCAACCCTTTCGGCAACAACACCTTCCAAGATACCATGGACAATGACCATTCTACAATTCAGGCCAAGACAATAGTTATGGTGGACCTTCTCGTGACAACCAACCCCCACCAGTTTACTATGGTCAAGAGCCATTCCGAGGTGCGTACCAACAAGCCCCATCATACGCCTATAAATCACCTCCTCAACATAGCTTTGAACTACCATACTCACAAGCCACTTACAACTATTCACCTCCATATGCCCCCAACTCTTATCCACCCAAATTCCAATCCAACTACTCCCAAGAACCACCACTTCCATATGCACCATATCCATGTCCATTAAACTAAGAAGCACAAGACCGTCTCAAGGACACAATGAACCAATTTCATGCAACCCTTCATCAATTGGAGCAAGCGATAAACCGAATAGCCCCCAGTACGAAGGAGACATTAGAAGCTCTGGTGGACAGTAACTTTGTACTGGAACAATTAGAGGAAGCTGCAATTATCGAAGAAGATGAATTGGTTGAAGACTTAGGAGACGCTGAACCTCCATGGAAATTAAGAATTGTGGACAATTCCGTCAAGTAATTTGAATTCGATGCTAAGGAGGATAATGCACAACCCCCAAAGTATGTATCTTATAAAGAATTGGACGGAACAAGTCAAGAAGCAAGTTTCCTTGGTAATGATGATCATGATGATGACCTTGCAGTCACAATTGAACTCTTTGAGCTAGAAGATTCTTCCCCAAGTGAATATGAAGAAGATGTGAAGGTAGAATTTTCTCAACCTCCAACTTATGACCTGAGTGATGAGGAAGACATTGAAGACTCCGATTAAGACATGACTGCAATTGAAGAGATTTGTCAGGAATTGGAAGAATTCACAGAGGAGTACAAGGAAGTGGAGCTTGAAGAACCACTGGAAACACCTCTCCCACGGCCATTACCACCAATTACAAACTTTAAGTGGGTAAAATCCTTAGCTTTTATCTTTACTTTTCCACTTGAATATAGTTTTCTTGAAACAGATGGCCAGCTTAGAGCTCTTTGCGGCTTTAAGAGTAAGAAGGAAATGGCTCGCACTCAGAGCTGGTATGCAAGATTCAATAAAGTTCCACGCTTCAATTTGAGGTACAAGGATTGGTTTTGAGTTCGATTAAATGGGTTTTGGAGGATGTTTGGTCATCTTAGTGAGAATTCAAATTCCGTACTGCCCGGTTAGAACAATGTAGATAAAAGCAAAAGCGGATACAAAAGCAAGGTTTGGGATCCTGGGATTCATTCTGACAATCAACACCTGTGGAGCCTGAAAACCTGCTTTGATTTGCTCAAAGGCTTTACATGCCTAGTCTGGGACCCCGGAGGATATTGGAACTGCAAAAGTTGGTGGAGATTTCTGGATGAGTTCAAACACAAGCCACCATGACAATGAGCTCATCAAAACGTCCAACTTAAGGACTTTAAATAAAAGTGCTAGGTGGGAGACAACCCACAACGGTATGATCGTTCCTTTTTCAACTTTAATTTTGTTTCGTTTTGTTTGAATTTAGTTTCATTTTATTTTATTTTATTTTATTTTTCTTAGGATCATTCATAACATCTGCATTCTGCATATTGCATATTGCATAAAAATATAATAAAAATAAAAAAAATAATAAAATGCACCCCACACGTACGCATGGGCCACGCGTGGGCGTCGATTCAAAATTGACATAACAATCCAACGCCCAGAAAGTTGGGCTGGAATCATGCGGCTGTCATGCGTTAGGCATAATTTGGGCCACGCGTACGCGTCAACGACGCGAACGTGTCACTTTCACTTCACACACACCACGCGAAAGCATGGGCGACGCATACGCGTCGCGTGGAAATTCTTGCCCCCTCAATGCAAACAGAGAGTTGCGCCAAAACGACGCTGGAATTGTGCGTTTAGCAAAATTCTGAGCGACGCGTACGCATGACGAGAGGACTTTTTCCGGTAAAGAAATTCACAAATATAATCACGTTGCAAGTATAGTTTCTAAACCAACAGAGAATCCTTTCGTACAAAAACTTTGGTTGTCACAAGTAACAAAAATTTATAACCGAAGTATTTAAACCTCGGGTCGTCTCTCAAGGAATTGCAGGGAAGTATGATTTATTATTGGTTATGAAAAAAGGTACGTTTTTGGGTTTTTTGAAATAATGAACAAGTAATTTAAATGGCAAGAAAAATAAATTAATAATTAGAAAATCTCTTGGCAAGGTATGAGAACTGGGAATCCTATCCTAGTTATCCTTATCAGGTGTGATGAGAATTGGATTTTTACTCCCACTTAGTTAACCCTTACTAAATAAAGGAAAGTCAAGTGGACTAATTAATTTGATTCCTCAGTCCTAGTCAACTCCTATGGAAAGACTAGCTTTGGAGGGATGCAAATCAATCCGCAATCCTAATTTCTAATCAACTGCTGAGTTTGATAACTCAAGCATTACCAATTACTTAACCAAAACCAAAAGGAAAGAAAATCTATTCGAATAAAAATGCCCTCAGATGGGAAGCAACAGTAACATAAATAAAAGGAAGAAATCTTAAATCTGAAATACCTCAAATTATATTAAATAGAATATTCAAATCTAACATAGAAAGGTTCATAAGCCAATTTGAAAAGATAAATAACAATTAAAGTAATAAAATAAATAAAAGTAAAAAATAAATAAAAAAGAATATTGAACCTATGATTAAAGAGAAGTAGCCTAATTATAATAGAAATCCAAAATCCTAATCCTAATCCTAAATCCTAAGAGAGAGGAGAGAACCTCTCTCTCTAAAAACTACATCTAAAACTAAAATTTTGTATATTGAATGTTCCCTCAATGAATGGATGCATTCTCCTATTTTATAGCCTCTATTCTGAGTTTTCTGGACCAAAAACTGGGCCAGAAACAGTCCAAAAATTGCTGATTGCGAATTCTGTCACGCTAATTTTCGTCACGGCGATGCGTTCGCGTGGAGCATACGTTCGCGTCGCCTAGATGTACGGCCACTATAACAAATTATATATCATTTTGAAGCCCTAGACGTTAGCTTTCCAACGCAAATAAAACCGCATCATTTGGACCTCTTTAGCTCAAGTTATGACCGCTTGAGTGCGAAGAGGTCAGGGCTGACAGCTTTGCAGTTCCTTCAGCTTCTTGTATTCCTTCCACTTTTGCATGCTTCCTTTCCATCCTCTGAGCCATTCCTACCCTGTAATCTCTGAAATCACTTAACACACATATTACGACATCGAATGGTAATAAGAGAGGATTAAACATAGCTAAATTAAGACCAAAGAAACATGTTTTCAATCATAGCACAAAATCAGGAAGGAAAACATAAAACATGCGAATTGTATGAATAAGTGTGAGAATAATGGGTAAAATCCACTAGATTAAGCACAGGATAATCCCTAAAAATGGGGTTTATCAATGCATCACTTTCGTTATACCTCACTCACGCAATCGCGTCAATGACACGTTCGCGTCAATGACGCGTTCGCGTCAATGACGCGTTCGCGTCAATGACGCGTTCGGGTTATTGCCTTTCCGCCCAAACCACGCGTTCGCCTGACCCACGCGTCCGCGTGGATTTGAATCCACTAACCCAACCCACGCGAAACCCTAGCCCCCCTGCGTCACCATTTTCCCTCCCCTCCCCCTCTGCACTCTCTCTTCTCCCCTCCCCAACCACCAAATCACCACCACCTCCCAACGCCCCGCCACCACCGTCGCCGACCAAGCCCACCGCACCACCCTCGCCGAACCCCCCACTCCCTTTCTCCTTCCCCCCTGTTACCCTCCACCCCACTGCCCTTCTCCCTCCACTGCTGTGCCACCCTCACCGAGCCACCACCACCGTCGCCAAGCCCCCGCCGGCCACCACGCCACCCCACCTCCTCACCCCTATCCTTCTTCTTCTCTTCCCCTCCCTCCTTCACCCCCTGCGCCAAAACCGAACCGCCAAGTACCACCGCCACGCAGCCTGCCACCGCCGCGAAACTTCCAATGCCGCCGTGTCACCCACCTAAACCACCACCATCTCTCTGTGTTCAAATTATTACTGTGCCAAACAGGTTCCGCCGAACAATAATTCCTTTCCCCGATAATTAGTTAGTTGCATTTTTTTCAAATTAGGATAGTTAGAGATGCATGATCGTGGTGGATTTTAGGTGGCTAGGATGTGGTTAGTGGATTTAGGCCTGATAATTGCGCCGTTCTTGTTACTTGTTTTGAATGTGGCTAGGATGTGGCTAGGATGTGGTTAGTGGATTTAGTGCAATTTTGAATTTGATGTGATGATAATGCTGTTCATATGCTGTTCGTTACTATTCTTAAATGTAGATTGAGTTTGTTTATTCTGAATTCATGTGAATTACTATTTTTACTCTTTTCTGCACTACTTTATTATCATATGAACTTTTTCTGCTGCTGTTTATTACCCGGGAACGTCCAATTTCTAGCCGAAACGTTGCCCAATTTTTTCAGAAAATTGTTTCATTCAACTCCCATTCATGAATTAGTTTTGGAAATTTCAAGTTTTGCACTAATTAGTTTCAACCAAAAGCAATTCATGAATGCACGGGTTAGCTTTCTTCTTCATTCTGGTTCCCTTATTCATTAAATAGCATTATTGATGATTTCAATTTCATTTTGCAATTCTTCTCTTTATATGAATTATCATCAATAATCTGCAATATTTACTTGAATGTGAGTTACTTGTCATTCAAGTTTGTGAAATTTTTGATTAATTAAGAACCACAACACCATGCCACTTACTTTAACTTCACTTTTAACACCTAACTGCTTTAACTTTCTAAACTTCTCTTTTGGTTTTTACCTAACAACTTTCAAACCATTTCAAGGCATGATTACTGTTTTTCCTTATTAACAAGAATTCTGCATATCATAAGATTTTGGATTGTGATTTTTATTATCCAACTTTTAACTTGAATACAGTCCAATATCTTACACTTATTTAACTCACTCCATGCTTATATTGCTCTTTTATTCCTCTTTTGCCCCTCTATGCTTATATTGATAAATTCCTATTTGCTTACCTATTTTTCTGCTTTAGTTTCTTAAACTGTATCCTGGAACTTCTACTTTTCAGGATGTCTGACCCTAAAAGCAAAGGAAAGGGCAAAGCAACCACTGGCAAAAGGAAAAGAGGAGAATCCTCTACCTCTATTTTGGATATCCTCCATGACGATTCCTGGCGGGAAAAAAATTTTACCCCGCAGGAAAAGGCAGATTAGCTACTGCCTGCCACAGACCTAATCAAGTTTGCCAAAAGATACTATGAACTAAAGTATCCGGTCTTCGCATCTTCAAGGAATCTATACCTGGAAAAGACCCTCAAAATTCCAGAAGAACTCAAACAATACACTTCAGACCAAATTAAACAGAGAGGCTGGTTCTTCTTGGAGAGAAACTTGACTGAGGTCAATTCATCTTGGGTCAGAGAATTCTACTGCAACTACTTCAAAACATCTCTGGATGCAGTACAGCTTAGAGGCAAGCAGATTTTGGTTACTGAAGAAGCAATTGAAGTAATCCTCCAGCTCTTACCTAAATCAGATCAGCCAGATGGTTACCAAAAGGCTGAAGAGGATATGAGATTCATGAGATTTGACTGGGATGCAATGAAGAGGACTATAGCTCTTGATCCTACTGTCCCATGGGTCATGAGCAAGTCCATAGTGGCCCCAAAGGGAATAAAGATTATCTATTTGAATGATGAGGCTCGGCTTTGGCAGCAGATTCTGAGTAACTACGTGATGCCGAGCACTCATGAGACAGAGGTGCCAGCTACCATGATTACCCTCATTTGGTGTGTGATGGAGGGTAAGAACTTGTACCTTCCAAGATTTATCCGGTATTATATGGCCAGGGTCCATGTCAGAGGCACTCTGCCTTTCCCATATTTGATCACTCAGCTAGGCCGCTGCACTGAGCTGCCCTGGGAGCTAACAGATGAGAAGCCAACCACCGTAGACTGCAAGAAGATTATCCCTCACAGCAGAAAGTTCCAGGCTTTGGGCTACCGACCATCCTTTTTCATTGCCTCTGCTGAGGCAGCCACATCTTCTGCTGCCCCTTCAGCACCTACTGCCCCAGCCACCACCCCTACACCGTCACCTACTCCCGAGCCCATTTATCACCTCGTGCACCGACTCTTCACGCGCCTAGATCGTATGGAACGTCGCAGCAAGTGACGCTATGAGCACTTAAAATTAATGATCCGATCAGACAGTGACATTCCCTCCGAGCCTGACACACCATCGGAGCCATCTGATGCGGAGGCAGACGATCATGAGAAGGAGGCACGTGCAGAGGCTGAGTAGGCAGGACCTGAGCAGGTTGCACCATGTCATGAGGAGCCCCATCAGATACAGCTAGCAGATCCAGAGGTCCCTCTACAGACAGAGCCTCCACTTCAACAGGCAGATCCTCCGACACTCATACAGACTGCAGACCCTCAGGCCACCACTGAGACACCAGCAGCACATCCTTCCGGAGATGCCACTTCTTCACACACAGCTTGATAGAGCATCGAGGACAATGCTATTATTTAAGTGTGGGGAGGTCGCCATCTCCAGCGAACTTTATTTTTGGTGAACCACTTTCAGACTCTCTTTTTATCCCATTTTTATTTCTTTTTCTATATTTTATTTTATCTTGTTTGTCTTTTAGTACTTGATGACTTGCATCATCTACCCTTCTTTCTTGCATAAAGTAGACCATAAAAGAGCATAAATCTCATTTGATCAGTACAATTCATGCATTATTTGATGAATATTATGGTACACTACTTTGAGATGAGTTGTGCTGAATTTCAGGTGAGAAAGGCATCAAAAATGGGTAGAAGACAAACAAGAAGCTGGGTGTGTGAAATTGGCGTGCCACCTGGAGCAAACGCCACAAAAATGCACTGGCGTGGCAAGCCAGGAGCTAGGCGTGGCACACCAGTACTAAAGTGCAGAGAAGAAGTCCAAGCATGCATATGGGTGTGGCATACCAGGGACTGGGCGTGGCACGCTAGTACAAAATTCCAAAGAGCAAAATGGAGGACACAAAAGGGGCGTGGCACGCCAGGTTGGGCGTGGCATGCCTGACCATCAACTACTATGGGCGTTCCACTTGAGCAAAGGGGCGTGGCACGCCAACTCACCACTCCAAGAAGAACCTCCACTATGGCATGCCACTTGGTATCGAAGGCGTGGCACGCCAGCTCCAAGAAGTCACTTGGGCGTGCCACTTGAGAACCCAGGCGTGGCACGCCAAGCTTGAAGAGTTCACAAATCTATGAGCGTGCCACTTGAACAGCATGGCATGGCACGCTGGTACAATAATCTAGAGAAGAGGCTAAAGGCAATTGAAGACTGGGCGTGCCACTTGAAGTCGAAGGCGTGGCACGCCAACCTCTCAACCTCACTTAGGCGTGCCACTTTAGCAACCAGACGTGGCATGCCAATGCATAGAGATAACAAAAGCAAGGACTGGGCGTGCCACTTGGTATCGAAGGCGTGGCACGCCAACCCAAGCATGTCACTATGGCATGCCACTTGAAGGCTGAGGTGTGGCACGCAAACTACTGGAACCAATACAAGATCATGGGCGTGGCACGCAAACAGAGGAATCACTCACAAAAGGGGCATGGCACGCCAGACCCTAGGTGTGCCACGCTAGTGCAACTTTCCAGAGAAGCTTAGCCAAGCATAGAGCAAGGGCGTGGCACGCCAGACCCTAGGCGTGGTACGCCAATTCAAGTTTCCAGAGGCAAATAAAAGTGGAAAAAGGCAAAGGGCGTGCCACTTGAGTTCAAAGGCTTGGCACACCAAGGTTGATAGAGAGATGAGCGTGCCACTTGAAGGATTAGGCGTGGCACGCCAAGCTAGAAATGAAGGGCACGTGACACGCCAGTAAAGCGCCAGCCACACGCCAGCTGAGAAGTCACGCTTATTGAGTGTTTTCTTTTCCCTCCAAAATATAATTTTCCTTTTTCACTTTTGTAATTCTTTTATTTTACTAGGAGTAGTATAAATACCCCCAAGGAGTACTGAAGAAGGGGGTTAAGCAGTTAGTTTTAGATCCACTTTTACACTTCACTTTTGAGTACTTTTTAAGCTATGAGTAGCTAACTTCCCTCTCATTGAGAGAGGGAGCTCTGTTGTACTTGATGGATTGATAATAGTGAAATTCTTCTTCTCTTCATCTTCTCTTTGATTTGCTAGAAGGAATTTCGTTCTTAATGCTTAGTGTTCAATTATCTTGGAAAAGAGATTGAATGCAATTGGGTTTCATGGGAATCTTGGGAAAGGAAACATGAAACCATGCTTGAAATCCCTTCTCACACTTTAGTAGAATCTAGGTTTTGGAGTTTGGATATGTGACATATAATCCTCCCTCTACTTAGACCTATAATGGTGTGTGGTATAATCAGGGACCAAGCATATCTCTCTTCATGAGCAATTAGACCAAGGAATTGGCTATTGATCAAGATCTGAGAGATTGAGTCACCAAGGGATTGGGGCTCAATCAATCATGATTGCCAAGAGGTCAATGAGTTGCATGATTGAAGAGGATATAAGCTAGATTTGATCCAAAGAGACAACATCTCCCAATCTCAATGAATTTCCCCATTCTTATCTATCCATTTCTCTATAGCTTAATTTTACATTCAGCAATTCCCCATTCCTATTTACATTCAAGTCATTTATGATTCTGCACTTTACATTCTGCCATTTATATTTATGCACTTTATCGCTTTTCTTTATATTCTAGTCATTTACATTTATGTCATTTACAATTCTGCACTTCACAATCTTATTGATCTGCTTGACTAATTCATCAATCAATTAAAACTGCGAATTTGCCAATCTCTATGGATACTATCCCACTCTACTGTGGGTTATTACTTGACGATAACTTTGGTGCGCTTGCCAAAAGAACTAATTCACCAATTTTTGAATGGGGTGTGAATTGGACTCATCAGTACTTGTGCATTTTCTTTTGCTGTATTTTATTTATTTCTACATTTTACACTTTGGTTTATATATATCTTAGATATCTAGTCTAGTTTGCACTTTTAGCTTATTAAGTTGTGATATAGAAAATATGGATTAATTAGTTTAGTTTACCATTTTAGCATACAAAAACTTGGTTTAATTGAAAATAAAGAGTAAACTAGAAACTTTAGCTTTTCAGAATCACAACAATCCACACACTATGTATATATAGCAATACATGTTGGTAAAGTGACAGCATTTTTCAAAGAAAATACTAAATTTTATAAGAGCCATCCAAAGACTCACATTGAGTTGAATGGAAACTCTTAATCTCTACTTGCATGATATATATAACTGATATATGGTTTTGAGCCAAAGAACACACAACCCGTGAGTTTTTGAGCTTAATTGTATGGTTACATTTAACCATAAATTTCATTCCTGTGTGTTTCGCACTTTTTTTCTATGCTTGGAATCTTTACTTTGTTTCAGTCTATATATCCAATATAGAATGTATTTACATACTTGCATGTGATTGAGGCCATTCCTTGTTTTTCCTCACTTATCCCAAATAAGCCTACCCTTTTATATCACCCTTGTTAGCCTCCTTGAGCCTTTTAATCCCCTTCTGTTCTATAACCACATTACTAGCCTTAAGCAGAAAAACAAATTAAAAATCTCAAATTGAATCTTTGGTTAGCTTAAGATAGAGATTGTGTATCCACTAAGTGTGGGGAAACGTGAGAATATGGGTTGATAGGAAAGGATTAAATTAATAAAATAATCAGAAATTTGGGAGCATGCTCATGTGAAACCAAAATAATTAAAATACCATGTGCATTGAAAATGTTGTGTTTATATTTAAAAAAATCTCTCTTTTAGTTAAATAAACAAGTGTAATAACCCGTGCCATGCACGTGATAAAACTGAAATTATAATTTTAAATTATTCTATTAAAATTAATTTGAATCATAATAATTTAATTAATAAATAAATAAATAATATGATGTGCGTTGTTCGTATTTTTTTAAATATAGTATTAAATGTATTAACTCGAATGTAGCTATTAAGTGTATAAAAATTATGTTTGAATTATGAATTCTCTAAATGAAATTATCCCGTTTAAAATATTTAAATTATAATTTCAATCATAAATTACAATTGTGATTTAAAATTTTTTTGATATAATATTATATTTTTCTTCATTTTACTATTAATATGTTGATATTGCTAAGTCTAAATTACAGTATTTTACTTAATCTTGACTGAAAAAGAAAATAGTTACGTATTTCTATCATTTAATTTATTTAATACACAATGTGCTAACACTAACGATATTTTTAAAAATATATATTGATAAAAATAGATATAATATAATTAAAAATATAACATAAATGAATAAAATATATAAATAAATGCGAAACCAATATGTTTACCAATGTCTTTGTTAAATTTTATAAATTAGAGAATAAATTATGTATTCGGTTGCTTGGTGATCACATAGATGATCAAGTAATTGGATTGTAAATTGATCTCATAATGTACATTAAAATTTTTTTCTCATTTTTGAATGAAAGCGAGAATTAAGGGAGTAAGTAGTAATATATAAAGAAAAAATAATTTGCACCACAACACATAATTATAACCTAAAGAAATATTCATATTAAAATTTTACATACTGCAAATCATGAAGATCAATCACAATGTACTGGTCGCTTCTTTCTATTTTTGACCATGATATGAGTTTTTTCTTTTCTAGTCAAAAATCTAATAACATCTAATTAAACAAAAAAATTGAATTAAAAGTACCAAATTAAGGATAAATAAGTGAATAATATAAGAAATTATAACTTCGAACGTGTATAAAATAAAAAGAATTTACTGATTTATTTTATATTAAACGATAAAACTAACAATAGTATATTAATAAAAGGATATACCTTTAAAAAAGTCACAATACAATTTCAAATATTTTCATAAATAAACTGTTAAAATTTTTGTTATTAATAAAATGATGCTATTATACAATGTTTTGGCAAAACTTAAAATCAAAAGAAAAATAATTTTGTGTGGGTTAATATAAATTAATTACGTACCAAATAAGTAGAATCGTTCATTTGTTTGTTTCAATATATCAGCATGAGTAAACAAATTAAAATGATTATCTAGAATTTTACGTTCATCGACCAAATGTACTATACCTGACTCCATCTTAAAAGATTATTTTGCATGTGTGTACAGTCAGAAGATATATTCCGCTTGATTTCTCAATCTCAAAATTTGAGAAGACATAGACTTTCCTTTCTATCAATTCATTCTCAAATATTTTTGTCAAATAATTCTTGATTGAACAATGAATTTTATCGTATTGTAAAACAAATTAAATATAAAAGCTATTAGCATTTACAAAGCTATTAAAAAGAATTGTCTTTGACTTGATTGAACAATGAATTTTATCGTATTGCAAAATAAATTAAATATAAAAGCTATTAGCATTTACAAAGCTATTAAAAAGAATTGTCTTTGACTTGTGAAATGGTGTACTTATAATATTAACTTAAAATATGAACTACAAATATTTATAAGAATTTAATTTTGATGCACTGACAGTGTAAAGTAGTTTTACATGTGTATCTAATTACGTAGTGACACATCAATAAAAATAAATACATTTCACATTGACTGCATGAATGGTCATCCAAAAGAACGGATATGATTGCACGACTATTTAAAATGCTTTACACTGTCAGTGCATCAAAATTAAACTCTATTTATAAATTGAACTTAGCATTACTTGAAAATATTTAGTAAATAAATCAGTTAATCTTATCATCTATCAGAAATATTTCTATGTAAACCGTCTTACTCTTGTCAAACTTGAATGGAACTTTTTATAGCCTTATAATTCTTGTCTTTATTTTTCATACTTTCTCTTTGTATAATCTACTATAGGTGATACTATTAATAGAATCGTAGTCAATAGTTATTAGATATAAAAAAAATAGAATAAAGACTACGTGAAAATTGTAAATTTTTTAAATAATAAACATGAAAGAAAATTTACTGCTTATTATATATACTAATAATATGTCAATAATTTTAAAAAATTACTAATAATACTAATAGTTTAAAGATACTTTTACTATAGTTATAATAAATTTAGTTATTACTCTAAATAAATAAAATAAATAATATATTTGAAAACTAAAGAAAAAAATTAGCGGTAATCATGTTTAGAATGTTTCCATGTTTTTTTTTCATTTTTTTTCTTGCTATTCTTTCACTGCAATGTTAGATCAAAAAAAATTCTAAATTTAAAATATAATAATAAATATGTCATGTAATGAAAAAATAACAAACTAAATATATATATTATTGCTATATAGGGAGTCAATGCACAAAGATATGTTATCATAATAAAATATCACACTATGAATAATTATATTTGTCAAGTAAATTTATTTATACTCTATATCTATTATATTATTTTATGTAAAATTAAAATCTACTCTTCTAATTTAATATTATATATATATTTACCTCTTACATTGTCTAAAATTAAATTAGGATTATGTCTAAAGGCTTAACATGGTAAACAGAATATATTTAATATCTAATATTTTAATAATTAAAAACCTAAAATAAGTTAATAAATAATAATAATTAATACCTAAAATATCATATATATATATATATATATATATATATATATATATATATATATATATGTGTGTGTGTGTGTGTGTGTGTGTTTTTTTTTTTATATTGTCCAAAATTAAATTGAAATTATGTTCAAAATCTTAATACCGTAATTGAGGTATAATTAATACCTAAAATTTTAATAAGTAAATACCTAAAATAAGTTAATTAAATAACAACAATTAATACCTAAATTATTGAAAAGGAGTTTTTAATAAATGTGAGGAATAAAAATAAAAAAAATTAATAAATAATATTAGTGTTTAAATGAAAGAGTTGATAAAGAATAATAATTATAAGTAAAATTAGTATTTTTATTTTGGAAAAAAAATACATGAGAAATTGTTTAATAATCCGTGCCATGTACATGATAATAAATTGTTCAATAATTCGTACTATGCACGTGATAAGTTTGAAATTATAATTTTAAATTATTTTATTAAAATTAATTTAAATTGTAGTAATTGCGTTTATTTTCTCTTAATCTAGTGTTATGTGTATCAACTCTAATATAGTTATTAATCGTTTTTGTTAATCTATTTTTTCTCTAAATTTATGATTTAAAATAACAATTATAAATATTAATAATTAAACAAATTATTATATTATAATTATTTACGTTTTATTCCCAAAATTAAAAATATACTATTTCTTTTTTATTTAATGGTTTTTTATTTATACTACCAGTATATATTAATCGATTAGTAAATGGTTTTTTTATTCGTAGGATATATTTATTTATTTTGTTTGAATAATTTTAAAATTTTTCTTATTTAAATACACATATATTAAGTTACATATATTAATTATTTTTTAATTTTTTTATTATAAATAATTTTTTTAGCCTACAATAATTATACTGATTTTGTTATTCCATTAATATCATTATATGCGTAATAATATTCATAAATCATACTAATTTCCGTATTTATAT
This sequence comes from Arachis hypogaea, assembly GCF_003086295.3. Lineage (NCBI taxonomy): Eukaryota > Viridiplantae > Streptophyta > Magnoliopsida > Fabales > Fabaceae > Arachis > Arachis hypogaea. The sequence continues at coordinate 52,992,957 of NC_092052.1, forward strand.
ATATATATATCAATTGTTTAGTTAATAATTTTTTTATTTTTAGAATATATTTATTGTTTTAAATAATTCTAAATATTTCTTTATATATATATATATATATATATATATATATATATATATATATATATATATATATATATATATCGGAGAGTCGGTAATCTTAGATTGGCTAAGATCGAATGGAACTGTCTTTGAAGAAAGAGAGATATAGAAAGTGTGCAGTGATTGAATTGTAGTCAGTCTTCACTTAACTCGACCGCCTTTCGCAAGACAAAAGATATGGCAAAGGGGAGGGCTCGCCCATGTAGAGCAATGTCTAGCCCAGAATTAGACGGGGCCTTACTTGTCCCGGTCTGGGAAGAGGTTAAGGTATTGTGGTTCCTCCCACATATCTTTCAACAAGGCATCCTAAGAACAAACCCTTACAAACCTCTTAGAGATGAGCGTTAGCCTTTCTCTAAAGTAGGCTTTCGCGCAAGTGCGCCCCCTACTTTAGAAGCCGTTGCTTGTTCGTTAGCCTTTCTCTAATGTAATGGATGGCAGAGGGTCCGTAGTATCCAAAGCACTGGAGTGGTCCAGTAGCCGGGAAGGGGCCTAGAAGTGCCTACTACTACACCACACTACACTCGGCTCTACACTCAACTCCCTTGTGTCAAGGGGTACGTTGGGAGCCTGGAAAGCGAGACCTTCGTAGAGGCCGTAAAGGTGAAAAGACGCGTGGAGAAAGAAAATATCGAGCTCCCCTATTTGAATGCAAGGATCGATCCTAGGAGCTGGAAACCTTATTTCAATGAGCTCTTCAGACAATGTTCTACAAGCAGCTAAAGTTGCATACGGCTCGAATCATTCTCAGATGCCTATCGGGGCATATATATATATATATATATATATATATATATATATATATATATATATATATATATATATATATATATATATATATATATATTTAAATCGTTTATATTAAATAATTTTTTTTATCATAATTAATTTTTTTGAGTCTACAATCATTCAATAATTTTTTCATATGTATGATTAACAAATTTTTTTAAATGGTGATATTTTAATTTTTTTCACGTATTTTTATATATTAGCAAGAAAGCAAAATCATGTATTGTGACTCTTTTTCCTTTTTCACACTTTAATCTTAATTAATCAATCTTGTGTCCAAAACAGATGTTATTTAATCTTAAATAAACTTTTAATCATTCTAATTTATTGATGAATTACATTTCTCTTAATAATTGCATTACTAATCTGAAATACAAAAAAAAAGGTGATACATATATCAAAAAAGAAAACAAACTTAAAAAAAATTATATTAAAAAGTTTAAAAATAACATATCCATAAAGAATAGTCATAATATATAAATTGAGACAACAATTTAAATTTCTCTAAAACTAATTTAATCAACTACCAATATTAGAACTAAATTATTTAAATAATATTTAATATATTCTAATCCTTAGATACGTATAGATTAGAGTCATTCTCGTAACAACCAACCAAAATAACATCATAAGATCGAATACTTAGAATCGGTACAAATTCAAACTATCTTCTTGTTAAAATTGTCACATTAAATCGACTTTTATTCTCTTCAATGGCATTGCATTTATGCACCAAAAGACCGGTAGTTTCTGAAAAAAATACAATATGTTATAAAATTATTTTTAATACAAAAAGTTTAAGAGAAAAAATTTAAATATAGTACTAATCTTTGAATTGCATCTTCAAGGTGGCACGAATTTTTCAAAATTGAACCTAAATTGAGAAAATTCGATCTCATTATATGCTCCACTTCGAATATTTTTGGACAAATGTAGAAAAGTTGAGGGGATGTGACTTGAACTTGACCTACAAACCTCCTTAGAAATAATTGCCCAATCAAAAAAAAATAACAGATTAGAAAAAAAATACTTTGATTCTTAGATTTAGACTCACTAACTACAAAGAAACACTATATATTGCCTTTAGTAGTACAAAAATAATTATAAAAATTAATTATTACAATATCAATTTATCACTATGAACGTTAGTATCATATTTATAGCAATTAGAATTATAAATTTATGTTTAACTTTTTATATAATTATAATTAAGATATTTTTTAAATCATATAATTATGCATTATTCATTAAATGCTAATTGTAATATAATTCTAATAAAGATATTTTTTAAAATAAATTCATAAGAAATTGACACCTTACTTTCATTAGTTGGGGGAAAATCCAATTTTAGTATATTAAGTAGATTATTTTATATAATTATAATAAAGATATTTTTTTAAATTGGTATAATCATGCATTATTCATTAAATGCTAATTGTAATATAATTATAATAAAGATATTTTTCTAAAAATAATTTTAGAAGAGAGAATAGTGCTTTCATTACATGAGAATAGTACTTTCTAAAAATAAAGATATTTTCTTAAATTAGTATAATCAGGCATTATTCATTAAATGCTAATTGTAATATAATTATAATAAAGATATTTTTATAAAAATAATTTTAGAAGAGAGAAGAGTGCTTTAATTACATGAAAATAGTACTTTCTAAAAATAAAGATATGTTCCTAAATTAGTATAATTATGTATTATTCATTAAATATTAATTATAATAAATATATTTTTTATAAAATAATTTAGAATAGAGAATAAGAAAGTTCATTTTGGAGGGAAAACGGAACTATGAAAGATCGACACGTCACCTTCATTAGTTGGGGGGAAAACCCAATTTTAGTATATTAAGTAGATTATTATTATTATTATTATTATTATTATTGTTGTTGCATAATAGGTTATTAGTCACGTAAATTATTATTATGAAGTCACGTTAATTATTCTTGAAATTGATATAATTGCCATAATTGCCATATACTCTCAATCATATCGATTATATCAATTTAACTATATTAATTATATTAAAATTATTAGTCAATTATTTTAATGAAAATTCTTACTATAATTAGGTTATTCCTATGTTATTATCTTGTTATTATCTTGTATTAGTTGTTATAATTAATTCAATAAAGATATTTATTCGATATATATGTTATCTATATTAATTATATGCCAATATTTATAAAAAGGGGTAAGTATAGTTTTGGTCCCTAAAGTTTAGTGCTAGAATCGAAATCGTCCCTCTTGTAATTTTCGTATTAAAATCGTCCTTAACGTTTTTATTCGTATTAAAATCGTCCTTTTTATTTTTTTTGGACAAAAATACTCTCACCACTACCAACAAAATTACTTCCTCCACCACCACCACCACCAACACCACCGCCACAACCTCCATCAACACCACCACCAACACCAACATACACCACCACCAGCACCACCAACACCACCACCAACGCCGCCGTCCCCCTCCCCCCTTTCCCCCTCCCCTCCCCGCCTCCCCTTCCCAGCACCCCCACCCCCACCCCGCATCACCCCCCTCCCCGTCTTCCCTTCCCAGCACCCCCAACCCCACCCCCACCCCACGTCACCCCCCTCCCCGTTTTCCCTTCCCCCCCACCCCGCGTCACCCCCTCCCCGTTTTCCCTTCCCCCCACCCCGCGGTCACCCCCCTCTTCGTCTCCCCTTCCCAGCATCCCCACCCCACCCCCACCCCGCATCACCCCCCTCCCCGCCTCCCCTTCCCCCCCCACCCCCAAACAGAAATAGAAACAGAGAAACAGAAACTCAAGTAACAAATTAACAAATTCAAGTACAAAGCCAAATCAACAGAGGAGCATGCATGAATGGCGGAGAGGCAGCGGCGGGACGGTGAGACTACGGTGGCAGGACGGCGAGACTGCGGCGGCGGAATGGCGGCTTCCCTTCCCCCTTCATCGTCATCATCATCAGAGTTTTGGAGGAGGCGGCGGCAACGACGGAGGTTCCCCGGCGCCGTCCCCCTCCCCCCTTCCCCCTCCCCCTCTTCCCTTCCCCTCCCCTCCCTTCCCCTCCCCCTTCGTATACCCCTTTTCTTCCCCCACCCCCCCCAAACGCGTTTTCTTCCCTCTCCCCCAAACATGCGTTTTCCTTTTTTTTAATTTTTTAATTTTTATTATTAAAATAGGAATCGGGTAGTTTAGGAATAAAACAAAAAATTTTATTAAAAAGGACGATTTTAATACGAATAAAAACGTTAAGGACGATTTTAATACGAAAATTACAAGAGGGACGATTTCGATTCTAGCACTAAACTTTAGGGACCAAAACCATACTTACCCCTTTATAAAAATGAGTTAAAAAAAAGTGATATATATATATTATTTTTATATAAAAAATAGAAATAAATGGATATAAACTGTATTATAAAAAAAATAAAGCCTATATATAGGAATAACGAAAAACTCAAGTAATTATTTATTGGTTTTTATGTTTTTATTACGCTTAATGAAAATTGAGTGATTTAAAAAATAAATATGGAGGTGACATGCACATGTATATTAATATAGAAAGAATATATATTCAAAACACAAATTTATCCTTTATCTTCATTAAATATTTTGATTAGTTCAGTTAGATGAGTGTTTCAATAAAAGAATAGACTATTATTATTATTATTAAAATAAAAAATATCATTAATTGATAATTAGTTTAATAATATATTAAATATTAATTTGATATAATTATAATGAGAATATTTTTCCAAAATAATATAATCATACATTATTCATGAGCTAATTATAATGCAATTAAAGATATTATTATGACATAATATTTACTTTATTTCTATTACACTTTGTATATATCATCAAAAGATGCATGTTTCATTATTTTTTCTAGATAAAATCTGTTTTTATCGGCAAAAAAATTGTGTTTAGGTCAACGATTTACTATATGTTTAGGTAGAGATTTTTTTCGAATATAATGAAAATACAATTAAAGAAATAAAGGATAAAAATAAACTTAAATATATCTGACAGTACTTCATTTTATTAAAATATTTAAAAATAGCACATCCACGAAAAATACTCATAATATATAAATTGAGATAATAATTTAAAATTCTCTAATACTAATTTAATCAAATACAAATATTAAAACCAAATTACTTAAATAATATTGATTCTATTCTAATCTTTAGTCACGTATAGAATAGAGTCATTCTCGTAACGACAACCAACTGAAACAACATCGTAAGTTTGAACATTTAGGATTCGTACAAAATTAGACCATCCTCGTGTTAAATAAGCTTCATCATCAGCTATCCATGCAATGCTGCAAGGTATAGAATTGCCACACCGAGAAACAAAACTAACCCTTATTCCCCACAATGGCATTGCATGTATGCAAAAGAAAGCCAGTAATTTCTGAAAAAAAACCACAATATGTTATAAAATTATTCCAGTAACGAAAAGCTTAAAATAAGAAAAATTAAATATATTACCAATCGTTAAAATTGCATATCTGAGTTTGTCACAAATTTAGCAAAATTGAAATTAAACTGAGGAAATTCAATCTCAATATGTGCTCCACTTCAAAAATTTTCGGACAGACGTAAAAAGCATAGAGGGAATGGAGGGATGCAAAAGAAAGAAACAAGGAAAGCGTGCCTATTAAAGCATGGCCCAAGGAAGGAAAAAGCGTTGCGCATCAAGAGGCCAAGGCATAGCGCTCACTAATTGAGCTTAGCGCTCTCTATTTGAGCGCTAGAGAAAAGGCCAAGGGAGCAAAGGCATGGCGTTAAGTGAACTCTCTTAACTGAGCACCCAAGGAACCCAAGAAATCAATAGCGCTCAGTTAACTAAGTTAGCTTTATCGGGTTCCATTCAGAAGAAAATGTAAGGCACAGCTCCAAAATAGAGCCAACCAAGGTTCGAACCTTGCACATGACCATAAAAGAAAGCGCTACAAGCAAGGAAAATCATGGTGCAGCACATAACATGCATTCACCAAGGCTCAAAGGGGAATCTTCCATTCACAACAAAGGACGCTGCGTGAAGTCTCTTCACTGTGCGCTACTTTGCACTACAAGGCTCGAACCAAGCACATAAGGGAGCAAGGAGGAAGCGCTACATAAGGAAAAGCAAGGGCGCTGCATTAATTCCCTTAACTGAGCGCTACAATATTTCACAAAGGGAATTGGCCAAATTGGGAGAAGCAAGGCTCGAAGTGGGAGCCCACTCCAAAGCAAAGGCGCCGCGTTTAGTGAGTTCACTGAGCGCTACCTTGCACAAGAAATGGACACAATGCATTCACTATGGTTCGAATTGGGAACCTCCCACGAAAGCATGTAAGCTCTGCGTGAAATTAGTTCACTGAGCGCTATGAGCAAGGCTTGGACGCAACAAAACAAGCCCAAACACAAAGCAAAGGGAGCGCTACGTTAAGTTACATCACTGAGCGCTCCCCTGGAGGTGCCTTGGTCCATTTCCAACTTCAATTACCATTTTGGATCCAATCCTTCACCAAATGCAAAAGTCCACTCCAAATTCTAAAATCAAAATTAGAAACTGTATAAATAGGAGTTAGTTTGATTTGTAGAGGACCTTCTTTCATTTTTTTGTTTTACCTTTTAGCTAAATTTTAGTTTTTACTTTAGATTTCATTTTGAATTTGGGGAATTGGGATTGAGATCTGAGTTCTCTTTCTCTTTGTTTTACTTCTGCATTTCTTAATTTTTGTTTTGAATTTTGAATTGAGATTGAAGAAGTTCTGTTTCAATTCTTGATCTGAAATTTAACTTTGTTCTTCTTCTGCATAATTCTAATTTCAATTGCTGTTTTCATTTCTCTTCTTCTGCAATTTTTGCTTTTCTGCCTTGGATCTTGAATTGAGATTGAAGAGTTTCATTGATTCAAATTCTGAGAATCATTTTCCACTCTTCTTCTCAATTGATCTAAGGATTGGGTTTTAAATCTTCTCTGCTGTTTCTAAAGTTCATTTTCTTCTGTAAATTGCTTTCTGTTTGAATCAAGGAAGGAATTGAGATCTAGATCTGCTTTCTAGTCTCTTTGATTTCCTGAGATCTTCAATTTCTCTTTTAGATTTCACAATTGAGCTGATTTTACTTTCTGTTTTGTTCTTCAAGAAATTTTACTTTTCTGTTTAGATATTCAGCAACTTAGTTAATCTTCTACTTCTCTGCTTGATCTCTCTTTACATTCTCTTTGTTAAATTCTAAATCCCAGCTCCCATATCCCTTTACTATTCAAGCAATTTACATTTCTTGCACTCTAAGCTTCAGCTATTTTACTTTAAGATTTGGCTCTTTTACTTTCTTGCAATTTAAGTTTCATGCAATTTACTCTTCTGCACTTTACTTTTCTGTCAATTTCCCCTCTCCCTTTTAATTTCATGCAATTTAGCTTCTACTATTTAAGTTTCACTCAAATTATCAACTGTTTGCTTAACTAAATCAACCACCTAAATAAAATTTGTTCAATCCATCAATCCCTGTGGGATCGACCTCACTCTTGTGAATAATTACTACTTGATGTGATCCGGTACACTTGCTGGTGAGTTCGGTGTTGGAATCCGATTTCTAACCCATCAAGTTTTTGGCGCCGTTGTCGGGGATTGATATAGATTGACAATGATTAAGTAAGGTGGTGGTCTAGATTAAGCACTTTTTCTTTATTATTGTTCATTTTCTTTGTTTTTAACAAGCACACTAACTGTTTGAATTTTTGTTTAAACTAACCTTAACCTCACTCTAGGAGCAGAGTGAATCACTCTTGTTTTCTGGTTTTATGTGTGTTTCTTGTTGTTTTGTATGACAGAGGCAAGGAGAGAGATCCCTACCTTCTGTGAGACTGATGAAAGAACTCTCCGAAGGATAAGAAGGGAAGCAAGAGGAAAGGGAATTATTGGAGAAGAAGAACCTTTTGAAGAGGAATATCAAGAAATGGAAGAATATTCAACAAATCCAACAAAACCAACAGTGGGAGTGGCCAACAACAATGGTCAGCCCTAGAGGAGAGTTTTGGCTTCATATACATTTGCTAATCCAAGGCATTGTGGGAGTAGCATTCTTACCCCAAATGTCAATGCAAACAACTTTGAATTGAAGCCCCAGCTCGTCACCTTGGTATAAAACAACTGCTCCTACGGAGGAAGTCCAATAGAAGATCCAAATCAGCATTTATCTACCTTCTTGAGGATCTGTGATACAGTGAAGTCCAATGGTCTGCATCCATATATATACAAATTGTTGCTGTTCCCATTTTCATTGAGGGATAACGCTGCTCAATGGCTTGAAGCCTTCCCACAAGGAAGCATCACTAGCTGGGAGGATCTAGTGAGTAAATTCTTAGCCAAGTTCTATCCACCTCAAAGGATTATCAGATTGAAGACAGAGGTGCAAACCTTCACACAGATGGATACAGAATCTCTCTATGAGGCTTGGGAGAGATACAAGGCCCTGATTAGAAAATGTTCCCCTGAAATGTTCAATAAATGGGACATACTTCAGAACTTCTATGAAGGATTAACACTGAAGGCTCAGGAAGTACTAGACCACTCAGCAGGAGGCTCATTGCAATTAATGAAGACGACAGAGGAAGCTCAAAACCTCATAGATATAGTGGCAAATAATCAATACTTCTTTTCTCATCAAAGGCAATGCCAACCAGCTCAAAGAAAGGGAGTCCTGGAGTTGGAAGATGTAGACACTATTCTAGCTCAAAACAAGGTGATGCAGCAGCAAATCTAGCAACAATTTGAGGAGATGGCTAAAAGGATTGATAGCTTACAAGTTGCATCAGTGAATGTCACCAATCAACCACCAACTGGGTGGGGGCAAAATGAGGAAAATTGTGAAGATCAGCAACAGGAACAAGTGAACTACATGCACAATCAAGGATCCAACCAGAATGAATTCTATGGAGACACATACAACCCCTTTTGGAAGAACCATCCAAATCTAAGGTGGGGAGATAACCACAACCAGCAACCTTGGCAGAAAAATTCAAACCAAAACAACTCAAGAAATACAACTTATACAAACCACAATCCATATAGAAAACCCCAAAGCAACTACCCTAATTCCAGCTATTATCCACTCAATAACTCAGCCACTACCCAAAACAACCATCATCCACCTTCCACATCCACATTTCACCCACAAAATAACCCCACAAATAGTTCAAACAACTTCCAGCAATAACCATCTCATTTTACACAACCACAACCAAATCCAGACTCCCAAAGGATCTCTAGTCTAGAGATAATGATGGAGAAACTCATGAAAAATCAAGAGATTGCAAGACAAGATCAGGAAACAGCAAGGAAAGATCAAGCCATAACAAGTAAAAACCAAGGAGTTTTAATCAGAAATCTTCAGATGCACATAGAACAAATAGCTAAACAAATTGCAGACATGGGTGAGAAGCAACCAAATGCATCCCCTAGTGCCACTCAAGACCACCCAAGGGACAAAAGAAAAGCTACAAAGTGGAAGGAGTGCAAAGCAATCATAGTGGGAAGTGAGAAGATTGGGGAGAAGGAAGCCATCAATAAGGAAGAACACAATAGACAAGTTCCACAAGAAGAGACAGAAGAGAGAAGTGAAGAGGATAGAAAGACCAAGAATGTAAAAAGCTCAAAGAGAGATAAGGACATCCTTGAAACACAACTACAAGAAAAGAAGGAAGGGGTGAAGCCATACATCCCCAAACTTCCATATCCTCAAAGATTCAAGAAAGAGAACGAGGATAAGCAATATTTAAAATTTCTGGACATATTCAAGACACTCAGCATCAATATTCCCTTCTTAGAAGTACTTGAACAGATGCCATTATATGCCAAATTTATGAAAGAAGTGCTAACAAAGAAAAGACCCTTGAAGGAAGGATAGATTGTTGAAATGACAATGGAGTGCAGTGCTATTCTCTAAAGAGAGTTTCCAGAGTAGAAAGATGATCCTGGGAGATTTTATATACCTTGCACTATAGGAAACATAACAATTGAGAAGTCATTTTGTGACCTTGGTGCAAGCATAAACTTGATGCCTTTGTCTCTAATGAGGAAACTCCAAATTTTTTAGATGAAATCCACACGAATACTTCTTCAAATGGCTGACAAATCCATTCAGCAAGCACTTGGAGTTGTAGAGAATGCACTGATAAAAGTGGGAAAATTCCTTCTCCCAGCTGATTTTGTCATCTTGGATATGGAGGAGGACCCTAACACTCCCATCATTCTGGGGAGGCCTTTCCTAGCTACGAGCAGAGCATTGATAGATGTTGAAAATGGAAAATTGTTGCTAAAAGTGCATGATGAGCATCTAGCATTTCATGTCTTCAAGACTTTACATGAGCCCACTCAAGAAGAAGAATGCAAGAAGGATAAGGCCAGAGATCATAGCTCAAAGAAGACAATTAAGGAGTTAACTCCAAGGTTTCTAAACCCATGCTTGAAAGAAGTAGAGATGGTGCAACAGACCAAAAAAATCAAGAAGGAACTAGATCCAAAACCCCCAGATGAGAACATCGACACTTCAGATAAAGAACCACAAAGGCATGAATTATCTTCTGAGAAAGAAAAGAACAAGAGGCCAAAAGGGTGGAGAAACAAGAAAATCCCACTGAAGGCTTCTCACCAGGGGATAAAGTGATGTTAAACACCCAACCAATGAAGGTGTGTCCACAATTATCTGAGTACTATACTGTGAACCGGATCCTTTCACTTGAACACCTAGAGATCATCAAAGAGGAGACCAGAAGGAAGTTCATAGTAAGAGGAGAAAAGCTAAGGCACTATGATTTTCAGCCCCCATGAACAAAGGATAAGATGTCAAGCTAGTGACAATAAAGAAGCATTTGTTGGGAGGCAACCCAACCTGAGGTAGTTTCCTTTTCATAGCTATTTCAATAAAAAGGTTGCGTGGTTTTATCTGTATTGCAAGGAGCTAAATTTGGTGTTGCACACTAAAACAATTTAAGGAAGAGTGAAGGATGCTAAGTTTGGTATTCCACCAAAATCTCATTTAAAAACACATTCTCACTGTCTGCATAAAGGGTTGCTAGCTCCAAGCAATCAGATAAACCATTGAACCATTGTCTATCTTCTAGTTTTTATTTTTATAACCTTCAGTAAAGACAAAAGGGTTTCACATATGGTTAATTTGATGCATGAGAAACATTGGCAAAGGACTAAGTTTGGTGTTTACACACCAAAGTAAGTTCAAAAGCCCACAAATAATTCTTGCATACTAACCAGTTGCTTAAGGGCTTGAGAAACAAGCAACTTCTAAGGATTATGCAGGAAAATATTCAATCTGTGAAAGGAATCTGCATCACCATCCACAGGAGGAGCAACAGATAGAAATAATGATGACAGAAGGAAAAGTTGAGAGACACTCCCAACAGGTTGTATTGACACTTAATCCTTGTTGCTGTGAAGCATTTTTAATCTAGAAATTCCTATATGTCTTGCTGAAGTGTGCAATTAAGTGCAAGTGGAGATGTTTGCTAAGAATGCTAGCCTGCATATTGTGCTTGTCATTTCTCATTAGCTTGAATTCTGTTTGGTTTTCCTTCTGCATAAATAAAAGAAAAATGTCTGATATAGAAAGTGAATGTCCAATATTGTAGAAATTAGAATGAGAATTCAGTGGTGGTATTTGTTTGATTTAATGGTTAGCTCAAATAACAAAAGCTGCATAATAACATGTTCTTTGAAGTGTGAATTAGTTTGCTGCTATAAAGTCTGTTATTAATGAAATTTCCTTGAGAATGAAGCAAAACAAAAAGAAAAAGAAAAGCCCAGAATTGGCAAAGAAACAGACAATAAGGCTAGACACCAATAGCTTGGACCCTAGGACATATGTCTGTGGTATTTTTGTACTAGGATATACTTGGACAAGTAGGTTCTGAGGAGTATTTTGAAACTTGGCCACTTAGATCAACTGATCTGGGATTGCCAACTGAAAGTCCACTATCAAGAGCAACCTAGTTACAAAGCATTTAGTAATCCAAAGAGATACTGGGCATCAATACTCCTAGGAAGAAATTGTGAGCCATGTGTCTGTGATGAAGAAATGTTGAGCAAAATTGAGCCAAAAGGGCTGCTGCAACATTTGCCACCAAGCCTTCATTAATAAATAAGCTTCCTAAGCAAAATAAAGAAAGGAAAAGCTAGCAAGGGATCAAGCAAAAGGAAGGAATTATAGCAGCAACTCTAGTGAACCTTTAAGAAAACATTTCTTATCTGTCAGCAAGTAATAAGTGAGCTACATTTGTCTGCATAAAACCCCATGAACCAAGTTCAATTATCTGCTAAATAAGGACATTCATACTTCTCTATTTCATTTCATTTTCTCTTATGTTTAGAGCTTTCTTGGGGACAAGCAAGGTTTAAGTTTGGTGTTGTGCTGACAAGTCATCTTATGCTAGCTTTTCAAGCATTTTTCACTTGTTTCATTAGGTTTTATGCACTTTCTTGCATTGTAAGTAAGTGATTTGGAGTGGATTTGTATGGTTTTGTTGAATCAATCAACCATCCTTTATTTGACACTAAATCATGAGGTTTAAGCTAGAATTAGTTGGTTTTTGAATGAATTATAAACCTTGTAAATTTAGTGATACTTTGATTGGTTGTTTTAATTACTTGTAGGTGAAGAAAAGAAAGAAACAAGGAAAGCGTGCCTATTAAAGCGTGGCCCAAGGAAGCAAAAAGTGTTGCGCATCAAGAGGCCAAGGCATAGCGCCCACTAATGGAGCGTAGCGCTCTCTAGTTGAGCGCTAGAGCAAAGGCCAAGGGAGCAAAGGCATGGCGCTAAGTGAACTCTGTTAACTGAGCGCCCAAGGAACCCAAGAAAATCAATAGCGCTCAGTTAACTAAGTTAACTTTATCGGGTTCCATTCAGAAGAAAATGCAAGGCACAGCTCCAAAATAGAGCCAACCAAGGTTTGAACCTTGCACATGAGGCATAAAAGAAACCGCTACAAGCAAGGAAAATCATGGCGCAGCACACAAAATGCATTCACCAAGGCTCGAAGGGGAAGCTTCCATTCACAACAAAGGATGCTGCGTGAAGTCTCTTCACTGTGCGCTACTTTGCACTACAAGGCTCACTAAGAAAATGGGTCAAAGTGAACTCACCAAGGCTCGAACCAAGCACATAAGGGAGCAAGGAGGAAGCGCTACATAAGGAAGGCAAGGGCGCTGCGTTAATTCCCTTAACTGAGCGCTACAATGTTTCACAAAGGAAATTGGCCAAATTGGGAGAAGCAAGGCTCGAAGTGGGAGCCCACTCCAAAGCAAAGGCGCTGCGTTTAGTGAGTTCACTGAGCGCTACCTTGCACAAGAAATGGACACAATGCATTCACTATGGTTCGAATTGGGAACCTCTCACGAAATCATGTAAGCGTTGCGTGAAATTAGTTCACTAAGCGCTATGAGCAAGGCTTGGATGCAACAAAACAAGCCTAAACACAAAGCAAAGGGAGCGCTACGTTAAGTTACATCACTGAGCGCTCCCCTGGAGGTGCCTTGGTCCATTTCCAACTTCAATTACCATTTTGGATCCAATCCTTCACCAAATGCAAAAGCCCACTCCAAATTCTAAAATCAAAATTAGAAAGTGTATAAATAGGAGTTAGTTTGATTTGTAGAGGACCTTCTTTTATTTTATTTTTTTGTTTTACCTTTTAGCTAAATTTTAGTTTTCACTTTAGCTTTCATTTTGAATTTAGGGAATTAGGATTGAGATCTGAGTTCTCTTTTTCTTTGTTTTACTTCTGCATTTCTTAATTTCTGTTTTGAATTTTGGATTGAGATTGAAGAAGTTCTATTTCAATTCTTGATCTGAAATTTAACTTTGTTCTTCTTCTGCATAATTCTAATTTCAATTGCTATTTTCATTTCTCTTCTTCTGCAATTTTTGTTTTTCTGCCTTGGATCTTGAATTGAGATTGAAGAGCTCCATTGATTCAAATTCTGAGAATCATTTTCCACTCTTCCTCTCAATTTATCTAAGGATTGGGTATTAAATCTTCTCTGCTGTTTCTAAAGTTCATTTTCTTCTGCAAATTTCTTTCTGTTTGAATCAAGGAAGGAATTGAGATCTAGATCTGCTTTCTAGTCTCTTTGATTTCCTGAGATCTTCAATTTCTCTTTTAGATTTCACAATTGAGCTGATTTTACTTTCTGTTTTGTTCTTCAAGAAATTTTACTTTTCTGTTTAGATCTTTAGCAACTTAGTTAATCTTCTACTTCTCTGCTTGATCTCTCTTTACATTCTCTTTGTTAAATTCTAAATCTCAGCTCCCACATCCCTTTACTATTCAAGCAATTTACATTTCTTGCACTTTAAGCTTCAGCTATTTACATTTCTTGCAATCTAAGCTTCAGTCATTTACATTACTTGTTCTTTAAGATTCAGCTCTTTTACTTTCTTGCAATTTAAGTTTCATGCAATTTACTCTTCTGCACTTTACTTTTCTGTCAATTTCCCCTCTCCCTTTTAATTTCATGCAATTTAGCTTTTACTATTCAAGTTTCACTCAAATCATCAACTGTTTGCTTAACTAAATCAACCACCTAACTAAAATTTCTCAATCCATCAATCCCTGTGGGATCGACCTCACTCTTGTGAGTAATTACTACTTGATGCGACCCGATACACTTGCCGGTGAGTTCAGTGTTGGAATCCGATTTCCAACCCATCAGTGATTAAGACTTCTGATGAGGTGGATAATTGAGATTGGGATTTAATTGTTACATCCCGAGCTTGTGAACATGCACGCCGGGCTTGTGTGTTTGGCTCCAGTTTTCTCCCTTTTGGACACGGTTTTACTACTTAAGGCACGATTTTGCTACACTTAAACCGTAATTGTATTTTTCTTGTAAAAAACTTTATTTTCTACTTGTTTTTTAGTCAAAAACTCTTGAAAATACAAAAAGACTATTCCAACTCCAAATATTATATTAAAACCTAAGAAAATAAATGAAAAGAAAACCTAAAAATCGTTTAAGATAATGTGTTATCATAGTGATACCCCCCATCATCACGGTTTAAATCAGCCGCAAAAGATGAAGATGCTACCAATGCTAGACCTAGTGCAACTACAACTATCGAACTTGAAGCTCCCCCAAACCAATAGATGGCGGATTTGGAGCTAATCCTCCAAAACTAGTGATAACATCCTCAAGCTTCAAAGCTTCAAATACAACTCAGTAGCTTTCACCTTCTAAAAATTTTTTGGCAATGAAACAAAACTTTTAGATCTTCATTGCATCTGATGACAAATAAATCATACTTCACAGAGGCTAACACCACTGAAAACTAGATCTTGTAAACTAATTTATCCACTCACTTTATTCTATACACTCCAAATTTCTGGAATAAACTAATTTGCATGTCAACGAAACAATTAGATTGACGGATAAAGATATTTGTTGGATCCTTGTCAATAAATTTTATTTCCTCTCTTTTATTTTATTTTTTTAATCTTCTCTCTATAATGTATGAAAATTAAGAAACTTTTATCTTTAGACATTGTGTTACTCTACAATACACTTACATTCAAATTGTATTTATACACAAATATCTCTTCATAATTTGCTTCTACCTCACATGGACTACTTTCTTCTTTCATAATTCGCTGGACACATATCACATGGACTACTTTCTCGTTGGAGGGTGTTTTGAATTTGTGTTTACACGTAATTCATGGTAGCCTACCACAAACTAGTAATACATTTTTTCTCTCCAAGAATTATGTGT
The DNA here is from genome assembly GCF_003086295.3 of Arachis hypogaea. Lineage (NCBI taxonomy): Eukaryota > Viridiplantae > Streptophyta > Magnoliopsida > Fabales > Fabaceae > Arachis > Arachis hypogaea. Next base: position 53,008,625 of record NC_092052.1, read on the forward strand.
ACCGTTGCTGCTCACTTAATTCGTTTTAGCTTACAGCGGATTGTGTGTAGCGAATTACAAGAAAATAATATATACAGTTAACTGGGTAATTGATTTTATTCATACAATTTGTCCAAAGTTTTTTATGTTAAAAAAATTGAAATCTGATTCCACATGTGAATTGGACCTGTTATGGATCCATGGGCCCTTCCTCGGAACGATCATCAAACCCGGCATGTGATGAGACGCACAAAAAATGCAGTCCTCGCCTGACCATGAAACGGCTAGAAACTCCCCAAAATTTTCGACCTTGATCGAAAAAACCAAACAACGATCTCCTTGCCAAACCACAACGGCGAGGAAAAGGTTCCTCCAGCGCTAAGACCGAGCACCTTCACTCTCTCGCTCCGGGGGCAACTGTTACGGATCCGGCCCATGGATCCTACACCCAGAACGGTCCCCGAACCCAGTTACCAGGGTCTGACCTGCTTCGCCCTTCCAGAAGGCCCGGAACCAGCCCACTAGAGCTCCTAACCAACTTTTAAATTCAAACGTCTCCCTTATCTTAGCCAAATAAGATAAGGTAAGATATTCACCATCACCTATAAATAGAGGACCCAGGTCCCTCCAGGTATTCATTCATTCCTCACACATTCTACCTCTTAGATCCATTCTGACTTAAACATCAGAGTGTCTTTGCAGGTACCACCCCCCATTGCTCCAGTCAAATAATTCGGCATCCGCCTCGACCCGCAAGTTCCCGATCCATCTCTCAACCCGTACCGGAGGCATCCAGTACATTGGCACCATCTGTGGGGACTTTGCAGCGTTGTGGTGGCATGGCGGATAACCCAGAAGAGCAATCATCAAATTCATATTTCTTGCGTGTAACTGAGAGCAAAAAGGAATAATGTTTCCTTAACTTGCATCACCTTTGCAGTGATAACACACCTTCGTCCTACTCCAACAGTGAAATCCCAAAGGAATAATGTTTCCTTAACTTGCATCACCTTTGCAGTAATAACACACCTTCGCCCCACTCCAATGGCGAAATCCCAAAGGAATAATTTTTCCTTAACTTGCATCATCTTTACAGTGATAACACACCTTCGCCCTACTCCAATGGTAAAATCCCAAAGGAACAATGTTTCTTCGACTTGCAATCACCTTCTTAGTGATAACACTATTTATGCACCTTCGCCCTACTCCAACGGTGAAATTCCAAGTCCTCCGAGCCCAAAGTCTCGCCTCCCTTTAGTGAGACACCTCCACCTCTTGGACCCTTTCATTCACCACTCCCTCATCTGCTCTCCAAGCGCCATGGCCCTATCTTCTTCCTCTATTTCGGCTCCATGCCCACCGTGGTTGCTTCTTCTTTTGAACTCTTCAAGCTCTTCCTCCAAACCCACGAGGTCACCTCCTTCAATACCAGGTTCCAAACCTCTGCCATCCGCCGCCTCACCTATGATAACTCTGTCGCCATGATCCCCTTCGGACCTTACTGAAAATTCATAAGGAAGCTCATCATGAACGACCTCCTTAAACGCTACCACCGTGGCCAAGCTCAGACCTCTCAGGAGCCAAGAGATCAAGAAAGTTCTCAAGGTTCTTGCACAGATGCGAGGGACAGCCAAATCGTGGCGGCATGACAGAGAACCTTGAGGAGAAATCCTCCACCCAACACCCCAACTCTCGAACTCCAAGATAACACTCATCCCACCCACGGGAGGATAATAAGCGCGCACATCGCCAACCAACCCCAACCCAGCAACAACCAAGAGAGGACAACCATCCTCCCACTGAAGCCCGGCCACCCAACGGCCTAGAAGAGAAGGCGGTCCAGATAATCCAAGAGCTGTGCCTCAGGGTGCAAGACCTCAAAGGCCGAGTTACACCCAAAAAAAGCATAACACCAAAAACGGAAGTCATGCAACCTCCAGATCAAGATCTTGCCATGAAACCAGGCACGGCGGATCGCCAGAACGGCGACATGCCAAGAGATACAATCGCAGCATCTCCCGTGACCACGGATACGACAGGATGCCTGAACAACGACACGGCAAAAGGTATGATCGCAGCGTCTCACGCAACCCGGCTCATCAACATGACACGGACGACAACCGACGACATCAAGAGGCCAAACGCACAAGAAGTGACCACGTGATAATGGGAGCCACTCCCTTCACTGAAAGAATCCTGAAAGCAAAACTCCCTAAAGGCTTTGACAAACCTACGGATATGAAGTACGATGGAACCAAGGACCCCTAGGAGCACCTAATGGCCTTCAAGGCCAGGATGAACCTGGAAGGGGCCGTTGACGCGGTCCGAGGTAGGGCCTTCCCGGTAACCCTAGCCGGGCCAGCGATTAAATGGTTCAACGCCCTCCCCAACAAATCCATAACTGGCTTCCACAATATCTCACGGAAGTTTATGGCCCAATTCACCACCAGAATCACCAAAGCTAAATACCCCATTAGCTTATTAGGAGTCACCCAGAGACAAGACGAGTCCACGAGAAAATACCTCGATCGGCTTCAACGATGAATGTTTAACGGTCGACAGACTCACGGACTCAGTCGCAAGCCTTTGCCTAACTAACGGGCTCATGAATGAAGACTTCCAGAAACACCTAACTACCAAACCAATGTGGACCATGCACGAGATCCAGAGCGTCGCAAAAGAGTACATAAACGACAAGGAAGTAAGCCAAGTCGTAGCCGCCAATAAATGGCAGCACGGCAGCACACGACATGGCAGCACGGCACCTCGACATAACCCCCCACCAAGAGAAAACCATAAAGAACATCCCAAACCAGCAAACGTAAACCAACCCCCAGAATCGGAAAATTCTCTAACTACACACCTCTGACGGCCCCGATCACTGAGATATACCACCAATAGCCGATTGAGGTATTCTCCCGAGGGCCCGACAACTCAAGTAAAGAACGGGCGGCAACAAGACCCTGTACTGTGACTACCACCGAGGATGCAGACATAGGACACAAGATTGTTTCGACCTAAAAGACGCCCTCGAGCAAGCCATATGAGACGGCAAACTCCCTGAGTTTGCCAAAATCATCAGGGAACCAAGACGCGCGGAAAAAGACAGATCACTAGAAAAAGAAGGACGTAACCCGAGGACACAGAGACAAGCCTCTAGGGAAAGCCCTGAAACAGATCCGACCATTATCGTGAACGTCATCACAGGGAAAGACACCCCAGGAAAATCAAAATCAGCACTGAAGAAGGATCTCAAGATCCTGGCAGTCAGAGACCAAACCCCAACTACCACCACCAATAGAGCGATAACATTCTCCACCGAGGATTGCCAGCACGGCACCTCGGCAGAAGACGCCCCCTTCGTTATCTCGGCAAAGATTGGAACCGGGCTAGTAAGAAGAATACTGGTGGATACAGGAGCAGATTCTAACATCCTCTTCAGAGGAGCCTTCGAAAAACTCGAACTCCGCAACAACAATATACAGACATGCCGCAAACGGAGTCACGGGACTCGAAGACAACTTCCTCAAACCAGACAGTTCCATCGTCCTTCCCCTCACGATAGGAACGGAAAACCAAAGGAAGACAATCCTATCCGAGTTCATGGTTCTCAAAGACTCCACCGCCTACGTCATCCTTGGAAGAAAAATAATTAACGACCTCTCCGCCATCATCTTCACCAAATACCTTCTCATGAACTTCACAGCAGAAGATGGCTCCATCGGAACTATTCACGGAGACCAGGAGATCGCAGTAGAATGCGACAACGCCAGCTTAGCCCCGCAAAAGAAATCTCGCAACGCGGCCAGCATATTCTTAGCCGACCTGGACGCCCGACAAGACGGGCAACCTAGGCCAGAACCAGAAGGGGACATGGAGAAAACTGCAAATAGGGCAAACCAAAGAAGAATATACTTTCATCAACAAGAACTTCCCATACGACCTTAAAGAGGATCTCTCACGCCTCCTAAGACAAAGCAGAGACTTGTTTGCATTCACACCTGCCGATATGCCGGGAATAGACCCCGATCTAATGTCTCACCGACTAGCCGTAGACCCCAAGGCTAAACCTGTGGCACAGAGGAGACAAAAAATGTCTCCCGACCGAGCAGCTGAAGTCAAAAAATAGGTTAAAGCCCTCCTCGAAGCAAGCTTTATCAGGGAACTGCCCAACACAACATGGCTGGCTAACGTTGTGCTAGTAAAAAAGGCTAATGGAAAGCGGAGGATGTGCGTCGACCACACGAACCTGAATAAAGCCAGTCCAAAAGATGCCTTCCCTCTACCAAATATTGACGGGCTGGTAGACGCCGCATCCGGCCACCAGTACCTCAGTTTCATGGACGCGTATTCCGGATACAATCAGATACCCATGCACCGACCCAACGAGGAGAAGACGGCCTTCATCACTCCCGACGGCACGTACTGCTACACAGTTATGCCCTTCGACCTAAAAAATGTCGGAGCCACTTACCAAAGGCTCGTCAACAAGATTTTCCAAAACCTGTCTGGGACCAAGCTGGAAGTCTACATAGATGACATGCTCGCCAAGACCGAATCCGGCGGGCAACTCATCAGCGACCTCGAGCTTATAATGAACACCCTTAGAAGACATCAAATGCGCCTCAACCCGACAAAATGCGCATTCGGGATGGAAGCAGGAAAGTTCCTCGGTTTCATGATCACGCAACGTGGGGTAGAAGCTAACCCCAAAAAATGTAGAGCCGTCCCCGAAATGGCAAGCACAAAAAATCTCAAAGACATCCAGAAACTTACCGGCCAACTAACCGCACTATCTCGTTTTCTCGGCGCGTCGGCCCAAAAGGCGAACCCTTTCTTCAAACTTATGAAGAAAGGAACCCCCTTCAAATGGGAAGCGGAATGCGAAGAGGCATTCCAACATTTCAAGAAGTCCTAGCAAAACCCCTGGTTCTCGCTAAACCCCAAACAAGAGAGGTCCTCTACCCATCGTTGTCAAACTCTCGAGTTAACACGTAAACTCGTACGAGTTTACGAGTTTAGATATGGAAACGAGTTGACTCGGACATAGACTCTATCCTGAGTAAACTCGGCTAGACTCGGCTAGACCCGGTCAAACTCGGACAAACTCGTGAGTTTAGGACCGAGTTAGCGAGTTTGTGTTTTTCTTCATTTTTGCTAAAAAAAAACACTTTTTTTATTAGGGTTACGATAACACTTCCAAAGAATAAAAGAAAACTCACTCACAACTCACTCATCTGCGTTATTTCTCTCAAGTCTCACTTTCTCCATGTTCTGCCGCAATCGCTGTTCCCCGTCGAGCTGCCGCTGTTTGCTTGCGTCTACTACCTCTGCTCTTATTTGCGCCATTGTCTTTGTGAATTTTATCTATGTTGCCCTCTACTTTGTATTTCTTCACATCTCCACTATCCGCAACTCCATCATGCTATCACCGTTCACGAGTTCGATTACTTCTCCTACAGTCCTATCTCTTTACCCCGTCGTGAAATCCATGACTCTTTGTCATCGTCGTTTCGTGCTGCTGCTGCACCTTCATTACCGCTGCCTACTGCACCCTTGTCTTCGATCTACTGTTGCTGGGACTTTGCCCCTTATTTTCTTCTGTATCCTCTATTTTTTGTATGCCTTTTGCCCCTTTTTTTGAGCATTTACTTCTTGATTTAATTTTTTTTCTTTTTAAATTTAATTCCTTCTAATTTTAGCCTATTGCTTATCATTTATGTTATATGGCCAGATGGTTCATCCATTCATGGCTGATTAGTAATTAATCATTTTGATTAGAGTTAATTTAATTATTTGATATTGTTCAATGTTCAATTAAAGATTTAGTATTACAGATTTAGAATTTTTAATTTTATGTGTTCTATGTTGTATTTATATAAGAATAATTATAGAGGATTTGAAAGTGTATTTTAAAATATTTGTTATAATGTATGCTATTATTTTAATTTATTATGTGCTTTAAGATTGACATTATTAATTTTGAAGGGTCAGAATTGAGTAAATATACATTATGTACGAATATATATATAAACTTCATAACAGGTGAACTCGTACGAGTCTACGAGTTAACTCGCGAGTCGAGTCTAGGTCAGCTCCACGAGTTTACTTAGACTCGCGAGTTCGACAACCTTGCCTCTACCTATACCTATCTATAACAGAGGAAGCACTCGCAGCAGCGCTTATCCGAGAAGACAAGAATAAGGCCCAACGACCCATCTACTTCATAAGCAAAGTCTTACAAGACACGGAATCGCGCTACTCACGCCTCGAGAAACTCACCTTTTCACTCCTCACGACATCCCGTCGTCTCGGACAATATTTCCAGGCTCACTCCATTACGGCCTGAACCGACCAAGCGGTCAGGCAAGTCCTGCAAAAGCCCGACTTAATCAAAGGAATAATCGGGAAAGGAGCCTACAAGCTCGAAAAACTCGACGGAACCGAGAATCCGAGAACCTGGAATACCGCCAACTTACGGCGATATTACACGTAGGAACACTCCCTCCCTTAAAACTATGTCTTTCACTTATATTATTTTATTTTATTCTCCTTGTATTATTTTAGGGTACTCTTTCCCTCCCCCCAAAACAGAGGGTTTTAATGAGGCCCAAACTTAATAAAATTTCATTTAAAAACGCACTTGCCCTGCTTCGTCCCATATTGTCATAACGGCAAAAAGAGTAAAACGGCCAAACACCCGGAAATCGATCACCCAAAGCCAATAAAACGGATATCCAAATAAGTAAACGGCTACTCGGGAATCGGTCACCCCAAAGCCAATAAAACGGATATCCAAATAAGTAAACGGCTACTCGGGAATCGATCACCCTGAGGCCAATAAAACAGATATCCAAATAACAAAATGGATATCCAAATAAGTAAACGGCTACTCGGGAATCGATCACCCCGAGGCCAATAAAACGGATATCCAAATAAGTAAACGGCTACTCGGAAATCGATCACCCAGAGGCCAATAAAATATATCCAAATAACCAAACGGATATCCAAATAAGTAAACGGCTACTCGGGAATTGATCACCCCAAGGCCAACAAAACGGATATCCAAAAAACAAAACGGGTATCCAAACAACAAAAAAATGACGGCCCGGGATCGATCACCGTGAGGTCAACAAAACGGAAATCTAAATAAGCTAAATAAACAAAGTCTTGAAATCGGCCCACTAAGAAGCCTAAAATAAGTTCACAATAACGGCCTAGAAAAGGCCACACAAAACAAGCATGAGCTGACGGTCTTCCAACTCGCGAAAAACCGGACTGACCAACATCCCGCCAATCAGTGCAGGGTGACGTCACGCCCTTTCTAGGCTCCTCACAGTCTCCCGAACTACAGAGAATTAGACTCTCCAAACAACTTAGCATTGAGACCAAGTAAGCATGCTCTCATGCTCCACGGGCAACTGTTCCATACCCGATCTCCGGGCCCTTCCTCGGAATGGTCATCAAACCCGGCATGTGATGAGATGCACAAAAAATGCAGTCCTCGCCTGACCATGAAACGGCTAGAAACTCCCCAAAATTCTCAACCTTGATCGAAAAAATCAAACAACGATCTCCTTGCCAAACCACAACGGCGAGGAAAAGGTTCCTCCAGCGATAAGACCGAGCACCTTCACTCTCTCGCTTCGGGGGCAACTGTTACGGATCCGGCCCACGGATCCTACACCTGGAACGGTCTCCGAACCCAGTTACCAGGGTCTGACCTGCTTCGCCCTTCCAGAAGGCCCGGAACCATCCCACTAGAGCTCCTAACCAACTTTCGAATTCAAACGTCTCCCTTATCTTAGCCAAATAAGATAAGATAAGATATTCACCATCACCTATAAATAGAGGACCCAGGTCGCTCCAGGTATTCATTCATTCCTCACACATTCTACCTCTTAGATCCATTCTGACTTGAACGTCAGAGTGTCTTTGCAGGTACCACCCCCATTACTCCAGTCAAATAATCCGGCATCCGCCTCGACCCGCAAGTTTCCGATCCATCTCTCAACCCGTACCGGAGGCATCCAGTACAGGACCAAAATAATTTATTCGTGGCATTAACCAATCGTGGGTTAAAAGTACTATTTCATACATTACTACAATTTATATTGAGCAAGAAGAAAGTGTCATTATTATTTGACGCAATCTATATATCTTAAGAACAATTCCTAAAGAAGACTTTTTCTGAATTGAATTTTTGGTACAAGTTTAACTAACTTTTATTTGTTTGAACCGAATAAAATTTAAAGAAAACAAATAAGTATCTTACATTATAAAAACAATTAATTGAAATCTTAATAAAAATAGTAAAATATTGTTTTATAAATTATATACTATGAAAAAATACTTTAAAAAAAGATAGTTATAAAAATAATCTCCCATGTTTTTGTTATATATAATAGATAACAAATTAAAAGATGCGAGAAAAATATCTATTTGATGGCCCATAATATTTTCCATTTAATGTAAATTCCTAGACACTTGCAAAGAACCAACCAAATGTCTTTGACATTACCGATCGCACTCCACATTTGGACTTGCCTAATACTTTCCTGTAGTTGAATTCTTGTACCAGCTCATGAATTTTGCAATAAACTCTGAAACAATGAAGAAAACAAATAAGAGTAAGAGAAATATCCACCATGAAAGTTTGATATTTTTTTGAGTAAACTATTATTTTTATTTATAAAAATTTAGAATATTGATCCATTCGTTTATAAGAAACACAATAATGAAATTAAAATTAAAATATTTTTATTATAAAAAATTTATCCTTCATAAATATAAAGTTTATTTTTATTTATTTATGAATAAATTTGTCAAGCATTTGAACTCTCATAAATAAAACACAATAATGTACTCTTTTATTTATGAAAACTATGAAAAAAAAATAAGTCATTGTTTATTGTTTTAAATATTCTTTTTGCTATAATTTTCAGATCGATCCAATTAAGGAATTAATTTTTCTTCACTTAAAAAGCAATTAACAAAAAATTCAAACATTTTTTTTTTCAAAAACCAGCAAGAAAGATGAAAAAGTGAAAGAGAAAGGAAGAGATAATGAAATTTGGTGAATTGTTCACACTAAGAACCTCCGTTTATGCTTATTTAGGCCATCATGATTGGTCTTCATCCATTCAAATAATTATGATTCTTACAATAATAAAGACATATGGATGAAATATAGGGAGTTTTATGAGTACTAGGGATGGTTCATTGCGTTCAACAATGTTATTCGGTAGCCTTAGATCTTAAATTTTTACAAGTTTAATCTCCGAAGTCTTACCTATAAATTATCACAAAAATCAAATAAAACAACAGCTACAGTTTTTAAAAAATAATGACGGAAAACCAAAGAAATGGGGGATTAGATAATTTCTCCATATTAAAAAAAAAAAAAAAAACGTTAATTAAAGAAAGAGAATTAGTTAACCAAGTTATTTGTTTTAGGTCCGTTTGGAAAGTTTTAAAAATTACATTTTCGAAGTTTTGACTTATGAAAAGTACTAGTACTAATGTTTGGTGTAATTTTTAAAATCAGATTGTAGCTTTCTAAGAAGCTATTTAAGTGTTTACGGAGAAGTTAAAAAAAATGACTTCTCTCATAATAAAAAAAGTTTTTTTTATCACATTTTGTTTAAAATAAGCACTTTTAGAACTAAAAACTAAATACAAAAGAACTTATTTATAAGCTACTTTTAATATAAATATTTATTATTTAAACTATTTTTTCAAAAAATTTAGTTAAGCTATTTATCAAACTGAGTTTTAGTATTTTAACTTTTTTACTTTCTTAAAAGAATATAAGATTATTCACTATGATGAATTGTCAAATAATAAATGAGTTTAAACTTACTTCATAATTGATTATAGTGTTTAGAATTTTTTTTTATATAATACTATCATACTAGATGTATATTAAAATCAGTTATCAAAATCAGAATAAAATAAATATTAGAATATAAAATATATATTAAAATCAGTAAAATTATACATATATTTGTGTCATGGGGGCTAATTTTAGTATGTAAATAGTATTTTTATTTTTGATAGGGTTTAGTTTTTATTTATTTCTCTAATCCCTGCCTAACTACTCCTAATTACTTGTAAAATATTTTATTTATCTAAGATACATAAATTGGTAAAAGGAGAAGACGAGATATAAATTACTCTTAAAGCATATTAATGAAATTTCATACATAGTTAAAATGATATTGATCTAATAATATGACTAGTCGCTTACCACAGGTGAAATTTAGAGGAACAAAACCCAAATTATAACGGACTATGGGATCGGGGGACTTCATTTAGGTTAACATAATAAAGGCAATATTATTATTAGGTATGTAAAAAAAGAGAAATAATGTTAGGGAGTTAATTTTTTTATCTCAATATTTTATTTTATATTATTAGTATTTAGGAGTTTAGGATTTAGAATTTAGTATAAAAATATTTTTGTTGATCAAATATTAATAAAAAAAAAGGATAAATTTTGTTGATTATGTAATATTATTAGTAAAAATAAAAAGAATATTTAAACAGAAAAATGGCTAAGGATAGAGAGCACGCGATGAGTTACTCCATACCTTCAACTTTCAAGTAATTTATTATTGCTTTCCTCTTTCTTGATTCATGGTGTTTTTCATTATTGGATTCCCCTTGTTTGTTTTGATGAGGACTATGTCTCTTCTGTGGTTCAAATTCAATCATGCTAACTTTCTGAAATGGAATAACCAAATAATATCATCAATAGGATTATAGGAAATCATTATATACAGAAAGTATAAAAGCATAAAGTAGTATGTGCAAATACGGTAATGCTAGAGAAAAATAAATATTTAATATTTATTAATTATGATAATAATTAATAAATATTAAATAAAATAAATTTTTGACTATTTTGAATAATATTTTTTAGTTATTAAATATTTTTTTTGGGTTATTAGTGTTTATTTGGGTGCTATCAAATTAATAAAAAAAGATTTTTTTAATTAAAAAATATTTTTTTTATTTTTTAGTGTATTTGACAAATTTTTAATAATAAAATAAAAATATTAAAAAATATAAAAATATTTTTTTGAGAAGTTACAAATTATATTTTTTGCCCAAACAAACCCTTATTGTGAAAAAGAAAAAGATATTATAAACTAAAAAAAAAATATTAATTAATTAATTATTGAAACAAGAAAAAGTTGTTTTTCACTGTCATATCTAGGATCTATCACATATCATTTTCTCAAGTTATATAATTGCAATTGATAGTGTCAATATGTTTTTTATTTTCAAGTTATTTAAATTTATTCTCTAAAATTAATATTTTTTACACAGTACAAATTATATGCATTTAATTTGGTTTTATGTTATTGTTTAACCCTATATGTTTTACAATTTATGTGATTTTTAAATTCGTAACTATAAAAAAGTCAAGTGTATCCTCTAATATAATAAGGTATATATTGATCATTGTGAAAAATATTTAAAACTCGAACACTATATAAAAGTGAATTTCATATTTAAAGAAAATAAATATTGTTAATTTTAATTTAATAATAATATTCTCTTAATTATATGTAACTCTTATAGATATTCTTCTATTATTAAAGATAGGATTTAATTATTCTATTGATCTCTATAGTTTCACTAAATTTATAATTAAATTTTTATATATTTTTTTTAGTTGAGTCCTTATACTACTTTTATTTTATAATTAGATCTTTTTTAGTGTAAAAATATATTAGAGTAAACTAAATATTTTTTTACAAATTAAAGGTATTTACAATTAAGAACTTAAATAGATTTTTTACCACATATTTTTTGGAAAAAATATTTCGTTAACTTTAATATTTTAGACATGAAAAAGACTTAATTATAAAATTAAAAATATTATAGGACGATCCAATTAAAAAGAAAAAAATATAAATATCTAATTATAAATTTGATAAAATTATAAAAATCAATAGAATGATTAAACTTAAAGATAATAAAATAACGAGCCATGAGGATAATTGAAAATATCATATAAAAAGATAATAAAAATATTAAATTCAAGAATGTCAATACCATTCTCCTTGCATAAAGAAAGGAACAAAAATAAATTTATCAAACACAAAATAAATTAAAAAATAAGCTTAAATAAGATTTTCATTTCTATAAATATATGGTTTTTATTCTATTTTTATATTTTTTTTGTCTCTTAAATTTTTTATTTTGATTTTCATCTAGGTAAAACTTCAGTTATTTATTTTAGTATTCGTTTGGATTAGTTTTGTTGGAGGAAAAGTAATTTTATTAAAAAAGTAAGTTATTTATTTTTTAAAAAACCAACAATATTTGGCATAAAAAAAAAGTAAAAGAAGTTTTTGTCATTTGATTTTTTTTAAATATATCTAAATGTGAAATAGTATTTTCTAACAAAAAGATTTTTTTAAAAATAGAAAAATAACTTTTTTTAAAAAACCAATCCAAACTTACCTTTAAAGCCTATTCGGTACCATTAAGTTGTTAAATTCTTTTTCAATAAAAAATATATTTTTATTTATTAATGTATTTGACAAAATTTTTGTAGTAAAAATAAAAATATTATAAAAATAAAACAAAAAATATTTTTTTAGAAGTTATAATTTATATTTTTTTACAAAGATTTTTTTTACTAAAAAAAGATATTTTTAATAAATAAACAAAAAATATTTTTATATTATTGTACTCAAACATAATTATTAAATAAAAAAATATTTACATGACGTGATGAAAGCGTTTGAGTTTGTACCTTGTACTTCATGTCGAGTTTGGCCACCCCCGAACGCAGTGAGGCATCAATCAAAGTTGTTAAGTGTTCTACCAACGACTGCATTAATAGAGACAACTTCTTTACACTAAAATTTAAATGCATATCAAGACTACCATAATAGTAGAGAACTGTTCCTTTTCTCTTTTATTATTTAACAAGAATGATCTGTTAATTGTGAAAAAATTAAGAAAATAAAGGAGAAAAATAGTTAAAACAAATTTATATGTTTTGTATGAATATCATAACTCGTACGTACCTTATAAACGAACTCAGCGGAAACGTCGTGAATCATTAGACTTTGCAGCTTTCTACGAATGAGATACAATCTAATGGATAGGGGAATAATATTTTCTTCTTAGATATAAATTAATAGTAAAATCAGTAAAATTTAATTTGCTTATAGTATTATATCCTTAATTATTACAATTTTTATTATCAATATATAATATTTGGATAATTTACGTGAATAAAATAAATAAAGTTAAAAATTATATACAGATATTATAAATACAAATAAATTACACATCTATATAGTTTATATTTTTTTTTAATTAAATCAATTTAATTCGATTTACATTAAATATACACCTTATTTAATTTATTATTGGCACACAATATATTTAGTAAATCGAATCAATCTGATTCTTGATTCAATTTACTACAGGTACATTATATACATAGTACGTAAATTGAATCAGTCTTATTCGATTTACTATTTGTACAGATTATTGACATTTCTTATTTTTAAGTTAATTGTATGGACTCTAGGGTTTAGGATTCAAATATCCCATTTAGATTCAAATAAAATATAAAAAAATCAAAACAAATAATAATAAAAATTTAAATTTTGTGATTAGTTCAAATTCCAGAAAAGTTACATTTTTACAAACTTACGAATTTAAAACAGAATAATAAACGATTTCTAAAAATTTATTTAAAATAATCCTTTGACTCATTAGCATCTAAAGAATCGTTATTATGACTTTTAATGTTAAAAAGCTTATTATAAAATATAACTCTCCAAAATGACATAAGAATTAAAACTTATATTTTTTCATAGTCAGGAATAACAGATAATTATACAATTTAAAAAGACCAATTATATTTATATAATAGGTAATTTGAGAAATAATTAAAATATTATATTAATTAAATTATCATTTAATTTATGAAATTAAGTACAGAAAAAATACCTTGATGACGTTATGTATTACTTCTAACACTAAAAAAATTTAATTTTTAATTTTTATGCCACTTTAGAAGATTATACTTTATACTAACTTTTTTAACATCAAAAGTCATACTAATAATGATTCTTTAAATACTAATAAGTTAAAGGATAATTCATAATGAATTTTTAGAAATCGTTTATTGTTTTGTTTTAAATTCATAAGTTTATATAAATATAGATTTTTTGGAATTTGAACTAAAAAGCAAAATTTAAATTTCTATTTTTATTCGTTTTAATTTTATGATATTTTATTTGAATTCAAATAAGGAGTATTGTTTATTCTTCATTAACTTTAAAACATATATAAATGTTAATAATCTATACAAGTAGTAAATAGAATAAGGCTAATTCAATTCACTATATAGATATTGTACCAGAAATAAATTAAATCATGCTTATTCAATTTACATGTATTTAGTATAAATTAAGTTAAATAATTCGATTTACATAAATATATAAATTAAATAGGCGTGTAATCTATTTATGTTTAGAATATCACTATAATTTTTAATTTCATTCATTTTATTAATATAAATTACTCTAATATTTGTGATGAATACATGCGTTTCTAGTAAAGTAATAAATATAATGCTCTTTGGAAAATAACCTATCACAAGAGATAATAAATAAAGTTATAAATTATGACCGTCAGTATTTAATCCTTTTTTTAAAATAAATGTAATCTATTTAAAAACTATTTAGAAAATATGATTAATCTAATTAGTAATATAAATTACCTTATAAATTTTAGGTATTTATATAAAAACATAAAAAACTAAAATTTATTTAATTAATAAAAAAATACATATAAAGAATATTTAAACATAAATGATCATTAGTTATGTTTATTTATAAGTACAGGACATTGAAATAATAAGAATGTTAAGATTCAAAATTATGTTTAAAAAATAAAATATGTACATAGATATTAAATTTTAAAATATTAAATTAGTGTATTTTGTGTTTTTTTATAGAAAAAAAATAAAGATATTACTAGTAAAAAACATAAATTATTTTTATTTTTTTATTATTTTTATTAATTTTTTATTATTATATTTTTTTTTTCAAAATTTGTGTAAAAAAATAAGAATAAATTAAATTTTTATAATTTATTTTTTTATATTTAATTTATTGTTAAACTATTTTTAACACCCAAATTAGTTACTAATTTAACACCCACTCTCGATCAGGTATATCCGTAAATGAGGATATTAAGAGTTAGTATAGATTGACTTTTGGAAAAAAATACTTATTTTTTATTATTTTAAAAAATATATTTTTTAACAGATAAAAATTATTTTAGATTTGGATAAATTTAAAAAAAAAAAAAATTTAAATATTAAAAACGTCATTTATTTTTATTTTTTTTAAAAGCAAAGTATTGTTAGCTTTTAAAAAATAAATAATTTATATTTTTAATAAAAGTATTTTTTTTCAAAGGCATATTTAAATAAATTTTAAATTAAATAAAAGTATTTTATTTGTTTAAAAAATATTTTTTTAAATAAAAAAAATCAATCTAAACCAACACTAATTATGTATGAGGTTATGAAGAGATCTAGCTTCTAAAAGAGTGTTTAGTAGCAATTTAGTAGCCGTGAGAGAAAGGAAATAATATAGAAGGATTGGAGAGAAAGAGAGAAAAAGTAAATAAAGAATTTAGATTTGATTGGATAAAATTTTGTCTTTTATTTTGATAAAATTAGTTTTTTTAAAACTAAATTTTCAAAAGTTTTGGCAGTTATATTTAATAAGTTAAAATAAAAAAAAAACGGTTAACTAGTACAAGTTATAAAAAAATGTGTTTTATACAACTGTTTAAAATATTTAAAATAATTTTAATAAATATAAAAATGATAAATAATAAGAATAAATATAGATACTCATTAATATATAAAATTATATAAGACTTTTAAAATTTAAAATATCTTTATATGCATTTTCAATAATAAATTTGATTTTTAAAAACTAAAAACACAAGCACATACATAATATTTTTTATTTTCCAAACACAAACCAAGGTGTTTGTAATTTTCAGAATCATAAATAACTCTAAAAAGTTTTTACTAAAATGGATCTTCATGTTTTTGAATCTTCTATTATCCATGAGTTTAAAAATAGATAAAAATAAAATAATTTTTTATGTTTTTTATTCAATACTCAAATAATTTATTAGAATTAATATCTTTTGTAATACCAATACAATAACTTATAAAAATAAGAAATATTTAGGAGAATTAATATCTTTTGTAATACCAATACTTTGTAATTATTTAGGAGAATAAAAAGAATAAAGGTTTTAAAGACTTAATAAAACCTTTCGCAACTATTTTTTTCAAAATAATAAAACTTGTAAATAGGGTTAAATTCTTTAAAGTCTTTCTCTCTTCTTTAAAATCTTTCAAACCAAACTCACAAATATATGATAAGTGATAAACTCATTAGTTATATAAAAATATAAATAAATTGGATCCCTAAACTATTCATTAGAGCTTGATTGAATTTAACTACATCCTACAATAAAATTGAAGACATCATATCTATTTGTTCCATCAGATCTTTATCTTTCATAATTTTCATTTTAGCTTTCATAATTTTCATTTTCTTTAAAGATGTTTGAAACAATACCTTTTTCTAAAGCTTCCAAGAATTGCATATTGCTTTTCTATATTAAACCAAATCTTAACAAATTGGTTGTTTGGTTTATTTATTTATATATCAGGTCAGCTTGGTAATTTATCGATCTAATTATTTGATGATGCAGGCCCTAAGAATAAGAAAAAGGGTAAACACATTGGCAAAGCTAGGCTACAGAACTTGTGTTGTACCAAAGCAAGATGAAAAGGTTTTAGAAATTGAAGATCTAGAAAATATGACAGTTATAGGTTGTAACAATTTGAAAGAAGATTTCGATGCTATATTCATCACAGAATGAAAGGTTGCTAGTGTTATGAGTAATTTGTAATTTTTCATCTATTATTATCACTTGGTGTTATAGTAATATAGCCATCGTACTTTGCCCCTTGTTTGACATGTTTAATCACAATTTTTTGTAGATGTGTTTAAATTATAATTATTATGCAAACAAGTACTTAAGTAGTTAAAAAAAAAGAAGCAATGAGCAAAATAACTATGTATCAGCCTTTTTTTTAAAGCTCATGTATGAAATTTTGGGGGTTCAAAATTATCGCATTTTTTTTAAAAAGACTCACATAACTTTGCGGCGGTTTCAAAACCGTCGCAGATTTTTTTTTAAATCGATTAACCAAAATAGTTGTAGTTCTCCAACTACCGCAAATCAATTATCTGATTTTGTTGCAGTTGTGCCAACGATTCATTAGAACCACCACAAAATCAAATCTCCACCCCTAAAACTGCAACGTTTTTGGAACCACCGGTATGTCATTTTGCGGCAGTTTAAAACCACCACAAATCTATAAAAAAAACTGCCACTATATGGCGTGTATCTTGTAGTGGCATATGATGCCAAGAATATAATATTTTATAAAAGAAAGATGTTAACTCATTTTTAATTATCTTCTTAATTTATAAATGCAATATTTGAATTTTTTATCTTTTTATATTTTAAAAAAATAGTATATATAGTTTTTATCATTTGAATATTAAGAGCATAATTAGAATTCCCAATTAATATTCAAAATAATTACTCCATCTCTTAATTACACAGATGGTTGAATTAAAGAGTATTCACTAGGCCGCTAGGGTTTATAGAGTTTTTTATACCCTCTTAAGTTTTTGAGAGTTTTTACCAAAATTGAGTGGCTGAGAGTTTAGTCGTTTGCTAGTGTGAGATGGAGAACTGAGGGAGATAGAGGAGCTCTATGCCTTTGTTGAGTAGTGAACATTGTGAGAATAAGGTAGAGGAAGAGGAGATTATTGTTTTAGAAGAGGATTAGAGGCTTCAACATAGGAACAATTGAAGTAGTGTTCAATGCAATTTGGAGTTCTTCTTTGACAATGAAGCTGATGTTATTAGGGTGGAAAGAGGCTCACCAAAACTCATCAAACAATATATAATACACCTAAAGAGATGGAGTCCTTAAATGCAGATAGAGGAGTACTACTATTTGTTGATGGAATATGCCTAAATAATTCTGCAAAACAAAATCTAAATCTGAGAAGACCAGAAGGAGAAAATTCTCAATCAATGAAGAAACCCACACCAGTAAGCCTACTAAATAGCCTCTTTGAACTATCTGTCTATGACCATAACAGCCGAAAAACCTTCATAAACCATAACCAATAGTAAGACAAAAACAACAACAACAGACAATCTCAACCACCAAAAAGAAAATTCCCAGACCAAACCAAATAACCTTTTAACCCATAGTTACAATATCAACAACCACTAACAGCACAAACCCAAATCATAAACAATCACCAACCTGAAAATTTTAAGACCCTAATTTTTTTAAATTAAATAATAAATTAATTGAGACTTATTTATTTGTCTACAATTTTATTTACAAAAAAATATTTTACTAAAATTAATTTAATCATATTTTCATAATTCGAGTTTGAATTAATTAAAAAATCTTATATAAATTTTATACGAATTAGGTTTTTTTGCATATTTACAATTATATTTTAGTTTAATGAGAAATAACAAGGATTTGATCATTTAATTTGAATAATTAGTATTTTTATTTTAATTTATGAACCAAAAGAAATTTAATTAAATTATATCTAATTTAAAATTAGAGTACTTATTAAAAATTAATTAGTAAGTTGATAAACAAATAGTGTTCTTAAAGTAATTTTAACGGATTACATTTGGTTTTCAATTACTATCCTATCCTCTGATTTTATGAAAATACATATATTACCCTTACTTCCTTTTTCTTACCCTAACTTTATTAACACATATAGAGAAGAGAGAACAAGAGATAGAAAAGATAGAGAGGAAAACACAAGAAGAAGAAAGAAGAAGAGAGGGGCAGGGACGGCACCGGCGGCCTGGTCGCCGTCATCGCTGTCGAGCATGAGAAGAGGAAGAATGGATGTCTCATTGTCGTCATGGCTCATCGCCGTTGCTGGTGAGGGTTGAGTCCGTTGCCGTTGTTGCCATTGTTGTTTGAGCCAACATCAGAGAATGCTGTCATTGCATGAGGGTCCCGAGAGAGCTACGAGAGAGAGGTTCGAGGGTGAACTTATTCCTATCGCCACTGAGCTGTTGTCGTCTCCCACAGCTGTTGTTGGAGACTACGTCGTTGTGCTTCTAGTTGTCAGGAAGGGGCACTATTGTCACCGAAAAAATCATCGCTGGAGTTATTGTCACTTGTCCTAGCTTTGTCTTGTTTGTGCCAGTTCTGTTCTTATCGGTGAGGGTCACTGGAGCTACTGTTAGTCTGGTTATCTTGTTTTCTCTACCTTGAATTAATGTGGGTGAACGGATTTGCTGCCATTGTTGTTATTGTGGTTGTCTCGTTTTGCTACTGCTTTGTCAAAGCTGTTGTGAATGCTATTTATGCTGGTCCAGTTGTGTAGTTGAGTCACATTGAGGTAGGTGATGTTTGTTTTGCAAATTTGGAATGCTTTGAAAATTTAACAAATAAGTTGAATGAGTTGATTAAGGTTTTATAACTTGATTATCTTTATTAAAATTTCATTAATTATGTTTTGATAATTTATGATTATTTTTCATAATTGAGTAAAATCGATAACGAATTAAAAAATAATTAATAGCTCTAATAATAAAATTAATTAGTAACAATACTTGAAATCTCTTGGTGAATGGATTAGGATTTGGAAAGGTTTTTGTTGCCCTAATGTGTGAAAATTTAGTAACTTAAAGACAATTAAAAATAACAAACTAA
This sequence comes from Arachis hypogaea, assembly GCF_003086295.3. Lineage (NCBI taxonomy): Eukaryota > Viridiplantae > Streptophyta > Magnoliopsida > Fabales > Fabaceae > Arachis > Arachis hypogaea. Next base: position 53,028,465 of record NC_092052.1, read on the forward strand.
GAATATTTATGTTGGTAAGTTGTTTGGTATTGGAAAGGTTGAGAAAGATTTGAGAGATGTTTGGTTTGGATGGAACCCTTGAAGGATAAAAAAATCTAAAATTTTAGAGGAGGTTCTACCAAAATTTTCATAATAGTAGAATTAAATTGAATAAAAAAATTATGAGAATTAGTTTTATAAAGACTATAAATTTTGTCTTGGAGTCCAAGTTGATTAATCCTGATTAAGAATTATATTTTGCATCGCTTTAGAAAATTTTAAAAAAGGGAAGTAATTATTTAAGGATAAATGATTATGTTTCAATTAAGATTATGATTGATAAATGAAATGATTTTGAGTCTTTTTAGAAGAGTTTTAAACTTAAAATGGAATTGAAGTTAGTTCGAAAACTTAGTTAAACAAAATGAGTTTTATGATTGGGTTAATTTGTGAAGTTGATTTAATTAACAATAGAAAGAATAAATAAGTAATTAAAATTAACTTAAAAAAGGTTTAACTAATTATGTATTAAAAAGTTAATTATTTATCAACCAAAGAGTTTGGAAATAGGAAGTGTGATGACAAAATAGTGATTTTCAAGAGTTATGAGGTAAATGTTAAGGACCTTTAGGTATATTCTAAATTGAACTTGAGAATTATGAAAGTTTAATTTACTAGCCCATAAAGTGACTAATTAAAGAATGATATAACGAGATTAAATGAGAAAGATGACGTGTTTGAGTTAAATTGAGGTTGATTATCGATGATTATGTTGTATGAGTTAGTTGCAACCTTGACCTTGATTTTAGACGCCTCATACCCGTAAACCATATGTAACAGCCTAAACCTAACCCATGGATATTAAAGTATGTAAAGTAGAAAGTGGAGTCGTGTTGATGGTTATGATGAGAATTATGTTGGTTATGAGATGTATAATGAAAAAAAGATTTGATTAGAGGTTTACAATGAAAAATAAGACTAATATGAGGTTTATTGTGAGAACTTGACTAAGTTGAGATATATGCAAGAGATTGTGATTGATGATACGATTAGTAATCATGATGATGGTTTTGGTTGATGATGATTATGTGGGATAATGATTCTGGTTGATGATGACTATGATGGATGATGGTATTGGCAAGGACATTGGTTTTGTCCCACTTGTTTACTTATGATTGAGATATGATTATTGATTGGCAATAACGTGGGTTTTGTCTTGCTTGCTTAGTGTTGCAGTGAGCAAGTAAGGTTGAGGATTTCCTCTCTTGTTACATTAGAAAATTGGGTAGAAGGTTAAGGAGTCTCTTCGATCAAATTTTCAAACTGTGGCATGAATGACCTAGATTGAGGATTTATTATCTTGTTACATCATAGTCTCTCTAATCGTAAGGGTGGCGTGATACTCTCACAGATAGTGCTGCCTCGAAGAGAAGGTGACAGGGCACTCTCTCTCTCTCTAAGACCGACTTGTGATAAGTGCGGAATGTTCCTTTTGAGAATGCACAACAAAAAGAGTATGTTTATGTTAGTTACCAGCTGTGTCAGGTCTGGCAATATAATCGACACGTAAGTTCACGACCAATAAGACAGGCATGCATCATATGCATTTGTTTGAATTATTTGGGTGCGTATTTTGTTGTTGTATTATGCATATGTGCTTTATTTGATTATGTGTTGTGTGTTATATGCTTTATATGTGCTTGTTTTATGTGATTGAATTGTTTGATTTGATTGTGTTTGCTAGTGTTTGGAGGTGATGGAGGTTGATGCAAATTGGCTTCATGATTTGCCCTTAGACTCTGGTTTGTGTGTTGGATGTATAGGAATGAGTGATGATAGTCTGTTGGCTAGAAAACTCTTAGGTGTGTCTTTGGCCTCTAAAGAAAATATTTATAGATTTATTTCACTTTTCAAATCACATATGACTAAGAAATATTTGGATATGAACTTGTATATAAGTGAAAATGATTTGAAACTAATGCAAGCTTTTATAAAGGTAAACTTTCTTGAGACGTGCGTTGACTACGTGTACTTATTTTTATTACTCTTGTAGCATTCCCTTTTCCTACTGAGGACTATGTGGTTTGGTTCTCACCCCTTATATCCAATATTTTTCAAAGGATGGACGGGAAGAAGATCCTTTGAGTTTGGATAAACAGACACCTTGAAGATTCGGATTCGTTTTCTTAAATGTTTTTCTCGCCTTTATTGTTATTATGCTTTTGTATAGAGCGATAGAAGTTCTAATTATGTAGTAATTGTTTGTAAATTATTACTATAAACTATTCTTGTAAATAAATAATATTATGATGATGTGATTGTATCTATTTATATTGGTATGATGTATTATAAAAAAATGCCTTATATTTTAAGCTTTTTTTTTAAAGGTTCCTACATATTATATATATATATATATATATATATATATATATATATATATATATATATATATATATATATATAAGTCACTATAATAGCCTTGCTATTAGAGTGGCGCAACCAAAAGCATGACATTCTGATGGTGAGGGTGTTACATTATGGTATCAGAGCAGTTCTTCCTATTAGAGCCTGAGAAGTTGACTAACTATGTTTCATTACATACTCTGAGTGTCTGTCATGTAGTAGGTCTTATTTGGATGACAAGAATTAGAGGTGATTAACTCTGTTAGTCTATCGTGCACATTTCATAGTACTAGGTCTGGCTAACCTAATGCTATTAATAGGTTATTATAGACGATGTAGAATTGATAAGTAATGATAATCGTTAAGTTTGGGAATGTTAGGTGCTCTTCTTGGGTTAGTTTGTGTTGAAGCATGCGCTTTAATCGTGTTGCCTAATTTGGCGTATCGTTATTCTTCTATCTTTAATATTGGAATTCCTTATTTCAATTCTTCTTCTTGAAATGCGATTTGATTCTTTTGCTTTATGTCCTACATATTAGGAATATATTGATTTGATTGTATTCCTGATTATCCCTTAGATTCTTGACATCGCAGTTCTTGACTTTGCATCCCATTACGGAAACAATGTAACTCGTTGATGTAATTTGAACTTGCCTTGCTATGATGCATCATATCTTGCATTATCTTCTTGGAATTCTTGTTTCAAATCTTCTCTGAAAAAATTTTGATTTGATTTTTTCCTATCTGATCATGTCCCTGTCCATTCTTTGAATTTATGATAAGATTGCCTTTGTTTTTGCATGCACTTCTCCACATGGACTTTGTAAGTTCCTTATGTAGTTTGAACCTGCCTGTTTGTAATGCATCATTTATTCTTCTATTAACTTCATAGGAGAAAACTTTACCTTAGGTTTTCTAATTTGAATATAACTTGATTCTCTTCTAACCTTGCTAAAATTTTTATGCATATCTTGCCTTGATTGTGCACCTAGGTATCCTCAAAGATTTTTGAGGAACGACCTTTGCCCCGGACCCTTATTAATCTTCACTTCATAAACCTTACATGTTTTGTCTTGATGTGGTAGTATTTATGCAACTGTCATTTTGTTTGAAATATTTGTCTCATATCTTCCCTTTGAGAAGGTGGAATGATTATCTCTCAGTTTTATCTTGTTGATGAATGTCCAATTTGATTTTGTTCCTAATCATTCTCTTAAATATTTCTGAAATTGCCCTTGACTTTGGATTTCTTCTTTTGTGAACTTTGTACTTATTTTATTCAGCTTGAACTTGTTTTGACATAATATACCATCTTTTCTTTTATTGTTCCTTTCGAAGGTTCTTTGATTCGGATTTCTTTCTTAAAATACAATTTGACATTATTTGTGGCACACTTTATTGTTTCTGTACATGCTTGCTTAATTGGATCTTACGCATCCTTCTGAATTCTTGCGAACATTATCTGTGATATTTGTTCTTCTCTTTCTAAGTTTTGTATTCCTTTGAATAAACTCGAGCTTGTTTTGGTGTCACATGTGATTCTTAGATATAGCAAGTGATACGTTAGTTCTTTAAGATACGAGAGATGAAACTTGTAACTGTGCGACATCACAAGAAGTTGTCAAGCTTTGATTCTGGCAAATTTACAATTGTTGGTATTAGATATGCGAGATTATTGTGGGTTAAGAAAGTATTAGATTTATAAGATTAAGATTTTCTAAACCATAAGATCGATTAATCGGATTGCCTTTTAGTGATTAGTGAGATTAAAAATCCTCGAATAAGTTGTTTGTTAAAATACGGTCAAAAATTATGAAGGTAAATTAAGCCGAAGTTGCATATGTTGTTAGAGGATTTTGTTAAAGCAAAGTCGATAATGCTAAAGTTTGGAAAGTTATAATTATAAGGCTTGACGTGAGACCAGTTACTACCATGGATATGTGCGATAGAACCAAGGAGATTATAAAGTAAGAGTGTTTTGAGAAAAATTTGTGGTCGAGGAGAAAACTAAAGAAATTATTGGTACAAGTTGAAAGGTTAGTCCTAATGTGTGACGTTCGGATGTATTGTGAGATTGACGAACAAAGTGAAAAGTGCTATATATCTGAGTTGACAAGGGAATGAAAGTTTGAATGTCAATGTCATTTTAACATAAACATATCCTGTAACTTTTGCACCCCATTATATTTCTTTCTCATGTTTAGTAAAGTGCTAAAACCATGTAACCTTTTGTATATTATATCAATTTTCGAGGGCAAATATTTTTGTAAATAGGGTATAATATTTGAAAATTTGAAAATTAAATAATGAGTTAATTCATATTTATTTATTTATCTAAGAACGAGAGAGAAAAGATCGAGAGGGAACATAGAAGAAGAAGGAAGAAGAAGAGAAGGAGTGGGACGGTGCCGGCGGACCTGGTCGCCGTTGAACATGAGAACAGAGGAGAGAAAGAGAAAGACGCGATGAACAGATAAGAGAAATGAGGGATGTCTCATTGTTGTCATGGCTCATCATCATCGCTGGTGAGGGTTGAGTCTGTTGCCATCGCCGCCGTTGTTGTCTAAGCCACCATTGGAGGGTGCTGCCATTGCATGAGAGTCCAGAGAGAGCTACGAGAGAGAGAGGTAGGGTGAGCTCATTCTTGTCAACGCGAGCTATTGTCATATCTCATAGTCCTTGCGGGAGACTGCGTCGTTGTGCTTCTGGTTGCCAAAAAATGGCGTTGTTGTCACCGGAAACCACCATTGGAGCCACTGTCACTTGTCGTAGCTCTACCTTGTTTGCGTCATTTCTGTCCTTATCGGTGAGGGTCACTGGAGCTACTGTTGTTCCATTTCCTTATTTTCTCTCCCTTGAATCACTATGGGCCTTTGGATTCACCATAATTATTGTTATTATGGTTGCCTTTTGTTGTTGCTACTGCTCTATCGGAGCTGTTGTGAATGATGTTGTTGTTGGTCTAGTTGCGTATTTAAGTCACATTGAGGTAGGGGATGTTTGTTTTGTAACTTTGGAATGCTTTGAAAGTTTAGCAACTAAGTGCAATGAGTTTACTAATGTTTTATGGCTTGGTTATCTTTATTAAAGTTTCATTATGTAAGTTTGATAATTTATTATTATTTTTTGTAATTGAATAAAATTGATAATAGACTAAAAAGGAATTAATAGCTCTAATAATAAAACTAATTAGTAACAATACTTGAAGCCTCTTGGTGGGTGGATTAGGATTTGGACAAGTTATTTGTTTGCCTACTGTGTGAAAATTTAATAACTTATAGATAACTAAAGATAACAAACTAAGAATATTTATGTTGATTAGTTGTTTGGCATTGGAAAGGTTGAGAAGGGTTTGAGACATGTTTGGTTTGGGTGGTACCCTTAAAGAGTGAAAAAATTCGAATTTTAGAAGAGGTTCTACCCTTATGTGGATTTGTTAATTTGAGAAGTTAATTTGATTAACAACGGAAAGAATAAATAAGTAATTAAAATTAACTTAAAAAGAGGTTTAACTAATTATATATTTAAAAGTTAATTATTTATCAACTAAAGAATTTGGGAATAAGATGTGTGAGTATGAGATTTTAATAGAACTAAATATAAGGGTTGAGAGAAAAAGAGATATTTAAAAAATGTGATGACAAAATTATGATTTTCAAGAGTTATGAGGTAATGTTAAGGACCTTTAGGTATATTCTAAATTAAACATGAGAATCATGAAAGTTTAGTTTGTTCGCCCATAAAGTGACTAATTAAAGAATGATATAACGAGATTGAATGAGAAAAAAATGATGTGTTTGAGTTAAATTGAGGTTGATTATCGATGATTATGTTGTATGAGTTAGTTGCAACCTTGAACTTGAGTCTAGGGTATCATATTAGACGCCTCATACCTGCAAGTCGTATGTGATGGGCTAAGCCTAACCTGGTAGATATTAAAGTGTGTGAAGTAGGAAGTGGAGTTGCGTTGATGGTTATGATGAGAATTATGTTGGTTATGAGATGTATAATGAAAAAAGATTTTATTAGAGGCTTAAAATAAAAAAATAAGACTGATATGAGATTTATTGTGAGAACTTTGATTAAGCTGAGATATATGCAAGAGATTATGATTAATGATGATGATTATGTTATTAATGATACGATTAGTGATCGTGATGATGGTTTTAGTTGATGATGATTATGTAGGATAACAATTCTGGTTAATGATGATTATGATGGATGATACTATTGGCAAGGACATGGGATTTGTCCTACGTGCGCAATTATGATTGAGATATGACTATTGATTGGCAAGGACGTAGGTTTTATGCTGTTTGCTTAGTGTTGCAGTGAACAAGTGAGGTTGATGATTCCCTTTCTTGTTGCATCGGAAAATTGGGTAGAAGGTTGAGGAGTACCTTTGATCCAATTTTCAAACTGTGGTATGGATGAGTTAGGTTGAGGATTCCTGTTGTTGTATCACATTTCTCTGATCGTAAGGGTGGTTGAAAACTTTCCCGGATAGTCCTGCCTCCAAGAAAAGGTGACAGGGCATTCTTCCTCTAAAACCAGCTTGTGATAAGTGTGAGATGTTCCTCTTGGAAATGCACGACAGAGAGAGTATGTTCGGGTTAGCTGCTTGATGTGGGGTTTGGCAACATAACTGACACAACACGGTTAGTAGAACAAGAATACATCATTGTTTGAATTGTTTGGGTGTGAATTTAATTGTTATGTTATGCTTATTTGTTTTAGTTGATTATGTGCTATGTGTTATGTGATTTATACGTGCTTGTTTTGTGTGATTGAATTGTTTGATTTGATTGTGTTTGTTGGTGTATGGACGTGATGGAGGTTGAGGCAGATTGGATTTAGAATTCGCCTTTAGACTCTGGTTTATGTGTTGGATGTATAGGAATAAGTGATAACAGTCTGTTGGATAGAAAACCCTTAGTTGATTGTTTGGCCCATAAAGAAAAAATTCTAACATTTATTTCACTTTTTCAAATCACATATGACTAAGAAACATTTGGATATGAAATTATATATAAGTGAAAATAATTTGAAAATAATGCAAGCTTTTATAAAGGTAAACTTTCTTGAGATGTGCGTAGGCCACATGTACTTATTTCTATTACTCTTGTGGCATTCCCTTTTTCTACTGAGGACCATGTGGTTTGGTTCTTACCCCCCTATATCCGATATTTTTCAGAAGCTGGATAGGAAGAAGATTCTTTGAGCTTGGATAAGCAGATACTTTGCGGATTCAGATTCATTTTCTTAGATGTTTCCCTCGTCTTTGTTATTATTACGCTTTTGTACAGAGGGATAGAAGTTCTAATTATGTAGTAATTTTTTGTAAATTATTATTATAAACTATTCCTGTAAATAAATAATATTGTGATGATGTAATTGTTTCTATTTATATTGATATGATGTATTATAAAAAAATGTATTATATTTTAAGCTTTATTTTTTAAAAGATCCTACATATTATAGTTATATATATAGATAAGTCACGGTAATAATCTTGCTATCAGAGTGGTATAACCGGATGTGTGACATTTTGGTGGTGAGGGTGTTACAAAAATCCTAGCTTTTACCCCACCAAAAATAATTTACCATTACTAGGTCAAGGTGAATCGGAGGTAAGGAGCGGTAATGAGATGATGTTCTTGGTGGGCATCACACAATGTGGAGTAAAAGGAGGTGGGAAGAGACATAAATTGAATCACATAGCTAGAAAGTTGAATTGAAAGGAAGAAGTTTTAAAGATTCTAGGAGCTAAGAGGAGGACAGAGGATGTGGAGGTGGAAGAGGTGCATGGTGAAGGAGGACTGAGTGGAGAGATCAATGCTAAATGGAAAATGGGTACCTACCTGTAAGAGGCACCCCATGAGCCATGAAGATAATGATGTGGAACTACTGTAGTTTAGAAAAATCCTTGGTAGTTCACAATATCAAAGGGATTTCACAATCCCATTCCCTCGAGGTAGTTATCATTTGTGAGAGGAGAATGTTTTTGTGGAGAGGAGAATGAAATGATGCGGTTTTAGAGAATGTTTTTGTGTTGAGCCAAGGGGTTTGACAGGTAGCTCGGCACTAGCATGGAAGGGAGGTACAGAAGATTTTTATGTCCTTTTCTCTACAAGGATCATGAATAATAACTTATTTGGGAGATCTTTATAGTTCACCTTCACAGTGTAGATCACCACAGAAGAGGCCAATACAAAACTTTGTTGGATGTTATAGGAGATACGAAAGAGATATACATGGTTATCGATGACTTCAATGCAATCCTTTCAATTGATGAGAAGGAAGGTGGAAGAGACAAACCTCCCCAACCGATCCAAGAATTTCATGATTTTATTAGAGGGAAATACACATGGTGAAATAGGAGTTGTCAATAGAGATCAATAAGAAAAAAGATTGACAGAGGGCTGGTTTCATATTTATTAAGGAGGGAGTACCCAATGGCCACCAGCTCCCACCTTGAAGATATAGGTTTAGATCACCGACCACTACTCCTCAATTCAAATCTGAATCTCCCCAAGGTTAAAAGGCGCTCCCGTTTTCAAAAATGCTAGTGTGAAAATGATATGGTTAATAATATTATTAAAGAGAGTTGGCAGGGAGAAATTCAGGGTTCACTAATATTCTTTCTCCATTATAAATACAAACAATGCAGGCATAGAGAGCATATTTTAGGCTGCGTTTTTACAGGAATGAGACATTGAGATATGGACATAGAGACACAAAATTATATTTGGTAGATGAGACATGGATAAAGACATTGTATCTAGAGATACTGAAATAATGTATTTTTTGTTATTCCTAACAGAAAAGATACAGAGACATTAATAAGGGACACAACTTATTTTTTAATTTTTTCTTTTATTTTTTATTAATTTTTTATAATTATATTTTTTGTCATTATATTTTTCTTCCTAAAATTTTTATATGAAAAAAAAGTAAATTGGCCTTTCATTTTTGTTCTTTTTATATTTAGTTTATCACCAAATAAAATACGATAACACTAATTCTTGGGTCTTTATCTTTTATGTTATATTCTCAGTGTCCTGTCCGCATAACTAAACATAGCCTTACAGTTGGAAGGAGACATAGCTGAGGCATTGGTAATGGAAGATTGAAAGGAGAAGTCCTTAATTAGATGGTTAAGGTGGATAGACCAAAACACCAGATTTTTTCACACAAAAAACTAGGATTGAAATAGAAGGAATAAAATCTAGAACTTAGAAGATGAGAATGGGGATTGGTGCACCACACCAGAAGCTATTAGAGAAAGAGCTCAAAGGTTTTTTGAGGACTTATTCAAGAATGGGTCTCCAAAAGATTCACAGTTGCTATTAAGAGAATTCGGAAGAAAGGTCAGTGCTGCCATGAGCAGAAATTTGATCAAGCCAGTTACTGATGATGAGGTAAAATATGTTTTTCAATTAATGCAGAAGTAGCCTTTGGTGAGGATGGTTTCATGACCAAATTCTTTCTATTCTACTGGTACACCATAAAAGCGAATGTGACAAGGGCAGTTAAGAATTTCTTCGGGGGAGGAAAATGCTAAAAAATTTCAACCACACACAAATATACCTCATTCCAAAGGTTCAAAAATAACAAACATGAATCAAGTTAGGCCTATTACCCTCAGTTCGATGTTCTATAAAATTATTTTCAAAATACTGGTTCATCAGTTATAGCCCTACATGAATAAGATAATTAGTAAGAACCAAAGTGCTTTTATTCGAGATAGACTGATTAGTGATAATATTTTGATTGCTCACGAATGTATGCATTATTTGAAGAATAAAGTGGGTGATGAGATTGATAAACCACTATTTTATGGTTTATTTTGTATTGAATTGAGTGGATTTTGTAACTATTCTCACACTTATTCATATAAATTGCATGTTTTGTGAATCCTTCCTAATTTATGCTTAAGAGTGAAAACATGCTTCCTAGGCCTTAAAATGCTAATTCTTAATCCTCTCTTATTGTCATTTGATATCGTGATGCATGTGTTAAGTGATTTCAAGGTTTATAGGGCAGAAATGGCTTAGCGGACAAAAATGAAGCATGCAAAAGTGGAAGGAACACAAGAAATTAAAGAATTGAGAAGCTGGTACTGACGCGTGCACGTGGCTGACGTGTATGCATGACCAGGTGCAGCAGTCGACCGACACATACGCGTGGCTGACGCGTACGCGTGACAAGTGGCACGTGCCTCACTAAAGAGAACACGCTGGGGGCCATTTCAGAGCTCAATTTTGGCCCAGTTTCGGGCCTAGTCTGCAGATTAGAGGCTGGGAATGAAGGAGGATGAGACATATATTCCATTAGTTTTAGTTTATATAGTTTTGAATTCTAGAGAGAGAAACTCTCACTTCTCTCTAGGGTTTAGTGTTCTCAATTCAATTTTACTTGGATCCTTTGGTTTGATCTTTGTTAATTTCAATTTTAGATTTCTTTAATTTGTAGTTTCCATTCTCCAATTTCATTTAGTGTTCTTGTTATTCTAGTTACTTTGAATCTTGAATTTGGATCTTGTTGAGATTGATTTCTATTAATGCATTGAGAAATTTCATGTTCATTGTTGTTAATTGCTTTGTTATTGTTAGTTGTTTGTAGTGGGTATCTTTAGTTTGAATTGTTCTTTCAATTTTACAATGCCTTTTATTCTTGCTCACCAAATGTTTGAGGAAATGTCACTTATGACTATGGAGTAGATTTCTATTCTTGGCTTTGGGGTTGAGTATTGGAAACTCTTGAATTGTCAAAGCCTATAGTTGATTGAGTATTGGAAGTTGCTTGTTAGCTTGAACTTCACTAAAGCTAGTCTTTCACTAGGTGTTGGCTAGGACTTGTGAACTCAAGTTAATTGTACCCACTTGACTCTCCTTCATTTGCTAGAGGATAACTAAGTGGAAGCAATAGACAATTCTCATCACAATTGATGATGACAATAGAGATAGGAACTCCAATTTTGTCCCCTAGCTAAGACCTTTATATTGATTGATTGTTATTCACCTTTTCTAGTTTTAAATTCTTAGGACTCTCACTTTAATTTTATATCTCTTATTCTTATATACTTTTAGTTCTAGTTATCTTGATACATGCTTGTTAGTTGGACAATGCTTGCTTGATATTTCTAGTTATTTTAATCTAATTGTTAGTTGTTTGTTGCTTTTATATACTTGTCATTTTACTTCTTTCGTAAGCAATCAAAAACACCAAAAGTCCTAACCAACAATCTGCATTTAAGTGCAAGTCCTTGGAAGAACGACCTGGAATCCTACTCCCGGTTATTGATTGGATTGTTGTGACACTCTTGTAACTTTGATTTGAGGATACTTGTCGGTTGGGACTATACTTTACGATATTGAATTGGAAAATCTTTCGATCAATTCTTAACCAGCATTTATCTTCCATCAAGTTTTGGCACCGTTGTCGAGGACTTGCAATGATGTTATATTGTTGGCTACTGTGAATGTGTCTGTATGTGAATAGCTACCATTTCTTGATTGTTTGTTAGTCTAGTTCTTAGTTAAGATTTATAGTTAGTAGTAATTGATAATTACTTTACTTTAGCATAGCTTATTATCATGAGTTCTATGTTCCTTTTCTTGAATGACGCGTTCACTACCAGATCCGAACTTAGCCCCATTTGATCTGGAAATTGAAAGAACTTTATCACATCTTAGGCAAGCTCGGCGCCAGTTAGCTTTTGAGGGTGGTGAAGCTAGCGGCTTCCGCCAAATCACCAACCTTATCTGAAGCATCATTTGAAAGGAAAACTATTTACTCCTCCATTGGCTCTACTGATATATCTTCTATTGACTTAGGTGCCGACACCATGGTTGCCCCAAGAAGAATCACACTCAAGGAGGCAGGTACTCCGGACTTCACTCTCCAACCGCATCAAGTTCGTCATCCGGACTTGAATGCTAATTTTGAGCTAAAAACCGCCTTGATCAACCTACTTCCCAAGTTCCATGGTTTACCCGCTCAAGACCCTATAGACACCTTAGGGACTTTCAAGGTGTATGCTCAACCATTAGGAGGGATGGCTCCGATAAAGTTGCTATTTGGGTGTTTGCCTTCCCATTCTGTCTTGAGGGAAGGGCAAAGGAGTGGTTTTATACCCTACTCGATGATGTTGTCACCAATTAGGATTTGCTTCGAAGGGAATTTCTAGACAAATTCTTCCCTCCGAAGGTGACGGATAGGTTGAGAAAAGAGATCTCATGTATCATCCAAGGTGACTCGGAAACTCTTTATGAGTATTGGGAGCGTTTTAGGAAGCTCCTTGATTCATGCCCTCATCATATGATTGACGATTTGGTGATGATTAGTTATTTTTCCAAGGCATGTAGCCTCAAGATAAGATCCTCTTGGATACTTTAAGTAATGGTTCTTTAACAAAGTACAAAATGGAGGAGGAAGCTTGGCAACTTATCACTGATCTAGCCGAATCTACCCAACATGTGAAACAAAGAAACAATCACCCAAGGACCATCAATGAGGTTTCTTCTAGTGAGTCTGCCTTAACCAAGACCTTAGGGGAGATGGCCACCATCCATAGACAAATCCATCAAAACTAATAACTACCTCCTCCACCACAACAATAATACCAAATGGTAGTCCCCCAAAGAGTATGTAGAATTTGTGCTTGCAACTCTCATTATACCGATGAATGTCCATAACTCCAAGAGGACAATACCTTGGTAGCCACCAATGCTTACTTCAACCATTCAAAAAAAAGGCACTTTTCAACAAGGGGACAACTACAACCAAGGGTCGCAAAATTAAGGTTGGCAAGACAATTCCAACCAAGGGTGGAAAAATGGTCCAAATCAAAGAGGGAACAACAACTTTCAACCATACCGCAACCAACAAAACTAATCCTTCCAACCACAAAACCAAGGCCAAAGATACCAACCTCCACATCAAAGACAAGCCCAAGTGCCACAAATCACCCAACCACAAGTTCCTCAAATCACCTACCCTTCTTCTTCCTCCAACCAAGCTCCAATGGATGATACCCTTCGCATTATTCTCCAAGAGCAAAATGAATTGCATTCTATTATTCAAGAGCAAAGGGAATCTCAAAAGAAACAAGATGTATACATGGCCGCTTTGACCGAAGTCATATCCCGTATGTCTCCCCCATCTACCAATAACCAAAGCACCTTCCAACCCTCAAGCTCAAGTGCACTTTTTGCTCAACCATTACCCAACCCAAAGGTAGCATCAATGCTATCTCTTTGAGGTTCGGCACCATACTACAAGAGAGAAGTTTCAAGGAGTCAAGGGAAAAGGAGACTACTCTAGATGCGGATGTTGTTGAAGTGGAAGATGTAGAGGATGAGAAAGAAGTACAAGACGTTGTTGAAGAGAAAGTTGCTCAAGCAAGAGAGAGTGGCTCTAAGGATGAATATGTGGTGAAAGAAGCCATTCCAATTCCATTCCCTAGCTTGGCAAAGAGGACTAAAAAGCAATTAGAGTTGGATCCAAAGATGGTGGATATCTTCAAAAAGGTTGAGGTAACCCTTCCCCTTTTGATGCTATTCGCCAAGTTCCTAAATATGCCAAGTTTTTAAAGGATTTATGCATGAACAAGGAAAGGATTAATGAATTGGATACTATTCCTTTGGGTAGTTCAATTTCTGCTTTAATGGGTGCTATTCCTGAAAAATGTGGGGATCTCGGACCTTGCATGGTTTCTTGTACTATAAATGGGGCCCAATTTGTGGATTGTATATGTGATCTTGGTGCTTTTGTGAATAATATGCCTTTGTCTGTTTATCATGCATTGAACCTTCCACTGTTGAAATGGTCGGCGTAACGTTTTATTTTAGCCGACAAAAGTATAATTTCTATGGCTGGTATTGCTGAGGACGTCTTAGTAAGCATCATGGGGTTGACCTTTCCGATTGATTTTTATATCCTTGAGATGCCTCTTAATAACTCCAGGAAACCGTCATCCATTTTGTTAGGAAGGCCGTTCTTGAAAACCTCCCGGTTTAAACTTGATGCCTTCTCGAGTACCTATTCTTTTGAGGTTGACGGAAGAACCGTAAGTTTCAAATTAGATGAAACCATGAAGCATCCGCCGGTAGACCATTCTATCTTCCATTGTGATATGATTGATGAAATTCTGGCTGAGATTCACCATGATACCTTTCATGAGATGAATATGAGTAAAGGTCCAAGTGTGGGGAAGGATTGGGATTATGATGTAGACTTTCCACCACCTCCATTATTGCAAGAAGAGAAACTACCATGTCAAGACTCTAATGATGAGTTGCAACCTTTCTCCCTTCAATTGAAGAATGCTTTCTTGGAGGAAGATGAAGTAATTGAACCGGAAGTTGAATCTCTCCCCATTGGATTTGAAGTGGATACTAAGGTAGACTTTTCACAACCTTCTATTTTTGACCTAACTGACGAGAAAGACTTTGAGGAGGTTGATGAAGAAAAGTTACAAAATGTTGAGGTGAACTTTTCACAACCTCCAATTTTTGACCTAGGAGACAAGGAAAACCTAGAGGAGGATGGGGAGGAAGAGCTAAAAAGGTTGGTGAGGAAGCGGTAGACAACCAAGCAATAAAGGTCCTCATGCAAGAATGTAGAAGAATAAATTCACCCCAAGAGCAATTTGAATGGGTAAAAATTTTACCATTGAACTTCATTGTCCTGCATCAATATGCTATCTTGGAGATAGATTTCCAGTGTAAAGTCCTTCTTGGAGTATTGGATGATGAAACCTTAGACATCGAATGGAATAGAGATCTCAAGTTCATCAAGGAGACCGAACCGGGACTTGAAGTCCAAGCGTGGTGCAAGAGTCCATGGTGTGTTGGGGTACTTCATTGGGAATTCAAGAGTTTTGCCATCCGTACGGAACCATCAAGGATCAACAAGAAGAATTTCTTGAAGAATTGGTGGACCTCACTAGGGATCCCGCAGAACCTTTGAAGACAAAATATAGGTGGAGGCTCAAGAAGGAATGGAATCACAAGCCACCATAACAAGAGCTTATTGACCGTTCAACTTAAGGATATTAAAGAAAAGTGCTAGGTGGGAGACACCCCACCATGGTATGATCTTTTTTGTTTATAGTTTGTTTAACTTTTGCTTTCATTTCTTTGATTTGATATGTTTGATTAGATATGATAGGAGTTTCTTGAATTTGATTAGATGTGTATGAATGATGGTTGTTTCATGAAGTTTTCATCTATGTTAGTTTGTTTAATTTGGCAATTTTGGTTGTTGCTTTGAAATTTTAAGTGTTTTTGTAGTATTTTTCTTGCATAGATGCCAAAATGTGTCATAATTGCTTTTTCTTATTTTTTGGAAAAAAAATGAGGCACGTCACGCGTACGCTTGACCCACTCGTACGCGTGACCCGCGAAAAATCACCATGATGAGACTGTGCGAGTAGCACGGCCTGGACAGAGAGTTGTGCCAGGATCGTTGATAAACCACTATTTCATGGTTTATCTTGTACTCAATTGAGTGGTTTTTATCAACTCTTTACCCACTTATTCATACTATTTCCATGGTTTTACATTTGCCTTCCTAATTATGTGCTTTGATTGAAAACATGCTTCTTTGACCTTAAGTTTCCTATGTTTAATCCTCTCTTATTACCATTAGATGCCTTGATATGTGTGTTAAGTGATTTCAGAGATTACAGGGCATGAATGGCTCAGAGGATGGAAAGGAAGCATGCAAAAGTGGAAGGAATATAAGAAGTTGGAGAAATTGCTAAGCTGTCCAGCCTGACCTCTTCGAACTCAAACGGCTATAACTTTAGCTACAGAGGTCCAAACGATGCGATTCTAGTTGCGTTAGAAAGCTAACTCCAGGGCTTCGATTTGATATATAATATGCCATAGTTGCCCTAACTCTAGGTGACGCGAACGCGTGCTCCACGCAGACGCGTCGCAGTGACGAAAAATCAGCGTATTTGAATTCGCTGACGCGTCCGCGTCACTAGTGCGTTGGGAAGAAAAGAATTGAACAGAGAGTCATGCGAGAGCATGGCTGGTGGTGCGCCTTTAGCATAATTTGACCCACGCGACCGCGTCAATTGAAAAATAGCTTCCCCACGCGGTCGCGTGACCTGGAAATCGACGTAAACGGGGTGCATGGCCGAAAGTTGTGCTGGAGTAGGGCTGGACTCGTGCTAGAAGCCCAAGTCCTCCCACGCGAACGCGTCACCCACACGTCCGCGTCATATTGGAAATAAGGCCACCCGCGTGATCGCGTCAACCGCGCGACCGTGTCACCCAAAAAAATTTGGCAATATGAGCTTCAAACAGAAAGTTACGCGACCGCGCGGCTGCCCTTGCGCTAATGGCACAGATCGATCCACGCGACCGCGTGGATGACGCGTCCGCGTGATTTCATAGAAGCGCTATCTGCGTGACCGCGTCACTCACGCGACCGCGTCACAAGCGGCGCACAGAATATCCAGATCAGCCAATTATCTTATCTTTTCTTTTCTAATCCTAATTTCTTCTATCTTTTCTTCTTTCTTTCTTACTTTATTTCTTTCACTTCTCATTCTTCTTATCTTTCTTTTTATTTTACTTAATTTTTTTGCATATTTCATTCATTGCATTTTAATTTTGTGCATATTTTTATTTTTATTTTCTAAATTTATTATTTTACCATTGGTGTTAATTTTCTTATTTAACTGTTGCATCTTCTCTTAAATTATTTTGGGTGCTTAGTGACTTGTTTTATTCTGATTAGGTAATATTATTTAAATCAATGCCAATCTTTTATATCTGTATTACTTTTACATTGACATGAATTTATATTATCTCTCCTTCCCCACTCTCTTTCCCATTGTTGCAAATTTTGCATCATTGGTATGCCATGTGCTTCTATTATTTTCTCACGAACATGTTGAAGCTTCCATGTAAATGAGACCCTTATTATTTGGCATTAACACCCATATTTTATTTATGTTCTTATCTTTATTTCTGGGTTACTTTCCTTCTTTTTCTCTTCTTTCAAGATGGCCACCGAGGAAGGGAAAGGGAAAGCTTCTAACTGGGGAGACAGACAAGTCAATCTACACAATCTATAGAAGAAAGACATCAGTTGGAGCAGCCCGTCCACTTGTACATCTTAGCATGCACCGAGGACGGTGTAATCTTTAAGTGTGGGGAGGTCGATACCGATCTCCATGGGTTAGCTATTTTCTTCTTTTCAACACCATTGTTTTATTTTCTTTGTTTGTTCATTGTTGCATTTGCATAGTTAATTACATGTTTATTTGATTTTGTGCATTTAGTTACTACTTGGATGAAGTAATATTTTCTTTTTCAAGAAATTTTTATGATATTTCACTAATTTAAATAAAAATTTTTTTGTGTTAAACTTGTTCGAAATTGTATTTGGAACATGGTTTTTGAGTCAAAGAACACACAACCTGTGAGATTTTGAGCTTATTTACATGGTTACATTATTTAACCATAAATTTTTATTCTTGTGTGTTTTCTTCACTATGATTGCAATCTTTGCTTTGTTCCATTCTATATGTCCAATATTTAGTATATTTACATGTTTGCATATGATTGAGGTCATTGTTTGATTCTAGCTCACTTATCCCAAATTAGCCTACCTTTTACATCACCCTTGTTAGCCCCCTTGAGCCTTTAAAATCCCTCCTGTTCTATAAACCACATTACTAGCCTTAAGCAGAAAAATAAAATAAAAATCCCAAGTTGAATCCTTGGTTAGCTTAAGATAGAAATTGTGTAATTGTTTAAGTGTGGGGAACCTTATGGGAACATGGATGATAGAAACAGAGGTAGAAAGTTAAAAAGGAAAGAATAAAAATGTTTCAAAATAAAATTTTGGGAAGCATGCTCATGTGAAATCAAAGCAATTAAATTACCATGTGCATTAAAAAAATTTATATTTTATTTCAATACCCAAATAAGGGGATACAAAAGAATTCCCCAAATGCAAAAAAAAAAAAAACAATGCACATGGGATAAAAATTAAAATTAAGGCATGAGCATGTAACATAAAAAGTGGAAAAAATTGGGTAAATAGGTAAAGAAACCTTTGAATTATAAAGTATGTATATGTTAGGTGAGATCTTAGACTAATCAAGGATTCACTTTATAAAGCTCACTTGGCCATACATATATCCTTACCTTTACCTCAGCCCCATTACAACCTTAAAAAGACCTCATGATGTTTGTATTGGTACATTAAATATTTGTTGATTGGTTAGATGAAGAACAAAGTTTTAGAAAGCATGACTAGAGAAGAGTAAAGTCAATTAACCCTAGACACTTGAGAGATTAGAGTGCATATACACTACCACTGAGGGTTCAATGCTTGATTCTATGTTCCCTGCTTTCAAGAGCTATCTTCTTACAAGTTTACTTGTCTTTTATTGTATAATTTGAATTAGTGAAATCTGACTTATGTTTGTCTTGGAAGATTTATTTACTTTTAACCAAGTACGTAGAAACATTTTTGCATGTAGTTGCATTCATATAGATAGGTTGCATTTCATACATTCTATCATTCCTGTTCACTTTTATAACTTCTCTTGAGCTTAGCATGAGGACATGCTATTGTTTAAGTGTGGGGAGGTTGATAAACCACTATTTCATGGTTTATCTTGTGCTCAATTGAGTGGTTTTTATCAACTCTTTACCCATTTATTCATACTATTTGCATGGTTTTACATTTGCCTTCCTAATTATGTGCTTTGATTGAAAACATGCTTCTTTGGCCTTAAGTTCCCTATGTTTAATCCTCTCTTATTACCATTAGATGCCTTGATATGTGTGTTAAGTGATTTCAGAGATTATAGGGCAGGAATGGCTCAGAGGATGGAAAAGAAGTATGCAAAAGTGGAAGGAATATAAGAAGTTGGAGAAATTGCTAAGCTGTCCAGCCTGACCTCTTCGCACTCAAACGGCTATAACTTTAGCTACAGAGTTCCAAACGACCCGGTTCTATTTGTGTTGGAAAGCTAATGTCCGGGGCTTCGATTTGATATATAATATGCCATAGTTGCCCTGACGCTAGGTGACGCGAACGCGTGCTCCACGCAGACGCGTCGCAGTGACGAAAAATCAGCATGTTTGAATTCGCAACCAGCGAATTCTGGGCTGTTTCCGACCCAGTTTGCGGCCCAAAAAACACAGATTAGAGGCTATAAAGTGGGAGAATGCATCCATACATGAACAAGCTCACAATTCACAATTTTAGGAGTAGATATAGTTTTTAGAGAGAGAGGTTCTCTCCTCTCTCTTAGGATTTAGTTTTAGGATTTAGGATTATTTCTTCTTCATTACAGGTTCAATATTCCTTTTTATTATTTTCCCAATTTTATTTATGAATTCTTTCTATGTTACAGATTACTCTTTGAATTAATGTTATTTGAGGTATTTCAGTTTATTATTGCTTTCTTTTATTTACATTATTGTTATTCCCATCTGAAGACATTTTTATTCCAATAGATTTACTTTTCTCCTTTTGGTCTTGGTTAAGAAATTAGTAACTCAGGAGTTATCAAACTCAAACATGATTGATAATTGTTATCTTTGTTAATTAAATCGAACTTCAATAATCCCAATCTTTTCTTAGGAAATAAATAGGATCCGAAGATCAAACCAATTAATCCCTTGACCTTCCTTTGTCTTAGTAAAGGTTAACAAAGTGGAATTAAGATTCAATTTTCATCATCATTGATAAGGATAGCTAGGATAGGACCTCTAATTTCTCATACCTTCCAAAAGTTTATTTTACAGTTATTTATTTATTTTACAGTCATTTACTTATTTTAATTGCAATTTAAATTACTTGTTCCTCATCTTAAAAACCCCAATTTACAATCTTCATAACCAATAATAAGAACATACTTCCCTGCAGT
Organism: Arachis hypogaea; assembly: GCF_003086295.3. Classification (NCBI taxonomy): domain Eukaryota; kingdom Viridiplantae; phylum Streptophyta; class Magnoliopsida; order Fabales; family Fabaceae; genus Arachis; species Arachis hypogaea. The sequence goes on from NC_092052.1 coordinate 53,048,761, forward strand.
TCCTTGAGAAGACGACTCGAGGTTTAAATACGTGGTTATCAAATTTAAAAGGGGTTTGTTACTTGTGACAACCAAAACGTTTGTATGAAAGGACTTTTGTTGGTTTAGAAGCTATACTTGCAACGAGGATTTATCTGCAAATTTCTAGACCACGCAAAAGTCCTCTCATCAATCGTGCTGGTGGGGTGCGAGGCGCACAAGCCCCCCTCGGACGCGTACCCGTGACCCACGCGTACGCGTCGCCCTGCAATCTTGTATTGTGAATTTTTGGTGCTGGGACTGTGCGAACCGCATGGTCCGAACAGTGGGTTATGTTGGGACCATGCGGGCACTGTGCACTGGGCACGATGAGCCCTCACGCGTACGCGTGACTGACACATACGCGTCGACCCTTTTTTCTCCATCTCACGCATAAGCGTGACGGACGCGTACGCGTCACCTACCTTTTCCTCTTTGTCACACACACGCGTGACCCAGTCGTGCGCGTCGCCTTCGTGACCTCAGCTGCCCTGTTTCTTTTCCTTTCTTCTTCTACTTCCTTCCTATCTTCTTCTTCTTTTATTCTTTCACCCCATCTCTTCTCTTTTTCTCTCTTCTCTTTTCACATTTCTCATCCATTTCTCACTTACATTTCTCTATTTCTTCTTCTACCTCTTTGTCAAGGTTTTATTTCTCAACTCCTCATACTTTCTAATTTTCTTTTACTTGTAGTACTTGATTACCTTTGTTCTTGTTGATTGTAATTTGATTTTGCTATATGTAATTAGTTCTTCATTCTTATTTTCTAAACTTGTTATTTTTGCATTGGTGTTGGTTTTTCCATATTTAAATTTTGTGAATTCAATAGATTGTTATGGTGCCTCTTCCTTTGTTTTGTCTTGTTTGACGATGCTATGATTGTTGCTTTTCATCTTGGGGAGTGCTACATACTTGGTTTTATCATTTTTCTTGTTGATTCCTACCATGCACACCAAGTATTTGTGAAAAAGAACCAATGAGACTTTACCTCAATTTTGGTTTTATTTTTTCACTCATTGCTTCTTTTTCACACCACTTGTATTCCTTGTGCATTTTAACCTTGCTATTCCTTTGACATCATGCATGAATTAGTGGTTTAACTTCATATCATTCTTTTTGTGCTTCATTGCTTTGGAGTAGTTTGAGTTAATACTTCTCTCATGTCTTCACTATTCTTGCATGGGTTCATCTTTATTGATTTTGATGCTTGAGTTACTCTTTTCTTGGCCTATACTTATGTGCTTTCTTGACTCATGCATCGAGTGCTAGTGATATGCCTCAATGTTTTAGTTGATTTCTCACTTACATGTTGTCACGACCATGTACGTGAGACACATTATTCTTATTTGGCATTCTTTCTCACTTGCACTTTATTAATTTCTTATATTTCTCTTAGCTTAATATTTATCCCTTCTCCTCCTTTTCAGGAAGGTCACCAAGAGAGAACAGGAGCAAGCTCCTAGGAGGGTAGCCAACTGGCAATTCCAGCATCATCAACATCACCCAAGCACCTCAGCCATCTACCCACCTTTGGAGGAGACCGATACCCCGGAACCCACTTCGGATTTTGGAAAAGAATGTAATCGAGAGGTGGACATGGAGGCGCCCCTATCACACCATCTTTAGACCATTGAAAGTGGCGATATCGTACCCCTTGTTCATCTATAAATGCACCGAGGACGGTGCAATCTTTAAGTGTGGGGAGGTCAATGACCGACTTCTGTGGGTAATAACTCCTCTTTCCAACACCTATGTCTTTAATTTTCTTTGTTAGTTAGTATACTTTGTTTTTTTTCGTAGTTAGTTGTTACATGATAGTTAGAGCTGTATATATTATACCCATCTTTGTGTTAGGACTACTTGGTTGAAGTGATGATTTCTTTTCTGAGAAACTATTTTAGGGAATTCCACCAATTTGAATAAAATTTTTTTGTTAAACTTGCTTGAAGGAATTAATTTTGGAACATGGTTTTAGAGCTAGAACACACAAGCCTAGTGAGACTTTGAGCCTAATTGATTGGTTGCATCTTATCAACTAATATTTTATTTTAGTGTGTGTTGTTCTCTCTAAGATTGTGATCTTTGTCTTGCTTGATTCTATATGTCCATTGTTCAATATATGTATGCATTTATGTGATTGAGGCCTTTGTTTCATTAAAGTCCACACACCCAAATAGCCTTACCATTTCATCATCCTTTGTGAACCAATGTTGAGCCTAATTAATCCCATTTATTCTTTATTTTAGCACATCACTAACTCTAAACGGAAAATAATGAATGACCTTAATTTAAATCCTTAGTTATCTTAGACTAGTGAGAGTATGCATAATTTAAGTGTGGAAAAATTGGATTTGGGAACATTTGGTTTGGGAATTGGGTATTCATATTTTTTTGTGAAAATGTGGAAAAATTAGTTTGGGCATGTGTTCATGCATTCAATACTTTAATCATATGCATTAATCTCATGTATATAGATATTATCCACCATATATACATATAAATAAATAAATAAATAAAAGAAAAATAAAAGAAGAAAAAGAGAAAAATGAAGAAATAAAAAGGGGACAAAATGCCCCAAAGTAAATGGTGGTAGCAATACATATGTATTGTACTCAAATTTGAGATGCATGAATATGTGGAAAACATAGTTAATGGGTAGTTAGATTTTGTATTTTAATTACATGGATTGCCTTAGGTTAGGTGGGAAGTTTAGGTTAATCAAGGATTCAGATTTTAGTCTACTTGACCAAATACATTCCTACCTTGACCCTAACCCCATTACAACCCATAAAAAGACCTCTTGATATGTGTATTCATGAATTGAATATACGTTGATTGGTAGAAGAAAAGCAAGCCTTGGAAAGCAAGATTAGTAGAAAATTGAGAGAATCGACCCTCAAATACTAGAGAGATTAGAGTGCAAACACTTCCGGTGAGGGTTTGATGCTCAATTCCTTGTTCCCAGCTTTCATGAGCTTTCTTCTTGAAAGTCTATTTGAACTTCATTCTTGAGATTTGAATTAGTAGAATTAATGAATCATCATATTATCTTAGCCCTACTTGTTCATATATGTTCTTGGAGATTGATTTACTTTTAACCAAGTGGGTAGAAGCATTTTTTGTATATAGTTGCCTTCATATAGATAGGTCGCATTAAATAAATCCTACAATTCCTCTTTACCCCCTTTTTGGCTTCTCTTGAGCTTAACATGAGGACATGCTAATGTTTAAGTGTAGGAAGATTGATAAACCACTATTTTATAGTTTATTTTATATTAAATTGAGTAGATTTTGTCAACTATTCTCACACTTATACATACAAATTACATGATTTTGTGAATCCTTCCTAATTTATGCTTAAGAGTGAAAACATGCTTCCTAGGTCTTAAAAATATTAATTCTTAATCTTCTCTTATTGTCATTCGATGCCGTGATGCGTGTCTTAAGTGATTTCAAGGTTTATAGGGCAGGAATGACTTAAAGGATGGAAAAGAAGCATGCAAAAGTGGAAGAAACACAAGAAATTGAAGAATTGAGAAGCTGGTACCGACGCGTGCGCGTGGCTGACGCGTACGCGTGACTAAGTGCAGTAGTCGACCAACGCGTATGCATGGCTAATGCGTACGCATGACAAGCAGCAAGTGCCTCACTAAAGAGAACACGCTGAGGGTGATTTCAGAGCTCAATTTTGGCCCAGTTTCGAGCCCAGTCTGCAGATTAGAGGCTGGGAGTGAAGGAGGATAAGACATACATTCCATTAGTTTTAGTTTAGATAGTTTGAATTCTAGAGAGATAAACTCTCACTTCTCTCTAGGGTTTAGTGTTCTCAATTCAATTTCACTTGGATCCTTTGGTTAGATCTTTGTTAATTTTCAATTTTAGATTGCTTTAGTTTGTAGTTTCCATTCTCCAATTTCATTTAGTGTTCTTGTTATTCTAGTTACTTTGAATCTTGAATTTGGAACTTATTGAGATTGATTTCTATTAATGCATTGAGGAATTTCATGTTCATAGTTGTTAATTGCTTTGTTATTGTTAGTTGTTTGTAGTGGGTAGCTTTAATTTGAATTGTTCTTTCAATTTTACAATGCCTTTTATTCTTGCTCACCAAGTGTTTGAGGAAATGCCACTTATGATTATGGAGTAGATTTCTATTTTTGGCTTTGGGGTTGAGTATTGGAAACTCTTGAATTTTCAAAGCCTATGGTTGATTGAGTATTGGAAGTTGCTTGTTAGCTTGAACTTCACTAAAGCTAGTCTTTCACTAGGACTTGTGAACTCAAGTCAATTGTACCCACTTGACTTTCCTTCATTTGCTAGAGGATAACTAAGTGGAAGCAATAGACAATTCTCATCACAATTGATGATGACAATAGGGATATGAACTCCAATTCTCTCCCCTAGCCAAGACCTTTATATTGATTGATTGTTATTCACCTTTACTAGTTTTGAATTCTTAGGCCTCTCACATTAATTTCATATCTCTTATTTTTATATGCTTTTAGTTGTAGTTATCTTGATACATGCTTGTTAGTTGGACAATGCTTGCTTGATATTTCTAGTTATCTCAATCTAATTGTTAGTTGTTTGTTGCTTTTATATACTTGTCATTTTACTTCTTTCGTAAGCAATCAAAAACCCCAAAATTCCTAACCAACAATGTGCATTTTAGTACAAGTCCTTGGAAGAACAACCCGGGATTCTACTCCTGGTTATTGATTGGATTGTTGTGATATTCTTGTAACTTTGATTTGAGGATACTTTGTCATTTGGGCCTATACTTTGCGATATTGAATTGGAAAATCTTTTGATCAATTCTTAACCAATATTCATCTTCCATCAGAGACAAATATGGCTTTGAAGATCGACATGAGCATAGAGTACGATAGGGTGGAATGGAGTTTTCTATGGTTGTTAACGAAGAAGTTAGGTTTTTATCAAAGGTGGATAAAGGAGTATGTGATTATGACATCTTATTCTTTTATTGTGGATGGTTCTCCAACTAGTTTCTTTAAACTAAGCAGAGGTCTCCGACAAGGAGACTTCCTCTCCCCATACTTTTTTTTTAATCTGTGTAGAAAGTTTATCCCATCTGCTCCACAAGGAAGAATAAAATAACCTAATCCAATGGCTATGCTTGAATAGTAAATGCCTACCCATTACCCATATCCTATTTGCAGATGACTCTCTTCCTTTTTGTAAGGCTTCCAGGACTAATTGTGACAACCTAATACAAATTCTCCAACACTGTTGTGAAGTTAGTGGACAAGTTATTAATCTTCAAATGTTGGTTATTTTTTCAGTAAAAATCCCTCTTTACAAGTTCAATTAGAGTTGTTTGAAGCACTACGGATGCCTAATGTGGGTATGCAAGATAAGTACTTAAGCCTATTGTCAATTATAGGCAGATTTAATAAAGAGACATTTTCTTTTGTTAAAGAAAAATTGCTTAAGAAGCTGTAACGCTGGAAGAAATAGAACATTATTATCAGCTAGCGGCAAAGAGATTCTAATAAAGGCGATTGGGACTGCTATTCCAATCTATACATTAAGGTGTTTGGGCTGCGAGACACTTTCCTAGATGAATTTCATAAGCTAACAATGCAATTTTGGTGGGGTCAGAAACAAGATGAGAAACGAATGCAGTGGATAAGCTAGGATACATTAAGCAAGAACAAAAAAATAGGGAGGAATGGAGTTTAAGGATCTGAAAGCATTTAACCTTGCTATGCTGGTTAACCAAGGTTGGAGGCTATTAACCAATGTTCTGAAAATTGATCCGGACAGGCCGGTTTGAGTGGGTTAATTGGAAACCGGTCATTTGGTCAGTTTGGTTGAGGTATAAAATCGTTCTACAAAAAACCAACCTAAGAACCACCAAAATTAGCCGAGGTTTTTCAGTGTTACCAGTTTTCTCTCTTTCTCTCTCTCTCTTTCTCTCTCTCTCTCTCTCCATATATATATATATATAAACCCAACCTAGTTACCCACCCCACCCCTACCCTTCCCTTTTCTCTCCCTCTCTGAGAAATCCTAAACCCAGCTACCATCACCATCTTATCGTTGCACTCTTCTCATCGTTCCTCTCTTCGTCGCCATCAGTTGGTTGTCGTCTCTTCGGATCGTTCCTCTTCTCATCGTCTCGGTCGATCGTCATCTCTTCGGATCTTGCACTCTCTTTCCTCTCTGTAGCTCTCTTCGAGGCCTCTGTTGCTGTCACTTCTCCTCAATCCTCTTCTTCCCAACGTTGAGTCGGAGTTGTTGCCATCGCCACCGCGAAGGATAGGTACGTCATCGTCTCTTCTAGATTTGTTCGTCTCTCTCTCTCTCTCTCTCTCTCTCTCTTGAGTTTTCTCTCTTTGTCTGAGGGTCCGAGCTCAACGTCCTCTCTCTCTATCTCTCTCAAGGTGACGTCTCTCTTTACTCAACTGTGGAGTATTAGCTGCGCTGTCCCTTTGCTTGGGTTATTTTATTAATTTTATTTATTTTGATTTCCAAGTTGTTTGTTACTGATTTTTCTGATTTAGTTGTTGATGGTGCTATTGGCAGTGCTTTACTACATTATTTATTGTTTATGTTGGAATTTTTCTGATTCTAAATTATGCTATGATTTTGATTTTGAGTTGTTTATGCTGATTTTTTTTTAATTTGTTGGATTTGAGTTGTTGATGGTGCTTTGTTGATTTTGGTTGTTGGATTTTTGTTGATTTGAGTTGTCGATGGTGCTTTGTTAATTTTGATTGTTCGATTTGAGTGAAAATATTGTTTATGCTAGAATCTAATTAAGTTATTTAAATTATATATTAAATTTTAATAGTTTTATTTTATAATTAATTAAATTGATTGAACTCCGATTAAACTACTAAATCATTAAATCAATTATTTTATCAATTTATTGACCGGTTCGGTCTTACAATCTTGCTATTAACGAATCAGCAATTCCTCTTTTATAAAATGTACAATGATAAATATTTTAGATACACCTCTTTTTTTAGGGGCACAACTAGGAGTATGACCATATTGGGCCTAGCAAAGTCTCCTTAAAAGGAGAAGAGTTTTGGGAAAAGACAAAATAGAAAGTCTCAGCAAACTATTGTTAAAATCATGGAGATCCTTGGTTGGAAAACCAACTCCCATTTCAGGTTCAAGGTATCGGGGGAGTGGAAGCAAGAACTCATCCAAGCCAACTTTAGTCCTGTTACTACCTATCAAATTTTGCAAATAGACATTGAGAAAGGAGAAAAATTAGCTTCGTGGATATATAACAACCCTGGTAACTATAAAGTATCCTCAAGGTGCAACCATTGGAATACTTGCCAAGTCAATTTCAAAATCAGATACGTAGATGAGCATCTAGAAATTGAAGACCCACCCAAAGGTAAAGTGATTTTTTGTCGAGAAAGCATTGGTGTTTGGGACAAATCCCTATTAGCTAGTGCTATTTCAAGAGACCTCAATCTAAGAAGTTGGGAATGGTGGAAATTGATGAGAGAGAACATCAAAGGACAACAAAAATCGATGAAGAGAATGTCACAACTAGCTTACATTCCTTCTTGAAGAAACCTACTCTATGAGTAAAGAAGCTCTGTTGTGTGTTACCCCTTTTTTTTTCAGACACTAACCTTTTATTTTATTTGATTTTTTAATGCAATAAAATTTCTAACGACTCTAGAAAAAAATGGCGCACGTAGTTGTTTATCATAAGACTTTATATTTGATTTTACCGTTTTTGTCTTTTTTGGTCACCGTCAATTTGAAAGATATTTTTTGCTTCCTGCTTTTATGTATGTGATGTTATTTTGAACAAAAGAACACAATTAGAAGAGTGTTCGTTACCTGATGATCTCGGGTACTTGACGGGTCGGATGATGGAAAAAGGGTGAGAGGGCGAGACCCTGGAGTAATTTGGTGCGGGTTTCCAAATGTGAGCTGAAGACTGGCGACACCGGAGGTAGAACGGATGTGTGTAGGGGGGTGGCCACCTGCAAGGACACTCCGACGATCAAGTCAGTGTCCGTACGAGATGATAGCCAAATTAGGTAAGATGATGTGTACCTTGGGGGGAGAGCTGACTTTTCCCCTTATATATTGTGCTGGGCGGGCCCATTAAATGGCCTAGCCTGCTGGCCAAGAAGCTTCTGTGAGCTGTCTCGGTCCACGTGGGAGGAGCAGGTTGCTCCGGACTTCGGGTCTGGGTTTCGGGTGCTACCCTGAGAATACCGACCCGATCGGTTTGCTGGGCGTGGTGACTTGAGCCGCAGTGGCAAGTCGCACGTTACTCCAGGTCGGGCGTGGGGGGCCGACCCGTCAGGTTTCCTTATCTTGGTGGTTCGGGCATGGGTTGGAGGCGGTGTCCCCGACCCGCCGGGTGATCGGGTTGGACCTGTGTAGGTCCGTAATAGTGCCCCAACGCACCAGCCTTGAGGTTTGAAGTTCGTGGCTGGGGGCGTTTGACTTACTTGCCGAGTCGAGAAGGTACTCCTCTTCTCGTGAGCCTGCTGATGTCATTCGTGCTTCCACGTGTGGCCATTTTTTCTCTCCCTTGACGCTGCCTCCTTGGCTTCTGCGCTGGGCATTAAATGCCCATCATTTCGTGATTTAAAATTTACGTGAAATGACAGATATGCCCCTGCCTTTTGGCACTCCTCCTCGACGGTTACATTCTTTCCCCCCTTTTTTTATTTTTACAACCATCTCATTTCTCTATTCTTCCTTTCTCCTCCTTCTATTTCCTCGAACTGCTGCTGCTTCCCCTCTCTTTTCTGCTACTTGTTCATTCTTCTTCTTCTTGCTTTTGTTGCTGCTTTAACTTTTCGGCCTACTTCTTCATCTTTCCTGGTATGTTGATTTTACAGTTTTTTGTTTTGCTTTTTCCTTTTGGTATTTGTGTGCTTTTCTTTGCATGTTTTTCTTTATGAATTCCTGGGTTTCTGCTTCTTTTTGCCGCTTCTTCTTTTAGAGGGGACGCCACTGGGTTTTCCTTAGATTTTGCTTGAGTTCTGGGTTAGTGTAGGGGTACCTAGGGGGTGATTTAGGGAGTTGTAGTTTTGTTTTTGCTGTTTTTTAGGGTTCCCGACCTCCCGTTCTGACTAAGTGGTGCCCCCGCTGTAGGTATGGCTGAACGCCCCGTGCTTCCGAACCTGGCTCAGCGGCCGGTGGCTGATTTTGTCGATCACTACGCTTGGGTTACTTCCGATGTGAAGGACGCCCCTTCTAAGGTCACTCGTGAGAGCCTCCAGGATCTTCACCAGGCCGGGCTCTTGTGCAGAGGAGGACCCGACGAGGTGTTGTACCAGGTTTACATTCCTGCTGATCGGGAACATGTCTATCACAAGAACCTGGCCTCTCCTCGAGTTGCTGACTGGTTGTGGGTTTATAAACCTATGTTCATAACCGTGTTTTCTCCCAGTCTCTGTGAATATTTTCGTCTACCTTTTTCTCCTTACCAACCCTTCTCGGGAGGGGAAGACAAAGAAATGGTCATGTCTTTTAGGGCCCAACAAGGTCGGAGGATCTTTGGTCTCTTCGAGGATTCCTTTCATGGCTTCAAGTACACTTTTTTCAAAGTCAAACCAGTTGAGGGCCATCAACCCTTCTGGCTTACCGCCGAGGGAGAAAGGCGGATCCCGACTTACTGGAGTTTCGAGGCGGGATCTGACTATCTAATAAAAATATCTTATGATTGATTGAGCCCGGAAGAACGTAATGTTGCTGACATCTTGTTGGCCATTTTTGGCGAAAAAAATCTTAATCCTCATATGGTTTTGGGGGATCGGAAGACTGGTCGGTCGCATGTTGGTGAGTTTATTTATCTTGTGCTTTTTGCTTAGTGTTTTACTTTCCTACTGCTCACACCTTTTTCCTTTTGCTTGCAGTTTCCATGGCTGGTGGAAAGACTACCATGACTGAGTTGATGAATCTCATCCAAGATGATGATGAGGGTGATGAGGATTCCTCAGTAACCCCTTCAGCGAGTCAAGATCAGGAGGTCACTGGCGAGGCTAGTGGCCAGGTCGTTGGGGCTAATCAGGCAGAGGCAGCTGAGGTCCCTCTTGAGAATGCCCAGGGGAACCCAAGTGTAGAGGAGGAGGTGCCTTTTGAGGAGGACCTGGGGTCTGGTGATGACGGTCTGAAGGTCGTTGTCAACCCGAAGAAGAGGAAGTGGGACTCGGGGAAGGCCCTGTGTGTTATGGAAAAGAATTTCGATGATGGGGGTTTTATTGAGTCCCAATTGCTTCCTAGTACTGAAGAGTTCTTCTGGGATGCTGACCTCGTGGGTCAGGTGAGGTGGATCTATCGTAGTCTCCTCCGTGCTGCTGCTATCACCAAGAAGGTGGAACTTGTCTTGGGAAATATTCAGGCTATGGAAGGCAAGCTTCGGAACACCTAGAAGGATCTGACTGATTCAAGATCTCGGGATGAGTCTTTGAAGAAAAAGTTGTTTGAGCAGGAGGAGAAGGCCAAAGAAGATGCCAAGGAAATCAATAGGTTGGTGGAGCAGGATCTCGCCTTGATGAAAGATTTGAATGCTTCCCGGGGTGAAACTGCCGCTGCTAAGAAGAAGATTAAAGATTTGGAGGATAAGCTGAAGTTGGAGGAGAGCTCGGCAACGGCTGCTCGCCAGGAGGTAACCACCCTGATGAAGAAAAATAAAGAGATTGCTAAGGGGGCCCAAGAGGCCGTGAAGCTGACTGAGGAGGGGATTAAGCTTCAGGTAGCTATGCTGGTTCCCGACCTCGACCTTTCTCAGGTGGGCACTTTCAAGACGGTTGAGGACGGGAAGATCGTTGATATCCTCAAGCCTTGAGATGGACTCTCTTCATCTTTTAGTATTCCTTGCCTTGTTTTTGTAATTTTTGCTTTTGCTTTTGGGCCTGTTTAAGGCACCTTTGACTGTAATGAATACTTTGGCGTTTTACTTTGATTAAGCGGTTCATGATTTATTGTTTGCTTGCTCGGGCCGTTGTGGCTTTTGATTACTTTGTCGTTTTCGCTTATTCGAGCCGTCGTGGCCTTTTGATGTTTGGTTTAACATTTTTATGGTATGTACCATTTTTGTCGCTTGTTGCTTTTTAAGTTGTATTTTGATTTTTGGGTCCCTTTGGTTCCCTGGGTGATCAATCCCGGGTTTCCGTCAGGTCGACCAGTCATCGTTTGTCGTTTTGTCGCATTGGCGTATATCTTGCAAAAGACAAAGTTATTGTATACGCATATATAGGACTTAAAACAAAGAAGTGATGTAATACATATTTAAGTGAAATAAATGAGAGTGAAAAAGGGATGCAAAGGAAATTAAAGTGGAGGGAGCGAGGTCGTCAGATCGTGTGGTTGCTTCTTCTTATGAGTAGAACCATTTTAGGTTTGCCATATTCCATGTTCTCGGTACCTCGCTTCCATCCAAACTCTCCAACTTGTAGGCGCCCTTGCCGAGGACTTCTCTTACCCTGTAAGGGCCTTCCCAGTTCGCGGCTAACTTGCCTTCTCCTGGGGTTGGCAGCCTTATGTCGTTACGTCGTAAGACCAAGTCGCCTTCTCCGAGACTTCTTTTCAGCACTTTGCCATTGTACCTTAGGGCTATCATTTGCTTGATTGCTGTCTCTGTTAGATGTGCCATTTGTCTTGTTTCGTCAATCAGATCTTTTTTGACTGCCTTGTTTCCCCCTCCGAGGAGTAACCTTGGACTTGGCTCTCCGACTTCGACTAGAATGACTGTGTCGACCCCGTATGTGAGTCCGAAGGGGGTTTCGTCGGTAGATGATTGGGGTGGGGAGGTTCTGTAAGACCATAAGACTGAGGCTAGCTCGTCTGCCCATGAGCCCTTCTTTCCTTCAAGTCGCTTCTTTAGCCCTTTTAAGATGACTTTGTTGGCTGCCTCTACCTGACCGTTAGTTTGGGAGTGCTCGACTGAGGAGAACTTTTGCTTGATTTATAGTCCTGAGAGGAATTCTTTGAACTTCTTATCGGTGAAATGTGTCCCATTATCCGATATGATGATTTCTGGGATTCCAAACCTGGTGACTACTTGCCTCCACATGAATTTTTGGCAATTTGCTGAAGATATGCTAGCTAGTGGTTCTGCTTCCACCCATTTGGTGTAGTAGTCTATGGCTACTATCAAGTATTTTACTTGTCCAGGACCAGGTGGGAATGGCCCTAATAGGTCGACTCCCCATTGGGCGAAAGGTCGGGGCGCCATCATCAGGCTGAGTTCTTCGAGTGGGGTTTTGTGGAAGTTGCTATTTTCCTGGCATTTTTTGCATCTTTTGACAAACTCTTAGGTGTCCAACATCATTATGGGCCAGTAATACTATGCTCGGATGATCTTTCTTGCCAACGATCTTCCTCCGATATAGTGACCACAACACCCCTCGTGGACTTCGCTTAGGACGTAGTCCGTTTGGTCGGGGCGCAGGCATTTGAGTAAGGGTTGGTGGAGCCCTCGTTTGTATAGCTGTCCTTCTATGATCGTATACTTAGAGGCTTCCCTTCTAGTGGTTTGTGCTTCTTTCTCATTCTCGGGAGTTTCGCCATGCTCCAAGTATCGGAGGATAGGGTCTATCCAAGAGGGGGGTTCGGCGTTTGGGTTGCGTACAAGATGATTGCAGGTTCAGTTGCAAGCCCTTGGATTAAGGATCTGTTTCCCGTCCCGGGCTTAGTGCTTGCTAGCTTGGAGAGGAGGTCGGCTCGGGCGTTTCGCTCTCTAAGGACATGCTGAATTATGACTTCCTCGAAGCTTTTGCATAACTCCTTTACCTTTTTCAGGTATTTTTGTAGTAGTGCGTCCCTGGCCTGGTAGCTGCCGTTTATTTGAGAGGTGACGATCTGGGAGTCGCTACAGACTTCTACCCTTGATGTCCCGACCTCTTTGGCTAGGATTAACCCTCCTATCAGGGCTTCGTATTCTGCTTGGTTGTTGGAGACTGGAAAATCGAACTTGATCGATTGTTCGTAAGCTACTCCTGCCGAGTTCTCAAGAATGATCCCAGCCCCTCTGAACATTTGGTTGGATGCTCCGTTAACATGGAATTTCCACCGTGTGCTCGGTATGTCGGGAGCCTCTCCTGTGACCTCTACCAGGAAATCTGCCATCGCTTGGGCTTTAATTGCCTGCCTGGGTTTGTATTCCAAGTCATATTGGGACAGCTCTATTGCCCATGCCATCATTCGTCTCGTGAGGTCGGGTTTCTGGAGGACTTGCCAAATGGCCTGGTCGGTTCTTAGGATGATCGCGTGCCCTTGGAAGTACTGTTTTAGCCTTCTGGATGAGGTTAGTAGGGCGTAAGCCAATTTTTCCAACTTGGTGTACTTCAACTCCGCCCCTTGGAGTACTTTGCTGATGAAGTATATTGGGCGTTGAGTCTTGTCTTCTTCTCAGACAAGGACTGCCGCCATGGCTTGTGTGGTCATTGCTAGGTATATGTACAGAGGTTCCCCTTCTCTGGGTTCGCTGAGCACGGGGGGTTTTGAGAGTATCTTTTTGAAGTGGCTAAACGCTTCCTCACATGCCGGGGTCCATTCAAAGGCGATTCCTTTCTTCATTAGGTTGAAGAATGGGATCGCCCTTTCTGCCGAGACTCCGAGGAACCGGGATAGAGCCGTGAGCTTCCCAGTGAGTCGCTGCACATCTTTGACGCACCCAGGGCTTGTCATTTTTAGGACGGCTTCGCACTTGTCTGGGTTGGCTTCCACCCCTCTTTGTGTTATCATGAATCCTAAGAATTTCCCTGATTCCATGGCGAATGCGCATTTGAGTGGGTTGAGCCTCATTTTGAATTTCCTTAGTGCTTTGAAGACAGTTTGGAGGTCGTCTATTAGCCTGTTCGGCTCTGCTGTTTTTACCAAGATGTCATCGACGTACACTTCTACTGTCTTGCTGATGAGGTCGTGGAAGACCTTGCTCATTAGCCTTTGATAGGTGGCTCCTGCATTCTTCAGCCCAAATGGCATTACTTTGTAACAATAGGTGCCTCCTGGCATTATGAATGTCGTTTTGTCCTCGTCAGGTCGGTGCATTGGGATTTGGTTATAGCCGGAGTACGCATCCATGAAGCTGAGAAAATGATACCCTGCCACCGAGTCTACCAAGGTGTCGATGTTGAGGAGGGGGAAAGAGTCTTTGGGGCATGCTTTGTTCAGGTTGGAATAGTCAACACACATTCTCCACCTCCCACTGGCTTTTTTGACTAGGACGACGTTGAACAGCCATGTCGAGTACTCGAGTTCTTTGATGAATCTTGCTTCCAACAACCCAGCTATTTGTTTGGCGACTTTATTGGCCCTTTCTTGAGACATCTTTCTTCGCCGCTGGGCTATTGGCTTGGCATCTGGTTTTATGGCTAGTCGGTGAGACATGACCTCCGGATCCAATCCCGGCATGTCTGATGATGTCCACGCGAAGAGGTCACCGTTCGCCCTTACGATCTCCATGAGGGGCCCTTGAGTTCGTGGGGCAGATTCTTGTTTACAAAGGTATACTGGTCTGCCGACTTTCCTATCTGAAACTTTTCCATGTCCCCTTCTGGTTCTAGTCTCGGCTTGTCCTCCATCCTGACGTCCAGGTCTGCTAAGAACACACGAGCTGCCTTCTTAGATTCTTTCCTTAGGGAGAGGCCGGTGTTGTCGCAGGCGACCGCCGCTTCTAGGTCTCCCCTTATGGAGCCAACTGTTCCCTTGTCCGTTATGAACTTCACTGTCAAGAATTTAGTGCATATTATGGCTGAGAACTCGTTGATGGTCTTTCTCCCAAGGATGATGTTGTAGGTTGTGGAGTCTCTGAGGACTACGAAGTCCGCCATAACCGATTTCCTGGTGTTACCGGTTTCTAGGCAGATTGGAAGGGAGATCGTCCCGTCGGGTTTTATATAGTTATCGCCTAGTCCCATGACCCTGTGCTAGTGATTTTGGAGGTCAGACTCCTTGACCCCCATGGCATCGAATACGTTTCTAAACAGGATGTCAGTGTCGGCCCCGGTGTCGACGAGGATTCCTTTGACTAACGCTGACCTGACCATCGCTGTAATTACGATGGGGAGGTTCTCAGGGAGGTCGTGAAACCATTTATCTTCCGGGCCAAAGGATATTGTGGGAGGTCCTCTGCTGATGATGGGACCTTCTGTCGAGATGGATAGAATCCGGGTATCCTTTTTTGTTGCCGACTTGGATTTAGGAGGGCTGTTGCGCCCGACCACGACGTTGACCACAAAGGTTGGGGGTTGTTGGCATCTGATAAACCCATATTTTATGATATATTTTGTGCTTAATCTGAGTGATTTATTCAATCTTTCACCCACTTATTCATATTATTTGCATGGTTTTACTTTCCCTTCCTTATTATGTGATGTATGTGAAAAACATGTTTCCTATGCTTTAAAATTAATTATTTTAATTACCTTTATTTCAATTCGATGCCGTGATTAGTGTTTTGAGTAGTTTCAGATCTTCTAAGGCAGGAATGACTTAAAGGACGGAAAGGAAACATACAAAATGGAAGGAAAGCACAAAACAGAGTTTTTGAAGAAAATGGCAGCCACGCGATCGCATGGGCGACGCGGCCGCATGCCAGCGCGAAAAGGCATTGACGCGGCCGCATGACTGACGCGATCGCGTGCCTTAAGCAGAACACATAGGACGCGGTCGCATGACTGACACAATTGCGTGACAAGGAAAACTCCGAATGACGCGACCGCGTGACCCACGCGGACACGTGACAGAGGCCACGCACCAGAAATTGCAGAAAACGCTCGCAGCGAATTCTGAAGCCCTTTTTGGCCCAAATCCAAGTCCAGAAGGCATAGACCAGAGGTTATGAAGTAGGGGAATGCATCCATTCAAGGAGAGTCTCCACTTTAGTTAGTTTTCATGATTTAGACTTAGTTTTGAGAGAGGTTCTCTCCTCTCTCTTCTCTCTTTAGGATTAGAATTTAGAATTAGAATTTTATTCACTTTCAGGATTATCTCTTTATCAGGTTCAATATTCCTTTTTATTTACTTTTGCAATTTAATTTATGAATTCTTCTATGTTACAGATTATTCTTTTGAATTAATGTTATTTGAGGTATTTCAGTTTAATATTACTTTCTTTTATTTACATTATTGTTATTCCCATCTGAAGACATTTTTATTCCAGTAGATTTACTTTTCTCCTTTTGGTCTTGGTTAAGAAATAAGTAACTCAAGAGTTATCAAACTCAAACATGATTGATAATTGTTATCTTGTTAGTTAAATTGAACTTCAATAATCCCAATCTTTTCTTAGGAAATAAATAGGATTCGAAGATCAAACCAATTAATCCCTTGACCTTCCTTTATCTTAGTAAAAGTTAACAAAGTGGAATTAAGATTCAGTTTTCATCATCATTGATAAGGATAGCTAGGATAGGACCTCTAATTTCTCATACTTTGCCAAAAGCTTATTTACAGTCATCTATTTATTTTACTTGCCATTTAAATTACTTGTTCTTCATTTACTTTAATTGCTAATTAAACCATTCGCTCCTCATTCTCAAAACCCCAATTTACAACCTCCATAACCAATAATAAGTACATACTTCCCTACAGTTCCTTGAGAAGACGACCCGAGATTTAAATACTTCGGTTATTAATTTTTAAGGGGTTTGTTACTTGTGACAACCAAAACGTTTGTACGAAGGGATTTCTGTTGGTTTAGAGACTATATCTACAACACGAATGTTTTTATAAAATTCTTTACTGGCAAAAATTCTAACGTCAAAATGGCGCCGTTGCCGGGGAACTGCAATCGTGTGCCTTATTATTGGTTATTGTAAATATTTTTCTTTTACTTGTTTATTTGTCTTTATTTTTCCCTTTTTATTTCTATTAGCTACTATGAATTCTCACCCCTTTCGCTTTGGATTTGGTTCTAATGTTATTGAAAGGAATAGAAGTTATAACAGGAACATGCATCAAGGTCAGAACAATCAAAGATGGATGGAGCCAAAAGGATCTGATCAACCCTTTAGGCAACAACACCCTCCAAGATATCATGGACAAAGACCATTCTACAATGCATACCAAGCCAATAGACATGGTGGACAACCTCGTAGTCACCAACAAGCCCCACCATGTGCTTATAGACCATCCTCTCAACATAACTTCGAACCACCACACTCACAAGCTCCTTTTCACCATTCACCACCGTATGATCCTTATCTACCCCGATTCCAGTCCAATTACTCCCAAACATCACCACTTCCCCATACACCATATCCAAATCTATCACCCCGAGAATCAGAGGTTCGTCTCAAGGAAATAGTAGATCGACTTCAAACAACCCTTCATCAATTGGAGCAAGCAGTAAGTCTATTATCTTCTAGATGTTCAAACATTCAAGGACCTCCCACAGCCCCATGTGGACAATCTAACGAAGAGCGTAGCATGAAGGAGATACTAGAAACTCCAGTGGACAAGACAGAGCATGGCTTCGTCCTGGAACAAGTAGAGGAAGCTGTCATTATTAAAGAAGAAGAGTTGGTTGAAGACTTAGGAGACGCTGAACTTCCATGGGAATCCAGAGTTGTGGAGGATTCTGTCAAGGATGTTACAATTGATGCTAAGGAGGATTGTGCGTAATCCCCAAAGCAAGTCCTTCATGAAGAACTAGACAGAATAACCCAAGAAGCAAGTTTCCTTGATGATGATAATCTCAAGTCAAGTTCTTCTAGTAATGAACTTGCATCCGCAAGTGAATTCTCTGAGATCGAAGGATCTTTCCCAAGTGACTAGGAAGATGATACGGAGGTAGATTTCTCTCAACATCCAGTCAATGACTTAAGTGATGAGGAAGACATAGATGGCTTTGATCAGGACATGGATATGTTTGAAGAATCTTGCAACGAAGTGGAGAAATTCACAGAAGAGCACAAGGGAGTAGAACTCACAGAACCACTAGAACCACCTATCCCAAGGCCAATACCACCCAATACAAGTTTCAAGTGGGTACAATCCTTAACCTTTAACTGTGTTTTTCCACTTGAATATGGTTTGCTTGAAATAGATTGCCAGCTTAGAGCTCTCTACGGCTTTAAGAGTAAAAGGGAAATGGCTCGTACTCAGAGCTGGTGCACAAGGTTTAATAAGGTTCCACGCTTCAACTCGAAGTGCATGGATTGGCATCATGATCAATCGGATGGATCTCGGAAAACGTTTGGTTATCCTGGTGAGAATCTAATTTCTAAACCGCCCAGATGGAAAAGTATAGATCAAGATGAAGGCGGATTTAAAAGCAAAGTTTGAGATCCTGGAATCTATTCCGACATTCGTCACCCCGGGAGCCTGACAATCTGTTTAAAGCTGGTCAGAAGCTTCACATGCCTAGTTTGGGACCCCGGAGGCTATTGGCATTCCAAGCATTGGTGGAGATTTCTGGATGAATTCAAGCATAAGCCACCATAACAGGAAGCTCATCCAATGTCCAACTTAAGGACTTTAACTAAAAGTGCTAGGTGGGAGACAACCCACCATGGTATGATCGTTCCTTTTTCAATTTTTTTATTTAGTTTTATTTGTTTTCAAGTCTTATTTCATTTTATTATATTGAACCTGGAGTTTTGCATCGCATTCATATTAATCATTGCATTCTGCATACTGCATAAAAAAAGGGTGCGCGACGCGACCACATCACTCCAGCGATCGCGTCAAGTTGCGAAAAACACTTCCCACATGACCGCGTCATTCACACGGCCGCGTGATCTGGAGATCGGCGTAAAGATCCAATGTCCAGAAAGTTAGGCTGGAATTGTGCGGCCATTGTGCGTTTCGCACAAACAGCCCATGCGATCGCGTCCCTGACGCGATCGCGTCACTTGCACAACATCAATCCCACGTGACAGCGTGAGCGACGCGATCGCATCGCATGGATTACACAACACCCCAAAAAGAGACAGAGAGTTGCGCTGAAACGATGTTGGATTCGTGCGTTTAGCACAATTACCAGCGACACGATCACATGCCCCAGGCGATCGTGTCATTTACTCTTTTAGCTATTCCATGCGATCGCGTGCCCCACGCGATCGCGTTAACCATCATCTCAGCCCAGCCACGCGACCGCGTGCCCCACGCGATCGCGTGGATTCAAATTTATAACCCCCCAGTCACGCGAACCCTAACATTCGCGCCCCCCAACCACTCTCCTCCCTCTCTTCTTCTCCACTCACACCACCACCACCCAGCCACCATCACCGAACGACCGCCACCCCGCCGACCACCCAGACCCCGCTGCCACCCACCCCCTTCCTTCCCCCCCTCTTTCTTCTTCTTCCTTCTTCCTCCTCCCTCCACCGCCACTGCCCTCCTCCGCAATCACCACCACCGTACCGCCGTCACCGCCCAGTGCCACCCACGCCCCCTTCCTTCCCCTATTTCCCCTACCCCATTACCCTACCTTTCCCTCCCTGCCCCCGAACAGCAGCCACCACCGCCGCGTCACCCTCCTCCACCGCGCCAGACACCGCTGCCACCATCCCCAGCCACCTTTCTGCCCCACTCTTCTTATTTGGCCTACCAGGTTCCGACGAACGCCACCCTTCTATCAATTCGTAGTTAACTCATATTTTTTCTGTTTATGTTCATATTTAGGCTAGTTAGATATGCATGTTGTAGTGGATTCTAGGTTGTTAGGTAGCCTAGGATGTGGTTAGTGGATTTAGCTCTGTTTAATTGCACTATTCGTTTTTCTTGTTTTATCAATTTGCAATTCTGCTGTTGCTGTGAAGTTCGTAATGTTCATATGCTGCTCTTCAAGTTCATGCTGCTATGATCTTTCTTATTCATCCTATTTAATTGCAGCTTTAATTTTGATACATATGAACTATTCTGTTGCTGTTTATTTTCCGGGACAATCCAATTTTAGCCGGAATGCTACCCAAATTTCTGTAAAATGTTTCCATTCATGTCTTGGTTTTGACATTTTCAACTGTGCTTTCCTTAGATTTAACCAAACCGATTCATGAATGCCAGGACAAGCTTTTTCATTCTCTTTGATTTCCTGGTTCATAAATTGCATTTTTGATGTTTAGATTCCAATTTTTGCTATTTCTATATCTATCTGAATCATCATCAACCTGTTTTCCTTGTTTGGTTATGAGTTACCTGTAACCTTTAATTGTGAATACTTGTTACTTAGAAACTTATCATTATGCCACTTACATTAACCCACTTTTTCCTAACTCACTAATTTTAACTTCTTAAACTCTTTTTCAATTCTAACCAACCTAACCTTTCATACTCCCTCTTTTTGGTTTTTCAATTTCTCTTTAACCTTCTAACCATGGCATACTGATAATTTTTCCTAATTAACATGCCTTCTATTACATTTTGGATTGTGAATTCTTCTTTTCAGACTTTTAACTCCTATACAATCTTTAATGCACATTTACTTAACTCATTTTCCTTATCCTATTGCTCCTTTGCCACTTTGTGTTTCTTTTGATTATTTGCCTATTTGTTTTCCTGTTTTATATTTATCCTGATTTTCTATTTTTCAGGATGTCTGCCACCCAGAGAAAAGGAAAAGCAAAGGCAACTACTGGCAAACGTAAAAGAGGAGAATCCGCTATGTCCATCATGGATATCATGCACGATGACTCCTGGCGGGAGAAAAATTTTACCCCACAGGAGAAAGCTGACCAGCTACTCCCTACTAATGATCCAGTAAAGTTTGCAAACCGATACTGTGAGCTGAAGTATCCGGTGTTTGCAACCTCCAGAAACCTATACCTGGAGAGGACTTTGAAGATCCCAGAAGAACTCCAGCAATACACCTCTGATCAGATCAAACAAAGAGGCTAGTTCTTTTTGGAGAGAAACCTGACTGAGGTTAATGCATCTTGGGTTAGGGAATTCTACTGCAATTACTTCAAAACTTCCCTAGATGCAGTGAACCTTAGAGGGAAGCAAATTCTAGTCACTGAAGAGGCCATTGAAGATATTCTAAAACTTCTGCCTAAATCCGATCAGCTGGATGGATATCAAAAAGCTGAGGAAGATATGCGCTTCATGAAGTTTGATTGGGATGCAGTCAAGGCCAGGATAGTCCTTGACCTGATCGTTCCTTGGATTATGGGTCAGAACACTACCATGCCAAAGGGAATCAAGCGGATTTACTTGAATGATGAGGCTCGGCTATGGCATCAGATACTTAGCAACTTCATTATGCCGAGGACTCACGAGACTGAGATACCTGCCACTATGATCACCTTCCTATGGTGTGTGATGGAGGGTAGGGACCTGTACCTGCCACGCTTTATCCGGTACTATATGGCCAGGGTCCACGTCCGAGGCACTCTTCCCTTTCCTTATCTGATTACACAGCTAGGCCGTTGAGCTGACGTGCCTTGGGAGGATGCTGATGAGAAGCCACCTGCTGCAGAATGCAAGAAGATTATCCCTCACAGCAGGAACTTTCTGGCTTTGGGCTACAGACCTCCATTCCTCACTGTTACTACTGAGACAGCCACACCATCTGCCGGCCCCTCTTCTTCCACAGCTACCCCTGCTACCACCACTGCACCTCCACCTGCCCGAGAGTCCGTCTATCATCTAGTGCACCGCCTGTTTCGACGGCTTGACCAGATGGAGCGTCGCAACAAGCGACGCTATGAACACCTGAAGCTGATGATACGCTCTGGTGACATCCCCTCCGAGCCTGACACACTATCCGAGGCATCTGAGGAGGAGGCAGATGATCACGAGGCAGAGACCCATCCACAGAGCGAGGTTGCGCAGGCAGGCACAGAGCAGGCCGCATTACATCAGGAGGCTCTGCCTCAGATTCAGGCTGTAGACCCCGAGATCCTTATCCAGTTAGCACCTCCTCTGCAGCAGGCAAATCCTCAGACCACCACCACAGAGACTCCAGCTACCCGTCCTTCCAATGATGACACCCCTTCACACCCTGCTTGAGTGAGCATCAGGGACGATGCTTCATTTTAAGTGTGGGGAGGTCGCCATCTCTGGCGTACATTTTTCTGGTGAACCACTACAGACTCTTTTTATTTTATTTTGCTACTTTTCTGTATTTTTCTTTTTATTTTTATTTTTCTTTTCTCAGTACTTATATATTGTTATTTCCATGTATTTTATACTCTATTTTCTGCATTTTGCATTTTAGTTCATATTTTAGCCATTTAGTTTAGTAGCAATTCTAACTCATTAGTTATAGAAATTATGGATTAATTAGTATAGTTTACCCTTTTTAGCATAAGATAGCTTAGTTTAATTTGAAAATATAAAAAGAAAGTAAACTAGGGACTTGAACATAATAGAAACAATCCACACACCTTGTATATATAGCATTACATGTTGGTTAGTTAACAACATTTCATCAAGGAGAAACACTAGAACTTTAAAGCCACCTTAAGTTTTACATTGAGAATAATGAGAATTTTTAACTAAACCTGCATGACATACATAACTGATAAATGATTTTTGAGCTAGAGAATACACAACCTGTGAGTTTTGAGCTTAATTGTATGGTTACATTCAAACCATAATATTTTATTCCTGTGTGTTTCACCCTTCTTATTTATTCTGATGTTCTTTACTTTGTTTTAATCTATATGTCCAATTATAGAATAGAAATATATACCAAGAGAGTCATTGAGGCCATTATGTGATTTTAGCTCACTTATCCCAAATTGGCCTACCTTTTACATCACCCTTGTTAGCCCATTTGAACCTTTAAACCCCCTTTTATTCTATCAGCCACATTACTAGCCTTAAGCAGAAAAACAAAATAAAAATCCCAAGTTGAATCCTTGGTTAGCTTAAGATAGAAATTGTGTAACTGTTTAAGTGCGGGAAACCTATTGGGAACATAGATGATAAAAACAAAAGGTAGAAAAGTTGAAAAGAATAAAATAATTCAAAATAAAAGTTTTGGGAAGCATGCTCATGTGAAATCAAAATAATTGAATTACCATGTGCATTAAAAAAAGTGTTATTTTTCAGTAGTTGAATAAAGGGGACACAAAAAGAATTCCCCAAATGTGAAATAAAACAATGCACATGGGATAAAAAAAATAATAAACATTGAAACATGAGCATGTAACATCAAAAGTGGGAAAATATAAGAAAACAGGTAAAGAAGCTTTGCTTTACAAAGTATGTATGTTAGGTGAGATCTTAGACTAATTAAGGATTCACTTATTAGCTCACTTAGCCTTATACATATACCCTTACCTTTACCTTGGCCCATTACAACCTTAATTAAAGACCTCATGATTTTTGGTATGTCTATATTCTATAATTGTTGATTGGTTAGATGAAGAACAAAGTTATAGAAAGTAAGAATAAAAAGAAGAATAGAGTAATTTACCCAATAAACACTGAGTGACTAGAGAGTAAACACAAAATCCAGTGAGGGTTCAATAGCTCATTAACATATATCTCTGCTGAAATTATTAATTGTCTTGCAAGTTTATAAAATGTTTTTCTCTCCCATTTCAATTGTAAAGGCACTTTATCAACTATCTAAGGTTTGGCTGTATATATATATATATATATATATATATATATATATATATATATATATATATATATATAATATATATATATATATATATATACAGCCAAACCTTAGATAGTTGAATAAAAATTAGAATTGCATGATGCATCTAGGTAGTTGTATTTAGATTAGATTGCATTGCATGGCATTCCACCACTTTAACCTAACATTACTCTTGGGCTTAGCATGAGGACATGCTATTGTTTAAGTGTGGGGAGGTTGATAAACCCATATTTTATGATATATTTTGTGCTTAATCTAAGTGATTTATTCAATCCTTCACCCATTTATTCATATTATTTGCATGGTTTTACTTTCCCTTTCTTATTATGTGATGTATGTGAAAAACATGTTTCTTATGCTTTAAAATTAATTATTTTAATTACCTTTATTTCCATTCGATACCGTGATTAGTGTGTTGAGTAGTTTCAGATCTTCTAAGGTAGGAATGACTTAAAGGACGGAAAGGAAACATACAAAATGGAAGGAAAGCACAAAACAGAGTTTTTGAAGAAACTGACAGCCACGCGATCGCATGGGCGACGCGGCCGCATGCCAGCGCGAAAAGGCATTGATGCGGCCGCATGACTGACGCACCGCGCGCCTTAAGCAGAACTCATATGACGCGGTCGCATGACTGACGCAACCGCGTGACAAGGAAAACTCTGAATGACGCGACCGCGTGACCCACGCGGATGCGTGACAGAGGCCATGCACCAGAAATTGCAGAAAATGCTCACAGCGAATTCTGAAGCCCTTTTTGGCCCAAATCCAAGTCCAGAAGGCATAGACCAGAGGTTATGAAGTGGGAGAATGCATCCATTCAAGGAGAGTCTCCACTTTAGTTAGTTTTCATGATTTAGACTTAGTTTTCAGAGAGGTTCTCTCCTCTCTCTTCTCTCTTTAGGATTAGGATTTAGAATTAGGATTTTATTCGCTTTCAGGATTATCTCTTTATCATGTTCAATATTCCCTTTTATTTACTTTTGCAATTTAATTTATGAATTCTTCTATGTTACAGATTATTCTTTTGAATTAATGTTATTTGAGGTATTTCAGTTTAATATTTCTTTCTTTTATTTACATTATTGTTATTCCCATCTGAAGACATTTTTATTCCCGTAGATTTACTTTTCTCCTTTTGGTCTTGGTTAAGAAATCAGTAACTCAGGAGTTATCAAACTCAAACATGATTGATAATTGTTATCTTGTTAGTTAAATTGAACTTCAATAATTCCAATCTTTTCTTAGGAAATAAATAGGATTTGAAGATCAAACCAATTAATCCCTTGACCTTCCTTTATCTTAGTAAAGGTTAACAAAGTGGAATTAAGATTCAGTTTTTATCATCATTGATAAGGATAGCTAGGATAGGACCTCTAATTTCTCATACTTTGCCAAAAGCTTATTTACAGTCATCTATTTATTTTACTTGCCATTTAAATTACTTGTTCTTCATTTACTTTAATTGCTAATTAAACCATTCGCTCCTCATTCTCAAAACCCCAATTTACAACCTCCATAACCAATAATAAGAACATACTTCCCTGCAATTCCTTGAGAAGACGACCCGAGGTTTAAATACTTCGGTTATTAATTTTTAAGGGGTTTGTTACTTGTGACAACCAAAACGTTTGTACGAAGGGATTTCTGTTAGTTTAGAGACTATATCTACAACACGACTATTTTTATAAAATTCTTTACTGGCAAAAATCCTAACGTCAGCGTCCCCTATGGGTTCTTGCCTTGGCTTGACAGTTCGGCTACGATCTTCCTCGGATCGTTCACATTCCCGTCTCCTCGGTTCTCTGATGAGCCGGGAGAACTCGCTCAAATATCCTTCTCTGATGGCCTGCTCTAAGGCATCTTTGACATCGAAGCAGTCTTGGGTCTTATAACCGAATCCCTTATGATAATCACAGTAAAGGCTTTTGTTGCCTCCCGTTCTTTCCTTCAATGGTCTAGGACTGGATAGGATTTCCTTGTCTGCAATTTATTGGTAAACCTCCACTATGGGCGCCATGAGTAGCGTGTAGTTTTTGAACCTCCCTACCCGTGGGGGTTGCTTAGGTTGCTTGGCTAGGGTGCCGTCCCTAGGAGCTTCCTTGTATCTGTCGACCTGGGGGCCTACCGAGTTGAGGGGTTTGGGAGCTGCCATTTGTTGGCTGCTACAACCTGACTCACCTCTTCATCATTGATGTATTCCTTGGCCACGCTTTGAATTTCCTGCATGGACCAGACAGGCTTGGTAGTGAGGTGCTTCTTAAAGTCCTCGTTTAGCAGGCCGTTCGTCAGGTAGAGACTAGCAACTGAGTCTGTAAGGCCGTCGATCTCTAAGCATTCGTCGTTGAATCTGTCCAAGAACTTCCTGGTCGGCTCTCCGGGTTTTTGGGTAACCCTAGTAAGTTAATCGGGTGCTTTGCCTTGGCTATGCGTGTTGTGCACCGAGATAGAAAGCTTTGGAAGATGTCCGCGAAGGCTGTGATGGACCCTTGTGGGAGTGTGTTGAACCATCGGATCCCTGGGCCGGCCAGCGTAACAGGGAATTCAAATTCATTCTTGCTTCAAAAGCTGTAAGGTGCTCCTGGGGATCCTTAGTCCCATCGTACCTCATGCCCGTTGGCTTGTCAAAATTCTTCAGAAGCCGGACCTTGAGGATTGAGGGGTGGAAAGGAGTGGCTCCCATGATGATGAGTTCCTGTTGTTTCTTGGCTTTCCCTCTTCAGGACTCCCCGAGGCTCTCGAACCTGCCTTAGGTAGGTCGAGTGGTCGCCTGTGTATGCGCTTCATCGCGCTTTGTTGGGCTCCTTTCTCTGTTCTCGTATCTTTGGTAGGGGGATCGGGTACGGGTGTGGGATCGGCTGGCGTCATCGTGGGATCAACTGACGTCGCCGTGGGATCAACTCCTCGCTGCCAGCTCCCTTTCAAGGTTTTGTACTCTGTGTCTTAGCTCTTGCATAATCTTGGCGCTGTCGGCTCCCGTTTCTCCAAAAGGACGTCTTTGGGGGTTCTTGGTGTAGATTGGTTAGTTTAGCTGAACGGAGGATCGTGGCTATTGGCCACTACGAGCTGTCGAACTTGCCCTGCTTAGGCGGGCCCCGCCTCCTTCACGAAGTTCTTCCGACGTGGGAAGTCGCTCCATGTATGTTCCAGGGTCCCCACAGACGGCGCTAATGTTCGTTACTTGATGTTCTCGGGTACTCGACGGGTCGGATGATGGAGAAAGGGTGAGAGGGCGAGACCCTGGAGTGACTTGGTGCGGGTTTCTGGACGTGAGCTGAAGACTGGCGACACCGAAGGTAGAACGGATGGGGGGGTGGCTACCTGCAAGGACACTCCGACGATCAAGTCAGTGTTCGTACGAGATGATAGCCAAATTAGGTAAGATGATGTGTACCTTGGGGGGAGAGCTGACTTTTCCCCTTATATACTGTGCTGGGCGGGCCCATTAAATGGCCTAGCCTGCTGGCCAAGAAGCTTCTGTGAGCTGTCTCGGTCCACGTGGGAGAAGCAGGTTGCTCCGGACTTCGGGTCGGGATTTCGGGTGCTGCCCCGAGGATACCGACCCGACCGGTTTGCTGGGCGTGGTGACTTGAGCCGCAGTGGCAAGTCGCGTGTTACTCCGGGTCGGGCGTGGGGGACGACCCGTCGGGTTTCCTTATCCTGGTGGTTCGGGCATGGGTCGGAGGCTGTGTCCCCAACCCGCCGGGTGATCGGGCTGGACCTGTGTGGGTCCATAACAAAGAGTTACACCTAAACATTTTTCTTCTTTGAGAGTAGAATTATACCTAAACATTGACTCAGAGCTAAAGATAAAAAGAAATTGATATATGGTCAATAACTTTTTCTTTTTCAAATTTTTTTCAAGAGTTGATTTTGAAGAAACATGCTTTTTTTTTTTATATTCAACTATATAATATTGTCTCAAAGATAACAAAACAGGAATAAAGTATACCTTTTTCTTAATATTTTTAAAAAAATTTAAAAATATCTCTAATATTTTTTTTAATTATAACTTTAATGTTTTTAATATGTTTTGATTTTATTATATCGATTAATTTCTTTTTACAGTCAATTCATGATCAATATATTTTTTTTTCAATTTTACTGCCCTCTCGAGAATACAAATTTCTATCTCTGTTCAAGTAAGTAATATCTATTAACTATAATTGTCAAAGAAGTCTTTAAATCCAAAATTCCCAAAATTTCACTCATCAATAACTTTTCCGTTGATTCTATTTAACCCTCTTTCCTTTTACGCTACATCAATCTTCAAAACAAAATATTCATTTCATTATTCATTTTCTCCTTTTTTCGCCATGTCTTCTTCTCAACTCATCTTTTTCTTTCGCCCCATCCTATCTGCTTCAGCTCACAACGGTCACGACGACAATCATGCTGAGATCGATGGAGGTGACACCGTCGATCTCTGTTCAAAGTCATTGATCCTTGCCAAGATTTATTGCCTCGTAGGATCTTCATCATGACATTCATCGCCGAAGTGTCCATATACATGCTAAAATTGAACGAGGATTTTCTTGTTTTGGAAATACAATTTTATTGGGATAGTGTTCTTGAGAACAACCATGATGTATTTTCTTGGCGATGCTAACAAGATTTTAGGAAATTTGACGGACAAAGTGTTATGATGATGATGAGTACATAGGGTGCTAAAATTGAACGAGGGTTTTCTTGTTTTGGAAACACAGTTCTGTTAGTAGAGTGTTCTTGTGAACAACAATGATGTATTTTCTTGGCAATGCTAACAAGATTTTAGGGGATTTGATGGACAAAGTGTTGTGATGATAATGGGTACAGAGATGAGGGTAGGGCTAGCAACATGTACTCTATCCGCAGATACCCAGTTCGATCGAGTGGGGTTGCCTACCAACCTACTGCGGGGAGGGTAGAGTATGGTGCGTGCTATGTGCAGTGAAGAAAGTGGGTATTAAACCCATGACCTCTTTTTTGAAAAAACTCAAAGTAACTACTTAGCTAATCATTTAAATTGGTAATTTAGTACGTTTGTTCTTTTTTATATAAAGTTAACCTAAAATTAAAATAAAACTTAAAAAGAAAATTCATATATCACATGTTCGCCGTTTATCAAATTCTCTTCACTCGAAAACCATAAGTCCTTCCTCATTTCTCTATCGCTACAACTCTAAGTTCTTTTTTCTTCCTTCGTCGCTGCAACTCCCGGCGTCGATGCAACACCTCCTTGCTACTCTCCCTGTTCATTGCACCGTCACCCCTCACCGCGTCATTCTCCCTGTTCGCGATGTCCATTATCCTCTCCGCCACTGCTCTGTGCTCTCGTCTCCGCTCGCGTCCGCTGTGCCATCCCCTACCTCGTCCGCTGCTCCGTGATTTGCGTTGCCCGCTCGATAAAAGCCGTAATCTGTCGTCAATAGCATCACCACATAGCCGTCGATTGTCCCTCCTCCTCCACTTCAAGTTGGATACTCTCACCCTCTCTGTAATTTATTGTGCTGAAAGTTTATTTTGTATTTTTGGTGTTTGTTTGTTATGAATTTTGATGATTTGCAGCATGCTTGTGCTCTAAACCTTGCTGAATTTTTTGCAGCCGCAACATGCATGTGCTTGTTTTGTGCATCTTTGTGATTGTTTTGTTATTCCTGCATATAGGATT
Source organism: Arachis hypogaea (assembly GCF_003086295.3). Lineage (NCBI taxonomy): Eukaryota > Viridiplantae > Streptophyta > Magnoliopsida > Fabales > Fabaceae > Arachis > Arachis hypogaea. The sequence continues at coordinate 53,077,953 of NC_092052.1, forward strand.
GGGTAAGGTAGGGTTGAGAATTTTAGGGTGTAAGTAGAGTTTAGATTAAGTTTTAAAAAAAATTTTAACCTGTGGGTAGAATTAGAGTAGAGTCTACAACATACTCTATCCATTATCAGTTTTAGATGAGGGGATAAAATTGAAAAAAAAATCATAAGTTGATTGTCAAAAAATTAACGAAAAAATAAATTTTAAATTATCAAAAATATTAGAAATAAAATTAAAACAAATTAAATATATGAGTATTTTTGAATTTTTTTAAAAATATTAGAGATAAAAAGTATAGTTATAATCTATTTGATAAAGAGGAAATGCTGGTGAAGAAGAACAATGCAAATAATGTATACAAGAAAATAAATGTTTAAAAGTATCCAATGAGTTTAAAACTATGTTATAGTTTATTCTATTGTTATACTTTCATGTAAAATTTAAAATTTCATATTTTATTTTCTATTTTATCCCAGATGTAATTTATACAGAAAATTACCATATTTCTTTCTGTTATTTAATTGGTTGTCTAATATACTAAACATTTGCCACGGCTATAAATAGTTAAATACATACAGAAAACTATATTTTCAGAAGTCACAGATTTACTTACTGTCTTGGACTTTGCTCTTCCAGCATACTTTTGGAAATAATCAAAATATCATATTCCCATCCTGTTAAAATTAAATCTTCTTCTCCGAGGATATCCCTGAAAATTAAAGTAATTAGTCATTTAGGTAACTGGATACACAAGCGGGAAAACCAAATATTTCTCTAAATATTTCCTTCCTCAAAGTAAGGCCATGTGATTTTTAGAATTTATGGGTTTATTTTCTATATAATTTTTTAATTAAAATAATTCTATTTTTCCTCTCTATTTCTATAATACACTATTTTTACTTTTACTGACATGATGATTTTTAATTGGATGCAATTATAAAAGAATAAGTAAATCATAAAAAATTAAAAAAAATGTAAATATTGACAAAAATATTCCTAAAGATCAAAATAACAAAATAGTTCTAAAAAAAATTTTAAAACATGACAAAGGTAATAACTATTTAAAAGTTACATGTAGGCATCAATTAGACCAAAATTTTATATCTAGACTTCTTTTTTTTTTAAACTTTTTTCATTAAAAAAACAATTTATTTGGCATAAAATCAACAATAAAAATAAAAATTCATTATTCTAAAAACAAGATTAGCTCCGTATTTAAAAGGAAAAACCCTCAAATAAAGATGAATTTGATAAATGTACGAGATGTCTCCGATATGGGTTGAAGGGTGAATCGGGAACCTGCGGATCAAGGTCGGAGCCGGGTCGCTTGACTGGAACAATTGGGGGAGGTACCTGCAAAGACACTCCGATGCTCAAGTCAGAATGGATCTGAGAGGTATAAGGTGTGTGGAATGAATCAATACCTCGTTCTTTTTTTCTGAAAAATCTTCTCTCTTCTCTGTGATACTGTTCTCTTTTGCTTGCTGTCCCTGTTTCTTCAAGCTTTCCAGGATCATCTTCTGCATTTCCAGGTTGGTATGCTTCGCTTTTCTTCTTTTTTTTTTTGTGATACGTCTGTCGTTTTGTATTTGCCATGCATTGCTTTGTCATTTCCTTGCTGTATTGTGTTTTGGGCGGTGGTATTTGAGTTTTGAGGGGGCTGAGTGTGGTTGTGTTTGGTTAGTAATGGCGGTGCACCACCGTGTTGGACTAGCAGTAGTGGTAAGTTTCTGTTCTTGCTTCTGCGTAGGGTTATTAGGCTGATGGTGGTGCTCCTCCTTGTTTTAGGTATGCATCGGCGGAGAAATGAGGGTGTTGGTGCTCTCATAGCCCCCTCCAGGGGCGTCCCCGCTCGCTACACTTGGGTGACTAGCGACGTGTGGGGCGTTCTGTCACGGATGACGAAGGCCGATCTTCAACGCCTCCGTGATCAGGGGGCGATTTATGGTGGCAGCAATATGGAGCGGCAGTACGAGCTTGCCCTTCCATATGCCGATGAGCGCGTTTTCTATTTAAACCTTCATTCGCCCACTGTTCCGGACTGGATGTGGGTTTACGAGTCGATGTTCACTCGGCTCAGCGTGCGGTTTCCTTTCTCGCCATTTGTTCAGGATTTGCTGAGTCGGTGTTCCGTGGCGCCTCCTCAGCTTCATCCGAATAGTTGGGCTGTCGTGCGGTCTTTCGAGTTGGTGTGCCGGTATCTCGATCTTCCGGCTTCTGTTCCTGTTTTCCTTTTTCTTTTCTTATGCACTCTCCCGACTAAGGAAGGGAAGCATAAGAAAGGATATATGCCGTTTCGTGCTCAGCCTCATCGTTGAATTTTTGGGTTGTTTGAGGATTCCTTTCATGGTTTCAAAAGGGAGTATTTTAAGGTGCGCCCCGTCCAGGGGCATCATCCGTTTTGGCTGTCGCCGGAGGGCGTACGCCGGTTTCCGACATACTGGAATTTCCGTGCTGGCCCGTCGGTTCTGACTAAGTTCACCTATGACGGTTTATCTCAGGAGGATAAGGACGTTGCCAACGTTTTATGGCATTTGTTTGGCGAGCGTCCGTTGAATCCTCGAGATGTCATGGGGGATCCCGAGGCTTGTCGGGCGTATATCGGTGTGTGCCTTGTCCCTTTCTTGATTTTTTTATGTTTTATTTTCCCGACTTTGTAACTTGATTTTTCTTTGGTTTCTTTCAGTTGAGATGGCTGGTGGGCTGACTTCAATGGCCAGGTTGAAGGCAGCGATGGGTCGGGAGGAGGGGTCTTCGTCTCCTTCTACCCCTGTCTCCAATCCTGCTGTGGATTCTCAGCCAGTTTCTCAGGAGGTAATTTCTTTGGGTGAGCGAGCCGACGCTCAAGTTTCTCCTGGTCCTGCGAACTCGCCTGAAGTCGTCGTGGTGACGGCTGCTGAGGCTTCTCGGAAAAGAAAAAGGCCTGAGGATCCGAGCAGCGAGACTTTCGAGGAAGAGGGTTTGGTGCCTAGTGTGATAGACCGTTGTTTCGATGCCCTGGGGTTTATCGATCAACACTTGATGCCTGGTACGAAGCCGTTTTTTGATGGCTGCGATGTTTCGTTCCAGGCCAAGTCGGTGTATCGTGCCCTCCTTCGGTCTGCTGTCGTTGTTCGGAAGGCTGAGCCCATGATGGCTCAAGTTGGCTTGTTGGATAAGAAACTCCTCCATTCTCAGGCTGAGATGGTTAAGCTGAAGGAGAAGCTTGAGGCTGCCGAGATTGCGAGGGAGAAGGCAGTGAAGTCTTCTGAGGAAGCCGGGGCAGAAATTCTCTGGCTTTCCGAGGTCGAGACTTCACTTCTTTCCCAACTGGGTGAGGAGCGGCAAAAGGCTTCTAATGCAGGTTCCCAGGCTGCCGTGCTTCTCGGTGAGTTTGAGGCTCTGTAGGCCGAGGTTGCTGCCTTGAAGAGGGAGAAAACGGAGTTGCTGGCTGATGCCAAGGATGCGATTACTGCTACTGAGGAGACGATGAAGGCACAGGCTCTGGTGTTGGCTCCGGGTGTGGATGTGTCCGTGATGGGAGCGTTCAAGACCGTTTATGATGGCCAGATAGTCGACCTTGAGTAGCTTTAACTCTTGTAATTTTGCATTTTTGCTTTTAGACTTGGTTTGTATTTTGGATATTTTGGTTTGGCCATGGGCCGTGTAACCGTGACTTCGTAATTTCGGGTTTCGTTTAACGACTTTTTCGGCCGTTCGGGCCTCTTTTGTATATTCCGTTTGAAGCTATTTCATTTTTTGGTTTATTTCATTCCCTGTTTGGGATGAGCGGACCGTCGTGTGGTCGGATTTTCGTGGATATCCGTGTTATGGGCCTGGAGGGTGATCGGTCCTCCAGTCGTGGCCGTGATTTTGTTCCGTATTTGGGACATTTTAAAAAAAAATAAAGAATATAGGGATAGCCTTTGATGGAATTTTTATTGATGGGTGGCCCTCGTTAAAACCCTCCGTGTGTGGCGGGAAAGAGTACCCGGGATTGATACTTAAGCAAAATTAAAAAAGATTTTAAGATTCGTAAAAAATGGGAAGATAAGTGAGGAGAGGACGATAACCAAAAAGGGAAAGGGTGACCTAGGGAGGTCGGTCTAAGTGTAATATCGTCGTAAGTTGGCGGCGTTCCATGTTCTCAGGACTTCATTGCCGTTGAGCCGTTCGAGTTTGTATGCTCCCTTTCCGATTGTAGCCTTGATTCTGTATGGTCCTTCCCAGTTGGAGGTGAGTTTTCCCTCTCCTGGGGTCGGGAGACCAATGTCGTTTCGTCGTAGGACGAGGTCGTCAGTTGCAAATTCTCGCCGGATGACTCCATGGTTGTATCTTAGGCTGATTCTTTCTTTTAGGGCTAGCTCTCTGAGATGGGCTATGCTTCTTACTTCGTCAATGAGGTCTCGTTCTGCTTCCTCGTCGTTACCTCCGACTGTTTTTCTGGGGCTTGGGTCTCCGATCTCTACCGGGATGACCGCCTCCACCCCGTATGTTAATTGGAAAAGTGTTTCTCCCGTGGTCGTTTGAGGTGTGGTTCGGTATGACCATAGGACCGATCCGAGTTCGTCGGCCCATAGTCCTTTGGCTTCGTTGAGCCGCTTTTTGAGTCCTTTGACAATTATTTTGTTCGCGAATTCCACCTGACCGTTTGTTTGGGGGTGTTCTACTGAGCTGAAACGGTGAGATACACGTAGCTCTTCCAAAAATTCTCTGAACTTTTTGTCAGCAAATTGGGTTCCGTTGTCTGAGATAATGATCTCGGGGATCCCGAATCGGGTGATGATCTGTCGCCAGAGGAATTTTCGGCATTGGGTTGCCGTTATGGAGGCCAGGGGTTCGGCTTCGATCCATTCGGTATAGTAGTTTATGGCAACGATGAGGTACCTGAGTTGACTGGGTGCTGTAGGGAAGGGCCCGACGAGGTCAATCCCCCAGGTGCCGAATGGCCGTTCTGCCAATATGATGCTGAGCTGGTGTGGGGCGGCTTGGTGGATATTGGCGTGCCTTTGGCATTTGTCGCAGCTTTTAACTATTTGTATGGAATCCCGGATAACCGTGGGCCAGAAGTAGCCTGCCCTGATGACTTTTTGGGCTAATGTTTTGCCTCCGACGTGGTGGCCGCAGCAACCTTCGTGGATTTCGCGGAGTATGTACTCCGTGTTCTCAGGTTCGACGCATTTGAGCAGGGGTTGCGAGAATCCACGTTTGTATAGCTGTCCTACGACAACGGTATAGTTGGCGGCTTCCCTTTTTATTCGTTTTCCCTCTTTGGGATCCGGCGGCAGTGTTCTGTCAAGGAGGTACTGTAGGATAGGGTAGGTCCAAGATCCTTGGTTCGAGAGTGTCAGATGAGCGTTGGTTGTCGTTGACACAGAGGGTGACTTAACGACTTCCTGGATTAGCGATTTGTTACCGTGTCCTGGTTTGGTACTGGCTAGTTTGGAAAGTAGGTCTGCCCTGGCATTTTGTTCCCTAGGAACGTGCTGTATGGTAACGTGCTCGAATCCTTCTTTTAGTTTGTTTACCTTGGCGAAGTATTGTTAGAGTAGGGGATCTCGTGTCTGGTAGTCTCCATTAATTTGGGAGCTGACTACCTGTGAGTCGGTATTTACCTCTAGGACCTTAGCTCCGACTTCCCGGGCTAGGGCTAGGCCTGCCAAGAGGACCTCGTATTCTGCCTGGTTGTTTGAGAGTGGGAATTCGTATCGTACTGACTGTTCGATCACGACTCCGTTTTGGCTTTTGAGAATGACCCCGGCGCCTCCGGAAGTGATGTTCGAGGAGCCGTCAACGTGTAGCTTCCATGATTCGGGGGTGGAGTCTCCTGGTGTCATTTCGGCGATAAAGTCGGCCATGGCTTGTGCTTTGATCGCGTATCGGGGTTCGAACTTGATATCAAACTGGGATAGTTCGATGGACCATGCTAGCATTCTGCCCGCTAGGTCGGGTTTTTGTAGTACCTGCTAGACCGCTTGGTCGGTTCGGACCGTCACGGAATGAGCCTGGAAGTATTGTCGTAGGCGTCGGGAGGCTGTAAGGAGTGCGAAAGCCAGTTTTTCTAAGCGTGAGTAGCGAGCTTCCGCATCCTGTAAGACTCTGCTTATGAAGTATACGGGTTTTTGTTCTTTTTTCTCGTTTTCACAGATGAGCACTGCTGCGAGTGCCTCCTCCGTTATGGAGAGGTACAGGTAGAGTGTTTTTCCTGTCTGGGGTTTGGCGAGAATTGGTGGTTCCACTAAGACTCTCTTGAAATGTTAGAACGCTTCTTCGCATTCCGTCTCCCACTTGAAAGGGGCCCCTTTTTTCATTAGTTTGAAGAAAGGGATCGCTTTTTGAGCCGATGCCCCGAGAAAGCGTAATAATGCCGTCAATCGGCTGGTGAGCTTTTGGATGTCTTTAAGGTTTTTCGGGCTCGTCATTTCGAGGACGGCGCAACATTTCTCCGGGTTTGCTTCAACTCCGCGTTGCGTGATCATAAAGCTGAGGAACTTCCCTGCCTCCATTCCGAAGGCACATTTTGCCGGGTCGAGTCGCATTTAGTGCTTTCGTAGGGTGTTCATTATGACTTTGAGGTCGTTGGTGAGTTACTTGCCGGATTCGGTCTTGACGAGCATGTCGTCTATGTAGACTTCTAGTTTGCTTCCGGATAGGTTTTGAAATATCTTGTTGACAAGTCTTTGATAGGTGGCTCCAGCGTTTTTCAGGCCGAAGGGCATCACTGTGTAGCAGTATGTCCCGTCTGGGGTGATGAATGCTGTTTTTTCTTCGTCTGGTCGGTGCATCGGGATCTGGTTGTAGCCGGAATATGCGTCCATAAAGCTGAGGTATCGGTGGCCGGATGCGGCATCTACTAATCCGTCGATGTTTGGTAAAGGAAAGGCGTCCTTCGGGCAGGCTTTGTTGAGGTCCGTGTAGTCGACGCACATTTGCCATTTCCCGTTAGATTTTTTCACTAGTACGACGTTGGCTAGCCATGTCGTGTAGGGGAGTTCCCTGATGAAGTTGGCTTCGAGTAGGGCTTTAACTTGCTTTTTGACCTCGGCGGCTCGGTCTAATGACATTTTTCGTCTCTTTTGTGCCACTGGTTTAGCTTTGGGGTCCACGACTAGCCGGTGGGACATAAGGTCGGGGTTTATTCCCGGCATGTCGGCTGGTGTAAATGCGAACAAGTCTCTATTTTGCTTCAGGAGTTGGGAGAGTTCTTCTTTAAGATCGTATGGGAGGTTCCTATTAATGAAGGTGTATTCCTCTTTGGTTGGCCCTATCTGTAGCTTTTCCATGTCTCCTTCTGGTTCTAGCCTGGGTTGGTCGTCTTGGCGGGCATCCAGGTCGGCTAGGAATACCCCAGCCACATCTCGGGATTTCTTCCTTAGAGCTAGGCTGGTGTTGTCGTATTCGGCTGCGACCTCTCGGTCCCCATGGATGGTACCGACGGAGCCGTCGTCGGTTCTAAACTTCATGAGGAGGTATTTGGTAAAGATGACTGCAGAGAAGTCGTTGATTGTTTTTCTTCCGAGAATCACGTTATAGGCTGTGGAGTCTTTTAGGACTACAAATTCAGATAGGACTGTCTTCTTTTGGTTGCTTGTTCCTATGGTGATGGGAAGGGTGATTGAGCCGTCTGGTTTGAGAAAGTTGTCTCCGAGTCCCGTGACACCGTTGCGGTGTGTTTGGAGGTTGTCGTTGTGGAGCCCGAGTTTGTCGAAGGCTCCTCGGAAGAGGATGTTCGAGTCTGCCCCGGTGTCCACCAGTATCCTTCGTACTAGTCCTGTTCCGATTCTGGCTGAGATGACGAAAGGGGCATCTTCGGCCGAGGTCCCGTGTTGGCAATCCTCTGGTAAGAAGGTTATCGTCTTGTCGGCCGCAGTGGTTGGAGTTTGGTTTCTGACGGCCATTACTTTGAGATCTTTTTTCATTGTTAGTTTTGATTTGCTCGATACGTCCTTGCCTGTGATGACGTTTACTATGATGGTTGGGTCTTCCTCTGGGCTTTCCCTGGGGGGTTGCTTTTGAGTTCTCGAGTTATGCCCTTCTTTTTCCGGCGACCTGTCTCTTTCCATACGTCTTGGTTCTCTAATGATTTTGGCAAATTCTGGGAGTTTACCATCTTGTATGGCTTGCTCGAGGGCGTCTTTAAGGTCGAAATAATCTTGGGTTTTGTGACCGTAACCTCGGTGGTAGTCGCAATAGAGGGTTTTGCTGCCTCCCGTCCTTTCTTTGAGTTGTCGGGCTTTTGGAATGATGCATCGATCTGCTATTTGGTGGTATATCTCGTTAATTGGTGCTGTTAGGGGCGTGTAATTAGCGAATTTGCCTATTCTTGGTGGTCGGCTTGTATTTGTCCGTCTGGGATGGTCCTTTTGATTTTCTCTGGGTGGTGGGTTATGGCGAGAAGCCGAGTTGCCGTGTTGGGTGTTGCCGTACTGCCGTTTGTTAGCGGCGATGACATGGATGACTTCTTCGTCATTGATGTAATCTTTGGCGACGCTCTGGATCTCGTGCATGGTCCATACTGGTTTGGTGGTGAGGTGTTTGCGAAAATCTTCGTTCATGAGTCCGTTGGTTAGGCAAAGGCTTGCAACGGAATCTGTGAGTCCGTCGACCGTTAGGTATTCGTCGTTGAAGCGGTCGAGGTATTTCCTTGTGGATTCTTCTTGTTTTTGGGTGACCCCCAGCAAACTGATGGGGTGTTTGGCTTTAGCGATTCTAGTTGTGAACTGGGCCATGAACTTTTGAGTTATATCGTGGAAACTGGCTATGGATTCGTTTGGGAGGGCGTTGAACCATTTGATTGCTGGCCCCGCGAGAGTTACCAAGAAGGCTCTGCATCGGACCACGTCGGCCGCTCCTTCTAGGCTCATTCTGGCCTCGAAGGCTGTTAGATGTTCCTGGGGATCCTTGGTTCCGTCGTACTTCATGTCGGTAGGTTTGTCGAAGCCTTTGGGGAGTTTTGCTTTTAAGATTCTTTCTGTGAAGGGTGTAGCTCCCATTATTGTGTGGTCGTTTCTTGTGCGCTTGGTATTTCGGTACCTCTGATCTTCGTCTGAGTCGTGTTGACGACTTAGATCTCGGGAAGCGCTGCGGTTGTGTTTCTTGTTGTACCGCCGTTCCGGTGATTTCTCATGACCGTGGTCACGTGAGGCGCTGCTACCGTTTCTCCTATCGGGTCGTCGGGTTGGCGACCTGCTGCGGCGAGATCTTGATCTGGAAGTGGCCTAGCTTCCGTGTTCGTTGTTGTGTTTTTCTCTATTGGTCAGTTTGCCTTCGAGCTCCCGGACCCAGAGGCAGAGGTCCTGGATGATCTGCGCCACTTTGTCCCTAGCCTTCTCAGGATGTCGTTGGTCCGTGACGACGTGGTCGTTCGTGTGGTGGACAGTACTTGCTATTCTTGCTTGGTTCGTGACCTCCCGGTGTTCCGGGGTTGGGTGAAGCGGTCGGGAGTCATCCTAGCTTGAGGGGGTTTCCTCCAGGACGTCCCCCATCCGGCTCGGCTGGCGCAAGTTCCCCACAGACGGCGCCAATATACGAGATGTCTCTGATACGGGTTGAAAGGTGAATCGGGAACCTGCGGATCAAGGTCGGAGCCGGGTTGCTTGACTGGAACAATGGGGGGAGGTACCCGCAAAGACACTCTGACGTTCAAGTCAGAATGGATCTGAGAGGTATAAGGTGTGTGGAATGAATCAATACCTGGTGGGACTTGGGTCCTCAATTTATAGGTGTTGGTAAGTATCTTATCTTATCTTATCTTATCTTATTTGGCTAAGATAAGGGAGATGTTTGAATTCGAAAGTCGGTTAGGAGCTCTAGAGGGCCGGTTTTGGGCCTTCTAGGAGAGAGAGGCGGGTTGGACCCGAGGTGTCGGGTTCAGGCTCAGCCTTGGGTCCAGGATCCGTGGGTTGGATCCGTAACAATAAATATAGTTAAAAAATTATCCATGAATATATATATATATATATATATATATATATATATATATAATCGCATTTTTATAAAATTACTTAAATAGTTATGGCATATGTATATTATTAAAAATTAGCAACTTAATAAATTATTGGTATAAAATTTATATTAAAATATAAAATGTATATTAAAAATATAAAATAATGTGTTCACAAAAGGTAATCTACTAAAGTTTGTTATATTTGAAAGTGACTTACTTATTTCGGCAAGTTGCTTCCAATGAACGAATGGCTTGGCGGAGATTGTTTCTTGACCGGAAAATAATCTTATTGAGTAAGCCCCGTGATAATTGTTTGCCTTCTTTCTCTCCGATATGTTCCAAAATCCGAAGAATCTGTTTTAATTTTAGTTCATCCAAATTAAGCATTGAAAGAATGCACAGGACTTACTTTAATTCGAAGGTATAATAAATAAAGTAATTAAAAAGAGGTAGAAACTCATGTGCAATTAATTTTATTTGAAGTTAATAGTTGAAAATCATTAAATGATTTAATAGATTTGCTTAAATTATTTTTTAATAATTCTCAACTATTAACTTTACATAAAGTTAACTGTACCTAAATTTTCATTTAAAAAAAAATAGTAATAGTGGTGAGGGGTAACCTCTTGGGATGAAGGTGGAGAAAGGCGGAGAGTGGTGCAAAGTAGTTTAATAGGGTGGAGCTTAGATTCGTCGGAACAACAAAAGAACACCTTATTACATCCTTTATACTTTTCTAGTTGCCACTTAATATACAACAACGATTCTATTGATAGCTTTTCCGCCTCATACAATACGATTGCTGCACTCTCACAAAAATATATGTACTAGTTAGAACTTATTAATTAATAATAGGCTATATAACGTGTACATACAAAATTAATCATTAAAATAATTATTTATATAGAATAAAGTATGTTTTTTATCTTTAATATTCTCAAAAAGTTTTTAAAATATCTTTAACGTTTAATTCGTTTTAATTTTATCTTTAACATTTTTAATAAGTTTTTAATTTTATTTTTACTATCAAAATTTTTTTACATCTAAAATCCATTCATCATCACTATCATTTCTCTCTTTTTTGAACCATTCTCCTCTCTCTTTTAAATATCCTCTTTCCAAACCTCGATTGTCACACAACAACAACACCACCACCACCAAACTCCTGCCTTCTTCAACGGGTCTCTGATTTCAGTGGCAAATCTTTTCCATAGCCTCTTTTTCACGCTATGGTATCTAACTTCCTTTAACATTAGTGTTTCGGAGATTACCTGAAACGGTGATTTGGGTTTGGACACGAGGTCCAGACTCCTTCTGAGGCAGCATCCAACTTGTTCTTGTACCGAGGTGCCACCATCCGAGTTCCTCGTGAGGAGGTAGAGGGTGGTACTTACAAGAGACTCTGATACTTAAGTTAGTAAGGACTTTAGGCGGCTTTTAGTATATTAAAACATGATTATACCTGAGGGGTGTCAGTGTATTTATAGTAGAGTCGATAACCACTTTTTTGGAGTAGTTCTACCTTTGTTGATGGATGACCATTCCCTTTATCTTGAGAGTTTGTTGGAATCTATCTTTAAGTGGAGATAGAGATAGTAGGAGAGATCAGGAAGGTAGTTACTTATTTTAGATGAGTAAAGTTGGACCTTTCTTGCCACAAGAGGTCGGGTAAGTTGAGACGTCATCCTTTTTGGATGGACCTTTTATCCTTATTGGATCTGACTTTGTCGTGGGTCAGGGTATGAACAACTAGTATCAGCTTTGATCCATTTACCTCCGCCGCCGCAACCGCCGTCGTGTGTTTCAAAGCCGCAACTCCACCCTCTTCCCATGGCGATGGCTTTGGATTTCAATAAAAATGAGTAATTTGGTGGTGGTGGCGGTGGTGTGTGACAATGGCGGTGCCCTACTTTATTAGTTACAGAGACCACGAAAAAAGTGTGGCAAGACACGGCAAAGGAAATCCCAAAGTGGCGCTCCACGGCGTCGTTGAAAACACCATGGGCTAGTCGGAAATGGCGACGCCATGGGCGCAATTGGAGGCGATTTGTATAACATCCTTAGTTTTAGCACCTCATGATCATACCAAAAACTCAGGGGTTACTTACCTTTAAACCTTTTATTTTATACTATCTTTATTCAATATTAAGCCTTCGTGAATATGAACCAAAACTTTAATTAAGAAAACGAAAGGAGACTTTATTTTAAATCACTTAATCACAAGAGTATATATATTCACATAGCTTTATACACATAGACTTATTTCAAGATTCTCAAATACAAGTCCTATCCTCTCTAAAAATGAAAAGAATAAACGACGAGGGAAAAATAAAATCTAACAACTCAACTCGTAAACATAATCTTCTACGCTCCTGTAGCTCTGCACTAATTCTTCGCACCTGTAGCTAAAAGGGGGTGGAAATAGGGGGTAAGAACTGGGAAGTTCTTAGTAAAATCGGGGTTAGGAGTTAAGTTCATTTTATATATACTTGGTCAACAATAACAGTCAACAAGGTACCATCCAATTCAATAATTATAGAATACAGAATTCAAACAGTCATGTAGCACACCCACAATCACAGAAAACACACTCACAAATAAATATGCACAAACAAGTATGATGCATGTCTATCCCTAGTGTAGATAATGAGCTCATCTGTCAGTTTCGACTCGCTCCCGACGTAACTCAACAACCTTTGTCTGAGTTTAGTTTTCAGTGCCATAACCTCTGTAAGCAACATCTGTCTTATAGGTGCAACCCTCTTGAGCCGATGTATGCAAACATAACTTCTGTAAGCAACCTCAGTCTTACAGGTGAGGTTCTCTCTAGCCAATGTATGTATCAATAACCTCTGTAAGCAACCTCTGTCTTACAGGTCCGACCATCCCCTGGATTGGCCGATGTATCTCTAGAAGCAAATCTTAATGGACTCACCACCATATCTCTGCTCATTTTCAGCAAGTACACAATCATCTCAGCTCGTTCTCAATGCCAAACAATATCTCTGCTTATCTCCTTTTCTTTTCGTTTTTTCTTTCTTTTTTTTTTCTTTTTTGTTCTCTACCCTCCTTTAGCAGGGATTCTTTTAGGTTCTTTTAATTTTTGCTCTCTTCTCTCCTGTGGCAGGGGTTTCTTTAGTTAATATATTCTTTTATTCATTCTCTCTGCTCTCCTGTGACAGAGGTTCTTTAGATTCTTTTAATATTTGCTCTCTGCTCTCCTATGGCAGAGGTTCTTTAATATTTTTCTTTCCTTTTTCTTTTCTTTCTTCTTCTTCTTCTTCTTTCCTATCATTCCATAATATAATTTATCTTCGCATTATTCCCTCGCCTTTCCCTAAATGTCTTATGAAAAAGAATTATATAGTACTTTAATTAAGTCTGCGTTTTCTAAAACTTTTAAAATCACTCTATTTGCTCTTCTCTAAATTATAATATTATTAATAATATCTCTACTAATTAATATTCGTAATAAAATATTAACAATAATATATATAGGATAATTTAAATAATATATATATATATATATATATATATATATATATATTCTTAAAACTTAGTTTATAAAATCTTATTTTTTTAAACATTTATTAGTTACTTTCTAAATCACAAACTTTTTAATATTCTATTTTTAACCTTAATATTTTATAAAATTATATTTGAAACTCTCACTTATTTTCATATTTATAAAAATAATCCTGAACTTTTATAAAATACCCATTTTTATCCCTCGTACTTTATTTATTACCCAAAAATACCCGAAATTTATATAATTACAAATTGTACCTCGATTTTTATATACAAATACAATGTTACACTTAAAAGAGAAGGTTTAAATATTAATCTTCCTCTTATACCAAAACTAAAACCCTTAGCCCTTTTCTTTCAAAATATTACTTGTATTTTAATCCGTTTTCGAGTCTTTCGGTTACCGATTTTTCTCAACTTTTAATTTAATCTTTCAACCACCAAATCTCATTAATTTCCTCAAAATACCACATCACAATAGTCCCAAAACTATTAAAACAACCGCAGCTGAGCTGCTCCTCATAGTCAAACCAACAAATCAGAAGAAATAACAATAATTCAACATAAACTCATTCAAACTCAAACAATAATCAACCAAATCAACATTCACTTATCAAATTCATATTTAATTATTATAAAGTTACCAAACTCTACCTCCGTATAGAAATCATAATAACAGAAACTCCGGAGAAGCTTTCAGACCGAGCTGCTGAAGAAGAAAACGTCAGAAATCGTCCGTGCCTCCTACGGGAGAATTCCGACCTCTTCGCTTGGAAGGTTGCCGACATGCCTGATATAGACCTCGAACTCATGACGCACAAGCTGGCGGTTTAGCCCGGGTCTCGACCTGTTCAACAAAGACGTCGTAAGCTCGGACCAGAGCGAGCTCAAGTGGTCGAAGAACAAGTTCAAGCTCTACTTGAAGCCGGATTCATTAGGCAAGTCAAGTATCCGACATGGTTAGCAAATGCGGTACTGGTAAAAAAGCAAAATGAGAACTGGAGGATGTGTGTCGATTATACCGACCTCAACAAAGCCTGTTCAAAGGACCCATATCCCCTGCCCAATATTGATGCTTTGGTGGATTCCTCTTCAGGATACCAATACCTATCATTCATGGATGCCTACTCGAGATACAATCAAATCTCGATGTACAAAGTCGGACCAGGAGAAAACATCATTCATCACCCCCAGAGTAAATTATTGCTACATGATCATGTCATTTGGATTAAAAAATACAAGAACCACGTTATCAAATGTTGATGAACAAGATGTTCGCACCTCACCTCAGAAACTTATGGAGGTATATGTGGATGACATGTTAGTAAAAACCAAGGATGAGGTCAGTCTCTTGTCTGAACTCTCACAAGTCTTCGGCACCATAAGTAGACATGAGATGAGACTAAATTCCACCAAATGCACCTTTGCAGTAAAAGCAGGAAAATTCTTGGGATTTATGCTCACACAAAGGGAAATTGAGGCTAACCTGGACAAGTGTAGATCAATCTTATAGATGAGGAGTCCAACTTGTTTAAAAGAAGTCCAATAGTTGAATGGTTGACTTATAGCTTTGTCAATATTTTTGGCAGGATCAGCCTTGAGATCCTTGCCATTTTTTTCACTACTTAGAAAAGGATGTCAATTTGAATGAACTTCTGAATGTGAAGAAGCCTTTCAAAAATTCAAGAATTTCTTAAGTCAACCCCCATCCTTACCCAGCTCAAAACGGGAGAAGAGCTGGTGTTCTACCTAGCTATCGCTGAGAAGGCAGTAGCGTCAGCACTGATATGAGAAGATGAGATCGGGAAGCATTCCATTTATTTCAGAAACAAAGTCTTACAAGGGCCAGAATTAAGGTAACCAAAAATAGAGAAATTTGCATACGCCTTAATTGTGGTATCTAGGAGACTTCGACCTTACTTCCAGGCACACATACCATAAGAGTCTGGATGAATCAACCCATGAAGCAGATACTCCAGAAGGCAGACATAGTTGGCCGGATGGTACAATGGGCTATAGAGCTATCCGAGTTCGACCTAAGATATGAAATTTGGGTAACCATTAAAGCTCAATGCCTCACCGACTTTATAGCAGAATATACAGGCAATAAGACTAAAGCTTTCATGACCTGGAACCTCTATGTAGATGGGTCTTCTAATAAGGTCGGAAGTGGTGCGGGCATCATACTGGTCAATGAAAAGGGAACTCAAATAGAGGTTTTCTTGATATTTGAATTCCCTGCTTCCAACAACCAGGCTGAATATGAAGCCCTGATTGCAGGACTGAAACTCGTTAAAGAAGTTGGGGCGACTAAAGTAGTAGTCTTTAGTGATTCTCAGATAGCAACATAACAAATCAATGGAGACTACCAAGCAAAGGATCCTAATATGAAGAGATACTTAGAGAAAACGCTTGAGCATCTTCAACAATTTAGTGATACTGAGGTCCGACACATAACTCAGAAGCTTAATAGCAGAGCAAATGCCCTTTCTAAATTGGCAAGTACCAAACTAGGGGAAAATAACAAAAGTCTAATATAAGAAACCCTCAAGGAGTCCTCCGTTATCAAGGCAGATAACAAATCGGACATTCTGCCTATCTCCTACTTAAACCTCAGTTGGATAGCTCCCTTTATTGAATATTTAAAATTCGACATCCTTCCCGAGGAATAGAAAAAAGCCAAGAGAATTCGGAAGGAAGCACAAAACTACACTCTGGTACAAAATGTCCTTTATAGAAGGAAAATATCAACTCCTTTATTGAAATGTGTTCCGACTTGTAGAACTGAAGAAGTCTTGGAGGAAGTACATAATGGCATCTACGGAAGCCATCTCAGAGCACGATCTCTAGCTAGAAAAGTTATCCGAGCTAGATTCTTCTGGCCGGCCTTGCAAAAGGATGCGACCGACTTTGTTAGAAAGTGTCTGCCTTGCCAGATGCATGCCAACTTCCACGTTGCTCCCCCCGAAGAGCTCATTAACGTAACCTCTCCATGGCCTTTTGCGAGATGGGGGTTAGACCTACTCGGACCCTTTTCCCAAGCCCCTGGACAGGTTAAATACCTCATTGTAGGAGTGAATTACTTCACCAAGTGGATCAAAGCAGAACCACTAGCTACTATCATAGCTCAAAAAAGTTGAAAATTCCTACACAAGAATATCATTACTCAATTCGGAGTCCCTCACTCCATTACCCCGGATAATGGTACACAATTCACCAACTCTAATTTCAGGAATTTCGTAGCAAGTATAAAGGTCAAGCATCAATTCACATCGGTAGAACATCCCCAAGCTAATGGATAAGCTAAAGCAGCTAATAAATTTATATTAGTTGGATTAAAGAAAAGGCTGCAGGATGCAAAAGGAGCTCTTGCAAGTACTGTGGGCTTATCGAATAACACCTCATTCTATGACTAAAGAAACACCCTTCTGACTTGCATACAGGATATAAGCCATGATCCCAATAGAAGTCAATGAACAAAGTCTAAGGGTAAGATTTTATGATGAGGTCAGAAAATTTCAAGCCCAAAAAGAAGAACTTGAACTTCTCCCAGAAGTCCGAGAACAAGCCTTGATAAGAGAAGTAGTGCTGAAGCAAAGGATGTATGCCAGATATAATAAAAAGGTCATACGAAGAAGCTTCACCACAAGCAACCTGGTCCTGATAAAAAAAATGACATTGGAGTAAACAGGTCGGGCGAAGGAAAGCTCGCTGCCAATTGGAAGGGACCTTTTAAGGTAACCGAAGTCTTGGGGAAAAAGTGTCCAACTTGAACGGAGCTGAGCTCCCAAGGTTGTGGCACGCATGTAACATGAAGAGATATTAAAGCTAGAAGCGCACCTCGCTCCCTAATGTACTCTTTTTCCCGACTTCACAGTTTTTTCCGAGAAGGGTTTTTCTGAAGGGGGTTTTAATGAGGCATCAAAGTGGGAACTAGGGACAACAAAGTTATCCCTTGGTAGCAAAGCATTTTTGTAAATTACATTTCATCAATAATAATGTCTCTTTCTATTTATTCCATTACTATTTCCTACGATACGCGTTGACTTAAGCTCAAAAAAGCGCGAAAATCTGTTGCCCGACCTACATGGTCGGCAAGATAAAGTGACGAGGTACAAGTCGGTGTAAAAATGTTATATATAACTATCATATAAATTTGAAATAAAAACGACTTATAAGTAGGAAAGCATTCGAGCAGAATAAAATGTATCGCAAAAATAACTTAAGATGTAAAAATGATTCAATAACAAAAGAAATTGGTCATTCGCACTAAGTAATGGAAAAAACCCTTCTTTAAAATTCCTAAGGTCAAGGATACTTATTAAAGGCTTTCACCATAGCCTCACTAACAGCTCATTAGCAGACGAGTTGTCCGACTTATACTATGAAAGCAAGCATAGTAAAATCCTAAGATAAAAGGAAAGCTCAAATATATAGAAATGCTTTCAAGGTAATTATAACTACTACAAAGCAAGAGGAAAATTGTCCAGTCCTACCAAAAAAGGACTAATATCCACAAATAACAGTAAATGCCAAAGTTATTAAGGTCCTTTATAAAGGACTAGAGTCAACAAAAGCATACAACATTGCAAAAGAAAAACATAAAGAAATGTTCATAAAAAGGTCCCACAAGCCGGGCCTAACCAAAGTGCTAAACAGGGCCCATGAGAGGATTTTGGTCTTTAGCTGCAGAAGAGTTGGGTTCAGTGGAGGAAGTGGGAGGATCTCCTCGGTTGGGGTGACTTCTTGCTGAGAGGAAGAAGTCGGAAGGTTCTTATCGGAGGCAACGACTTTTTGAGGAGGAGACTCAACCAAGTGTTGTCCAGCAGTCTTGAGCTCGGAGTCAGTAGGATGGCAAGGTGGAGAGACAATCCTCCCGTCGACTATGATTTTTTCAAGATTAAGAGGAGACAAGTCCAAGTCGGGAGCAATAACCTGAACTTGTCTCTTCAGAATCTCAAACACCTCTTATGAGCCCTCAGCAACCGACTCCTCCAAATTAACATAATCTTCTGTAAGTTGCTCCACTTTCTCATTCAACTCTAAATTCTCCCCAAAAATTTGGACATAATTCTCCTCAGCTTTCTTCAATAACCCTTCAGCCAGAGCACAGGAAGCCAAAGATTGTCTTTCTCGATCACGAGCTTTAAAAAGCTCGGCTTCCAGACTTATCTTCTCTTCCTCCAAACCCTTCTCGGCCTCCAAAGAATGCTGAGTTGCATTCAAGGGAGTCCTCTCCAACTCTTTCAATAAGGTGGAGCATACCCCAATAGTACAGATCCTCCCTCGGATCAAAACTTGAGGTGGTTTTTGATAGAAACATCATCCATAGCAATGGAGCTCTGGGGAAGGATGTGTTTCTCACAAAACTTTATCCCATCAAACCCAGTATCATAAACATTGGAGGCACTGGGTTTCGAAGTCTTCCTTTTCTTAGAGCTCGGTTCCAAGAAGGGAGGAACAGGTGGAGTAAGGACCAAAGGAGGAGGAGGAGGAGGAGGTGGAGGAGGAGGAGGAGGAGGAAGAGTGTTTACCGGCTTGATTTGAGAAGAGGTACCCAAGTCGGACTTGGCCGGAGCAGGAGTATCTGACTTACCATTCTCTTGAACCTAAGCAGCCCAAGCTCGGGAGTTCCTCTTGGCCTCCTGGACTTTTTGGTAAGCCTTGGAACCATTTTTCATTTTTTTTGCAAAAAAAAAAAGAATAAGAGATATCAACAAACAAGTCAGAAAAACGAGCAGTTGTCTGTAAATAATAGTAAAGAACTAGCTCGGTACGAATATAACTCAGTGTTCCGAGAAGAAACTTCTTTGTGTCAAGGTTTAGAGCCCGTTCCCAAGCCTCGCGAAAGAACTCAACTACTGCCTCCTGGACTTCGTCCAAGTCTACCAAATTATATTTTTCAACAGGGGCCGCCTCTACCCAATATAACTGGAAGCGGGGCTCATCATTTTCATTAAAAAAGAAGGGGTGGTGCCCCTCAATAGCACGGACTTTAAAAAAGAAGTTCTTAAAATCATGGAACAACTTATCAAAAATTAAAAACACCTTCCAACTTTGGATAGCTCGGAAGGAGACCCATGGTTGTTTATTCTGTTTATTCGAAGCACTAAAGGGCTTCGTTAGGTGGAAAAGGTAAAAAAAGATTTTCAAAGAAATCGGGAATCCGAGTTCACGACTAACGAGTTGATAAATTTTAAGAAATGTCTAAGAATTTGGATGGATTTAGGAAGGAGCCACTCTACAATGGGACAATACTTCTATCTCAAAATCAGAAAAAGGGATCATAACCCCAAGTCGTGTAAATAGACAGTCGTACATAAAAATCAAATGGGTTCCGACCTAACAACTCCCCTAAAACAAACTCGATCTTCAGGGTCAGGGGCTGCTATTTCATATTTTGCCTTATCCTCGCCAGAACTACAAATCCTATGGTGTTTACAGAGTTCCTTTACAAAGACACTATCAACTATGGGATTAGAACAAAGAACTGAAGAATTTACCCATTTCAATAAAGCTTTAGGAACTTTGGAAGACATTTTTGAGGGGATTGAAAGAGACATATAGACGAGTATACCTACATTAAACAAAAGAAAGCATTACAACAAATCTGAAACCAAGCAAACTTTCTTTGGTAAAAAGGTACAACCAACAACCACAAAGAAACAATCTTTGAAAAAACGGAGTAATCTTAGGGGTATCCTAACACACATGGGAAAACACAGCAGTGACACGACAGCAAAAGAACACTAAAGCTACATTAGCCCCCTAAAACTATCAATAGACATAGGTTCTTCAACCTAGAAATCGCATTCCGATAATGAATTCTAAAGCAGTGGAAACACTACAAAGCCAGAGAAAAAAGCTAAAGGAGAAGGGGATATTGATGACTTGCATCATCTACCTCTTTATCCCATCTAAAAGGACCATAAAAAGAGTGTAATCTCATTCAATCAATGAAATTTCATGAGTAAATGGTGAATATTATGGTACATTGCTTTGAAATGAGTTTTGTTTGAATTCTAGGTGAAAAGAGCAACAAAAGAAGAAGGAAACAAGAAAAATGTGCTGGGCGTGCCACTTGGTGCAAACGCCAGCAAAATTCAATGGGCGTGGCACGCCAGCTAATGGGCGTGGCACGCCAGTTGACAACTCCAGAGAAGCAAAGAGAAAGAGGTTATATGGGTATGGCACACCAGCTAATGAGCATGGCATGCCAGTTGACAATTCCAGATGAGAACCCTTGGAGCTTTACTATGGGCGTGGAACGCTAGGGCCAGGCGTGGCACTCCAATTATATATTCCAGAGAGCATATTTGAAGGCACACAAGGGGGCGTGGCACGCCAGGCTGGGCGTGGCACGCCAACACCATTATGTACAATGGGCGTGCCACTTGAGGTCGAAGGCGTGGCACGCCAGTTCATTGTTCCAGAGAAGGGAGTTGAAGGTTCAACAATGGACGTGCCACTTGGGCTCAAAGACATGGCACGCCAACCTTATTAGTGTCTTGGGTGTGCCACTTGGGTTCTAAGCGTGGCACGCCAAGCTTGAAGAAGCCTAACACCAAAATGGACATTCCACTTGAGCTTGAAGGCGTGGCACGCCAGTATAACTAAGCAAAGAGGAATAAAAGGTTAAGCAAACTGGGCGTGCCACTTGGGTTCGAAGGCGTGGCACGCCAACCTTGCTCAAGTCTGGGGCGTGCCACTTGAGTTCTAGGCGTGGCATGCCAAGCTTGAAGAGTTCAAATACCAACAGTGGGCATGCCACTTGAGATCAAAGGCGTGGCACGCCAGTTCATTAATCCAGAAAGGGAGGATACAACTCTAACACTGGGCGTGCCACTTGAGCTCGAAGGCGTGGCACGCCAGCAGAAGCTTACAAGGAAAAAGAAGACTGGGCGTGCCACTTGGGACTTTAGGCATGGCACACTAAAACTAGATGACCATGGGCATGCCACTTGAATGCTGGGCGTGGCTCGCCAGTTTACTGGACTAGAGGGACTTATTCATGCATCATCAAGGGCATGGCACGCCAGCTACAGGGCATGGAACGCCAGCATTAATTTCCAGAGAAGGAGGATGAAGTATTTACTATGGGCGTGGCACACCAAACATGTGCGCGCCACGCCAGTTCAAGATTCTAGAGAGGAAGAAAGAAGGAAAGACCTTGGGGGTGCCACTTGAGCTCGAAGGCGTGGCACGTAAGGTTAGCTGGACAAAGGAGGCGTGCCACTTGAAGCCAGGCATGGCGCGCCAAGCCAAGCTGAAGAGCTAGGCGTGGCACGCCACTCAAACGCCAGTCACATGCCAGGCATATGGGTCATTTCTATTAGTTTTTCCTTTTTTTTTCAATTGTAATTTTCTTTTCTCTTTTGAACTTTTTAATTCTAGTGATAAGAGTAGTATATATACCCCATTGAGAGTGCTAAAAAGGGGATTGGCTAGTTTGTTTGGAATTGAGAGTTAGTTTTACTTTCAGTTTTACACTTCACTTCATCTCTCCATCTCCTGTATTTTTCTCTAAGCTATAAGTAACTAAACTCCATCTCATTGGGAGAGGGAGCTCTGTTGTACTTGATGGATTAATGATAGTGAATTTCTTCTTCTCTTCATCTTCTCTTTGATTTGTTAGAATGAAATTTGTTCTTCATGCTAGTGTTCAATCATCTTGGGAAAGAGGTTGAATGCAAAATGGGTTTCATGGGAACCTTGGAAAAGGAAACATGAAACCATGGTTGAAATTTCTTCTCACACTTTAGTAGATCTGGGTTTTGGGATTGGATATGGTGACATTAAATCTACCCACTATTTGGATCTATGAGGATGTGTGGTATAATCAGGGACCAAGCATAGCTCTCTTCATGAGCAATTAGACCAAGAAATTGGCTGATTATCAAGATTTGAGAGATTTAATCACCATGGGATTGGGGTTCAGTCAATCATGATTGCCAAGAGGTCAATGAGTTGCATGATTGAAGAAGACATTATCTAGATCTAATCCAAAGGGAGCAACATCTCCTAATTTTAATGAATTTTCCCTATTCTTATCTTCCATATTCCCTATAGCTTTCTTTAATTTCTATCATTACCCAATCCCCATTTACTATTCAGTCATTTAAGTTCCAGTACTTTACATTCTTGCCATTTACTTTTTTGCACTTTATTGCTTTCCTTTACTTTTAAGTCATTTACATTTCTGTTAATTTAGAATTCTGCACTCAACAATCTCTATTGCTTTGCTTGACTAATTCATCCATTGACTAAAGTTTCTCAATCTACCAATCTCTGTGGGATTCGACCCCACTCCTAGTGGGTTATTACTTGACGATACTTCGGTGTGCTTGCCAAGGAACAGATTCATTATATAGTGAGTGAATTCCGGTCATCAAGTTTTATGGCGCCGTTACTGGAAATTGGTTTGAGATTGACAATGACTAAATTGATGGGTTTTTAGATTAAGCAATTTTATTTACCTTGCTAATTCCTTTAATTTCAGTTTCTTATTTTCTTATTTTCCTTTAGCATTTGAGTTTCCGGCTGATTCATTGTATACATTTCTATTTTAGTATACTAACCCACTAATTGTTTGATCAATTGCATCCCTCAATCTAACTATAAGTCTTAACAAGAGTGATTCCTTCACTTTTCTTTTGCTTGCTTGTTGCTGAATGCATGACAGGTAGAAGAAGGAGAACTTTATCCTCTTTTGATAGTGAACCTGAGAGGACCTTCCTTAGACTAAAGAGAAAAGCAAGAGGTAAAAGAATAGTTGGAGAGAAAGTAGTGGAGGAAGATCTAGACGTTACTATGGAGGAGGAAATACATAATCATGTTGGGGAAGGTGCTGGTAACCATGTTGGGCAGGAAAGAAGAGTTCTAAGCTCTTACATCAACCCAAACCTAGGAAATTGTGGAAGCAGCATTCTAAAACCAACCATTCATGTCAACAATTTCGAGTTAAAGCCTCAACTCATCACCCTTGTTCAAAATAATTGTTCATTTGGAGGAAGTGTACAGGAAGATCCTAACCAACACCTAACCATATTTTTGAGAATTTGTGATATAGTGAAGGCTAATGGTGTTCACCCGGACACCTATAAGTTGCTGTTGTTCCCTTTCTCTCTCAGGGATAAGGCATCAAAGTGGTTGGAATCATTTCCTAAGGAAAGTTTGACAACTTGGGAAGAAGTAGTGAACAAGTTCTTGGCAAGATTCTACCCTCCCCAAAGAGTTAACAGATTGAGAATTGAGGTGCAAACCTTTAGACAACAATATGGGGAAACTCTCTATGAGGCATGGGAGAGATACAAGGAATTGACAAGAAAATGCCCTCCGGACATGTTCAATGAATGGGTACAACTGCACATTTTCTATGAAGGATTGACACAAGAATCAAAGAAGGCTTTAGATCACTCTTCAGGAGGCTCTCTCAACAAGAAGAAGACAATTGAAGAGGCCATAGACATCATAGAAACTGTGGCCAACAATGAGTGTTTCTATACCTCCAATAGAAACCCAAAAAGGGGAGTAATGGAGCTCAACTCTGTGGATGCTCTACTGGCTCAAAACAAGGTAATCACAGCTCAACTAGCAGCTCTAACAAAGCAAATGGAGAAGAATCAAGTTTCAACTATTCATGCTCAAGCATTTATGCAAGAAGAAGATAACCCAGAAGTTGAACGTGAGTGGGAGCAAGCCAACTATGTGAACAATCCCTCCAGACCTCCACATGACCTCAATGCCAAAACATACAACCTAGGTTGGAAGAACCACCCAAATTTTGGGTAGAAAAACCAACAAAACCACAACCAAGATCATAAACCATACTACTTTAACCAATACAATAACCCCAGTCATCAATCAAGCAACCATAGATCTTACCACAATTCACATAATGCCCTCTACCAATCCAACCAACAACCAAACAACAACTATTCTCAAGATGTATCACCCTCAGTCCCACAACCATATGATAATAGCAACAACTTTGCAAGATTAGAGGCTGCGATGTCACAATTGGCAGGGAGTATTGCCACTGTTGCAAAGAGACAATTGCAAGTTGAAAAAAAGATAGGTGTAATCCAAGAGAAGGCTAGATCCAACATAAGGAACCAAGGGACAACAATTTCAAAACTGGAATCACAACTAGGGAGCTTATCCAAACAGATACAAATGCCTACACATACATTTTTCAGTGATACCATGGCCAACCCAAGAGGGGAATGCAAGGCCATCACACTAAGAAGCGGGAAGGTGGTAGAGGAGATTTCCTCAAACCATAAGTTGCAAGAAAAAGAAGCTGCAAATGACTCAGAAACTAAGAAGGAAGAAGAGACACCTAATCCAGCTCCACCAAAGCAAGTTTTAAAACCCTATGTACCAAAAGCACCCTACCCACAAAGGCTGAGAAATGATAGGAAAGACAGCCAGTTTTCCTGGTTCTTGGAGATCTTTAAGAAGCTTCAAATTAACATACCTTTTGCTGAGGCATTAGAGAAAATGCCACTCTATGCCAAGTTTCTAAAGGAGCTCATGACAAGGAAAAGAAACTGGGTAGAAAAGGAAAATGTAGTCCTCACAGAGGAATGTAGTGCCATCATACAAAAGAAGCTTCCTCAAAAGATGAAAGATCCTGGGAGCTTCCAAATCCCCTGCATCATAGGGGATATTAGCATTGAAAAGGCACTATGTGATCTAGGGGCCAGCATCAATCTTATGTCCTTAGCCATGATGAAAAGAATGAGGATTGAAGAGGCTAAAACAACAAGAATGGCTCTTCAATTAGCTAATAGAACATTCAAATTTCCTCATGGGGTGGTGGAAGACTTGTTGGTGTAAGTGAGAGAATTCATCTTTCCAGCTGATTTTGTTGTGCTTGATATGGAGGAAGAGGCTAACACATCAATCATATTAGGAAGACCATTTCTAGCTACTGCTGGGGCCATAATTGATGTACAAAAGGAAGATTTAGTCTTAAGACTGCATGAAGAAAAGATGGTGTTCAATGTTTTCAAAGCAACGAGCTACCCAAAGGAATTCATTGGTGAATGCATGATGGTAGACACAATGGAGAAGCTAGTTCAAGGAGTCCTAGAAGAGGAACAATGTGAAGAAGCAATGGAGCAAGATCAACAAGCATCAGATGGTGAACTACCACAAGAAATCATAGAAGGCTCAATCATGCTAGACAAGACAAGCAAGAAGGAAGTGGAAGAACCAAAATTGGAGTTGAAGACCCTGCCTCCAAACTTGAAGTATGCCTACTTGGGTGACAATAACACATATCCAGTCATTATTAATTCAAGCTTGAGTGAGGGACAAGAAGAGGAGCTCATCAATGTACAGAGACAACACAAGGATCCCATAGGATGGACACTTTCAGATTTAAAGGGGATTAGTCCTTCAATGTGCATGCATAAAATCCTTCTTGAGGAAGGTGCCAAGCCCTTAAGAAAACCACAAAGAAGATTAAATCCAACAATGAATGAAGTGGTTCAAAAAGAAGTGCTGAAGTTGTGGCAAGCAGGGGTGATCTATCCAATCTCAGACAGCCCTTGGGTGAGCCCAGTACAAGTAATCCCCAAGAAGGGAGGGATCACTGTTGTACCAAATTAAATAAATGAATTGATACCAACAATAACAGTGACTGGATGGTGCATGTGCATAGATTATAGGAAGCTCAATGAAGCCACAAGGAAGGATCACTTCCCTCTACCCTTCATGGATCAAATGTTAGAAAGCGTAGCTGGACATGAATACTACTGTTTCTTGGATGGATACTCAAGCTACAATCAGATTGTAGTAGACCCTAAAGACCAAGAGAAGACTTCCTTTACTTATCCTTACAGTATCTTTGCATATAGAAGAATGCCCTTTGGATTGTGCAATGCACCTGCCACATTCCAAAGGTGCATGCTATCTATATTCTCAGACATGATTGAAAGGTTTATTGAAGTTTTCATGGATGATTTTTCTATATTTGGTGATTCATTTTCTAAGTGCTTACACCATCTTGCCTTGGTACTAAAAAGATGGCAAGAGACCAACCTAGTTTTGAACTGGAAAAAGTGTCACTTCATAGTCACCAAAGGGGTGGTCCTTGGCCACAAAATCTCTATAAAAGGTATAGAGGTGGACAGGTCCAAGGTGGAAGTGATTGAAAAATTACCCCCACCTTGCAATGTCAAAGTAATTAGAAGTTTCTTGGGGCATGCTGGGTTTTATAGAAGGTTCATTAGGGACTTTTCAAATATTTCCAAACCTTTAAGTAACTTGCTTGTCTTTAAGGTATCTTTCATCTTTGATAGAGAATGTATGCAAGCCTTTGATGAGTTAAAAAGTAGGATCTCCTCTGCACCTATTATAGGACCACCTAGCTAGGATCTACCTTTTGAACTGATGTGTGATGCATCAGATTTTGCTATTGGTGCTGTTCTAGGACAAAGGAGAGACAAGCTAGTACATGTCATCTATTATGCTAGCAAGGTTCTTAATGAGACTCAAAGGAACTACAACACCACAGAGAAGGAACTCCTTGCTATAGTTTTTGCATTTGATAAGTTTAGATCATATCTCATTGGTTCTAAAGTTATTGTGTTTACTGATCATGCAGCCCTTAAGTACTTATTAACCAAGCAAGAATCTAAGCCTAGACTGATAAGATGGGTCTTACTACTTCAAGAGTTTAATATTGAGATTAAGGATAGAAGTGGGACAGAGAACAAAGTGGCTGACCACCTATCAAGGATCCCAAATAAGAAAAATGAAGCACACAACCTTGCTGTGAATGAGCTTTTCGGATGATCAGTTGATGATGATCCAAGAAGGCCCCTGGTTTGCGGATATAGCCAATTTCAAGGCTATTAGAGAGCTACCTTCCAACATCAACAAGCATATGAGAAGAAAACTCATCAATGATGCCAAGTACTACATTTGGGATGAGCCTTATCTCTTCAAGAAGTGTGCTGATAGGATTCTAAGAAGATGCATTTCAAATGAGGAAGGACAAGAGGTCCTTTGGCATTTCCATGGATTCACATATGGAGGACATTTTAGTGGAGAAAGGACTGCAGCCAAGGTGTTGCAATGTGGATTCTTTTGGCCTACAATATTCAAAGATGCAAAGGAGTTTGTGACAAGGTGCAATGAATGCCAAAGAGCTGGCAACTTACCCAAGAAAAATGAAATCCCACAAAGATTCATCATGGAATTGGAGTTGTTTGATATATGGGTATTGATTTCATGGGACCATTCCCAACCTCATACTCAAATAATTACATATTGGTGGCTGTGGACTATGTATCCGAATGGGTAGAGGCCATAACAACATCAATAAATGACAACAAAGTGGTGATCAACTTCTTGAGGAAGAACATATTTAGCTGGTTTGGGGTTCCAAGAGCTCTTATAAGTGATGGGAGAACTCATTTTTGCAATAAGCAACTTGAGACACTCCTCCTAAAATATGGTGTCAAGCACAAGATAGCAACCCCATACCACTCACAAACCAATGGTCAAGCTGAAATTTCAAATAGAGAGCTCAAGAGAATCCTTGAGCAAACTGTTGGAAACTCAAGGAAAGATTGGTCCAAGAAGCTAGATGATGCACTATGGGCTTATAGAACAGCTTTCAAGACACCTATTGGCATGTCTCCATACCAATTGGTGTTTGGAAAGTCTTGTCATCTACCAGTGGAGCTTGAACTTTTGGGCTCTAAAGATGTTGAACTTTAATAATCAAGCTGCTTGGGAAAGAAGATTGCTACAACTCAATGAGTTAGAAGAATTCAGAACTCAAGCCTATGAAAATGCCAAGATTTACAAGGAGAACACAAAGAAATGGCATAATCAAAAGCTAGCAAAAAGAGAGTTTGTAGAGGGTCAAAAAGTGCTGTTATACAACTCAAGGCTCAAGTTTTTCCCAGAAAAGTTAAAGTCAAGATGGTCTGGTCCATTTACAGTCATCAAGGCTTCCCCTTATGGTCATGTGTAGCTTATGGAGGACAAAATACAGAGGACTTTCACTGTCAATGGCCAAAAATTTAAGCATTACTTGGGAGACTCATTGGATGAGCAAAGAGTAAACTATATCCTCAACTGAAGAGGAAGAATCGTCAAGCTAGTGACGTTAAAGAAGCGCTAGTTGGGAGG
Organism: Arachis hypogaea; assembly: GCF_003086295.3. NCBI lineage: Eukaryota > Viridiplantae > Streptophyta > Magnoliopsida > Fabales > Fabaceae > Arachis > Arachis hypogaea. Next base: position 53,106,547 of record NC_092052.1, read on the forward strand.
CACCACAACACTCATATCCTTTCAATTTCATGCTTTCTAGACTAGTTTATGTTTAGTCACTAAGGTTGTTTAATTTTTAGTTTTATTTGATAGTTAATTAGTTGATAGTGTCCTTGATTTAAGTTTCAAAAGTTTTCTAGTTTGCTGGAAGTGCAATCTTGCTTGCTATACTATATGAGGTTGATTAATTAGACTGGAAAACTAGCTAAAGAACTAAGTTTGGTGTGGCCACTAACCCACTTAATTTGAACTTACATTAAAACAATTGAAATAATCCTGAGAGCAAGACCAAAATTAAGTTTGGTGTGGCCATCATCACAAGAGATTCATACGTACAACCCAATTGATTTATGTTTGAAAGCGATTAGTAAGTTGGTGGGTGCATAAAACGGCCAATTTATTGTGTACATATGAAATGGAAGTGGACGAATGCGAAAGAATTAAATTTATTCCACTCATAATGCACACAATAAAATACAATCATGAGGCCAATTTACTATATGCAATGAATCCAAGTTTGGTGTCCAAAAGACACCCATTAAATGCCATTTAACTAGAAGAATATGAAGCAATTTTTGTGATTACTGATAGGGGTTTCGAACTGAATTTTCAGGAAGGAGGGGGCCCACATGACATTGATAGTTCATCAAGTCAAGGAGTCAAGGTGTACTTACACTTTGGAACTTAAACACCTGAAGAAAGCTGAAGAGATAGGGGTCGGCACCTCTTTCCACGCTAGGCGCCACTCCCAAGTGGAAAAACATTCAATTTTTTATTCCAATTCCCACCTTCCAGACCTCTCTTCTCACCCCTATAAATCCCACTCACCTTTCCATCTTTTTCCACACTACAACCCTTATTACTCACAACCCAAACCCCCTCCCCCCGGTCTGCACTTTTTGCTTTCTCTCTTTCTTTCCCTCTTCTTTCTTGCCTTCTTGATTGGGACAATCAAGTCCTAAATTTGGTGTTGGAGGAAACCTTTGCTTTGCTTTTTTCTTTCTCCTCCTTCAACCCTTTCCATCACCCTTTTAAATCCTCTTTTCTCATCTAAATGGCACCACCAAAAGCCTCCAGATCAAAAAAAAGGAAGACAAAGGAAGCTGGCTCATGCTCTATGAGCTACAATGAGTTCAAGTTCCTCTCATCATTCTACCAAAACCAGTTTTATAGATGGGTGAGTGAAAGGTAGATTATCCCTGAGGTTGGCTTCCAACTAAGAAGAGATGAGCATAGGGAGATCAACATAGAAATCAACAACAGAGGCTGGGCGTGGCACGCCAACACCATTATGTATAATGGGCATGCCACTTGAGGTCAAAGGCATGGCACGCCAGTTCATTGTTCCAGAGAAGGAAGTTGAAAGTTCAACACTGGGCGTGCCACTTGGGCTCGAAGGCGTGGCACGCCAACCTTATTAGTGTCTTGGGCGTGCCACTTGGGTTCTAGGCGTGGCACACCAATCTTGAAGAAGCTTAACACCAAAATAGGCGTGCCACTTGAGCTTGAAGGCGTGGCACGCTAGTACAATTAAGCAGAGAAGAATAGAAGGTTAAGCAAACTTGGTGTGCCACTTGGGTTCGAAGGCGTGGCACGCCAACCTTGCTCGAGTCTGGGGCATGCCACTTGAGTTCTAGGTGTGGCACGCCAATCTTGAAGAGTTCAAATACCAACACTGGGCGTGCCACTTGAGATCGAAGGCGTGACACGCCATTTCATTGATCCAGAAAGGGAGGATACAACTCTAACACTGGGTGTGCCACTTGAGCTCGAAGTCATGGCACGTCAGCACAAGCTAATAAGGAAAAAGAAGACTGGGTATGCCACTTGGGACTTTAGGCGTGGCAAGCCAAGACTAGATGACCATGGGCATGCCACTTGAATGCTGGGCGTGGCACGCCAATTTACTGGACCAGAGGGACTTATTCATGCATCATCAAGGGCGTCACACGCTAGCTATGGGGCGTGGCACGCCAGCATTAATTTCCAGAGAAGGAGGATGAAGTGTTTACTATGGGCGTGGCATGCCAGACATGGGCGCGCCACGCCTGTTCAAGATTCCAGAGAGGAAGAAGGAAGGAAAGACCCTGGGCGTGCCACTTGAGCTCGAAGTCGTGGCATGCCAAGTTAGCTGGACAAAGGAGGCATCCCACTTGAAGCCAGGCGTGGCGCACCAAGCTAAGCTGAAGAGCTAGGTGAGGCACGCCACTCAAACGCCAGTAACACGCCAGGCACATGGGTCATTTCTATTAGTTTTTCCTTTTCCTTTCAGTTGTAATTTTCTTTTCTCTTTTGTACTTTTTAATTCTAGTGATAAGAGTAGTATATATACCCCCTGAGAGTGCTGAAAAGGGGATTGGCTAGTTAGTTTTGGAATTGAGAGTTAGTTTTACTTTCACTTTTACACTTCACTTCATCTCTCCATCTCCTGTACTTTTCTCTAAGCTATGAGTAGCTAAACTCCCTCTCATTGGGAGAGGGAGCTCTATTGTAATTGATAGATTAATGATAGTGAATTTCTTCTTCTCTTCATCTTCTCTTTGATTTGCTAGAAGAAATTTCGTTCTTCATGCTAGTGTTCAATCATCTTGGGAAAGAGGTTGAATGCAAAATTTATTTCATGGAAACCATGGAAAAGGAAACATGAAACCATGCATGAAATCCCTTCTCACACTTGAGAAGATCTGAGTTTTGGGATTGGATATGGTGACCTGAAATCCACCCACTATTTGGATCTATGAAGATGTGTGGTATAATCAAGGACCAAGCATATCTCTCTTCATGAGCAATTAGACCAAGGAATTGGCTGATAATCAAGATTTGAGAGATTGAATCACCAAGGGATTGGGGTTCAATCAATCATAATTGCCAAGAGGTCAATGAGTTGCATGATTGAAGAAGATATGATCTAGATCTAATCCAAAGAGAGCAACATCTCCTAATTTTAATGAATTTTCCCTATTCTTATCTTCCATATTCTTTATAGCTTTCTTTAGTTTTTGTCATTACCCATTCCCCATTTACTATTTAGTCATTTATGTTCCAACACTTTACATTCTTTCCATTTACTTTTCTACACTTTATTGCTTTCCTTTACTTTTAAGTTATTTACATTTCTGTTAATTTAGAATTCTGCACTCAACAATCTCTATTGCTTAGCTTGACTAATTCACCCATTGATTAAAGTAGCTCAATCTACTAATCTCTGTGGGATTCGACCCCACTTCTAGTGGGTTATTACTTGACGATACTTTGGTGCGCTTGCCAAAGAATGGATTCATTATATAGTGAGTGAATTTCGGTCATCAGATACTGACCTCTTTTCTCGAAGAAATTTGAAGAAAAATAACGGAATGGTAGGAGCAGCAAAGAAGTTTCTCAGATGCATCGAGTCGCTTAAGTTCTTCAGCGAAAAAATAAGATTCCAACGCAAGGAGTTTGAAGAAATAAGGAATGGCTCGAAGAGAAGGAAAGGGTGCCAATAGCACAAAGGGAATGGAGAGACAAAAAAGAAATAAGAGAAAGGGGAGAGATATTTAAAAGATTCAAGGAGTAAAATCGTAAAAATCCTCCCCTCGTTAAAGATTGTGCACGGTACCATCCTCATCATCTCACAAACAATTCGGATAACGACTGCTGGAAGTAGGTTAAATTAAAAATCACTCTATTTAGAGCTTGAACCTTATATCCAAACTCAAATACAACCTCGTTTCAGATAATCTTCAGAATAGATATATATATAAGTCAGAGAGCGCACCTTGGCAGTTATCTGGGCTACAAGGCAGGGAGTTATTTATCGTCTTGGCATATGTTCCGTTGAACAAATCAACAATTACGTGCTTTTCGTATCCCTTTGTCTGTGAGACATTGATCTCCACATGATGCAGTGATTTTTTTATCTGCACTTGCAGCTTGTCAACCATTTCTCCCTGTGCATGTATGTGTGGATGTTATTAAATTACTATTATCTGATCTACTTCAATTAATTAAAAGGAGGAATTGATTTGTTATTAGTATATAGAAACAATTTTGTGTTGAATGAGTAGTTTAATTTCCCAAATCAAGGAGAAATAATTGAGGGAAATTAATAAAGGGTAGTTACCTTCAAGGTGAAGTCTCTGGATTCTTCTATGACCTGATACATCCAGCACCAATAATTATGATAGTGAATGTAAAATTGTTGGACGTTTATTCTAATATAAACTTTTATTTTGATTTAATTGTAATTGTTCATTATTATTAATTATTTAATCTCATTTATTAATGTTAATGCATGATGAATTTATTAGATTAAAAGAAAAAACACACAAAATTTTTTTTCTGTCCATTTTATACAATATTTTTTTAGATTCTCTTTTATTGACAAAAACGAAGAGCAAAAATCCTGTATCATAATCAATGTCAAAGAAGGGAAAAAAGAGAGGAGCCCGTCTTGAAATTTAACTCCATTATAATCAAAGTTATTTATGGCAGTCAGTCGAAATAAATACAAAATCAACAATTTTTAAAATCCTATTTAACGATTTGACTCAAGTTGATTTCTATAAAAATGGCTAATAAATATTAACTATGTTAAGCATAAAATTAGACACTAATATAAAAAGTATATAGAATATAAATATATATTAAAAATAAATTAAATTATATATATATTTATATACAAATATATTAATGACCATCTTTTTTCAACAAATAGCATTTTCCGATAGGGAAATTCATTACCTGCAGTCTCTGAGGGCCGAATAGGTCGCGAAGCATAGCCCGGATCATGGATCTCTTTCCTACGTTGGGGGGTCCCTCAAATATAAAATGATTACAGCCACAACCCTCTCTTACCTGCTTGCATCATACACACATACTGTATATCAAATATCTAAAGGAATAATGGAATATGGAAAGAAATGAAACAAGTGGAAATAGTAATAGTGATACTAATGCTTGGAGTTGGAGTGCTTTATCAGAGTTGCAGATGAATTCTTCCAAGGTTTGGGGCTGGTGTTTGGTTGCCCATTCATATTGGTATACATTTGGGTCCTCGTGTAGTGATGTTATTTCCTGATGATGATGATAAATATCCTCCTTCGTCCTTGTGTCTTGTAAATCATCTTCTTCATGGGTGGCCACTAATAGAACCCCTTTGGCAATATCCTCTTGTGTTAATACTGTCTTATGATCTTCTTGGATCAGTACTAAGTCGCCCTCAACCTCACCATCATTGGGATCAATCTCTGTCTCTTGAGGATGATCGTGAAGGACAAGGGAGAAATCCGTGAGGCCCCTGTAGTAAGGGCTAGACTGAAGGTGGTATGATGGATTGGTGGAAGTAGGATTGTGGCTGCTCCAAGAACCAATAACAAGGGAATAATCGGTAAGACCCTTGTAGTACGGACTTTGCCCCTGCGCTCCAGATCCGGATGATGAGAGGTGAGGATGATGGCTGGGGAGAGGAAGAGGAGTAATAGGGTAGCAAGGAATGGTAGCATGATCATGATGATGATGAGGATGAGGTGGAGATGAGGGTGCAAAGATGGCAAGGGATTGATCGGTGAGGCCTTTGTAGTAGGGACTGCTGTTACTGTTAGAGGATTCATCATTACTATTTTTCATCATGTCATCATGATACGCCTGCTGCAAATTCACATTCACATTTACTTGTAACATGGAACCAAGGCCGTTGCGATTCTTCGATACAGTTGAGCTTCTCATTTCCTGCATTTCTTTCCTTTCCTTTTTGGGCCTCGAATCGTCTTAATTTTATTATTATTCTATTCCCCACTCCCCACATAGCAACAACTAATTACTAAGTGCCAGTGCCAGTGTGCCACACCCTTCATGCATTATGTCACTTTGACCTAAATACCAACGGATCTTCCTAAGAAAAGCGGTCATTCCCATGCACCAATTGCATTAAATATATCAATCTATTATAATTTAGAGAAACTCTTCGCAGCACTTTTATTAAAATTTGATCAATATTTAATTAATAAAAAAATATAATTTTATTGATATAATCTTATATTATTAAAAATATTAATAATAATTAATTATTTTTATGAAAATATTTTTAAAATAGGGTAAAAACAAAGAAACTCTAATTCTTTATTTTCACAATTTTCATTTGAAAACTTTGATGCGGTGGCACATATATATGTAATTATGGAATGCCTTTCTTTGATTTTGTATGTTTTTGTGCAATTTCAGGTAATTTTTGGCTGAAATTGAGGAATTGGAACAAAATTCTGATTCAGAGACAGAGGAACCACTGCAAATGCTGTCCGGATCTGATCTCCTTGCACTCGGAAGAGCTTTTCTGAAGTTACAGAAATCCAAATGGAGCGTTCTCAATGGCTTTGTAAAGCTGACTTCCAGAGCTTTTCCAGCAATGTATAATAGTTTATGCTTTGCTTCAGATTAGAAGGCACAAAACTTGCGTCCAACGCCAGCTTCCTGCCCCTTTCCAGGTGTTCAGCGCCCAAGGAGAAGAGACCAGCATCCAAACGCTCAAAGAGGACCCCCTAGCCAGCATTTAACGCCCTAGAGGCCTTCTAGCACATGGATCTCATCAAAGCTCAGCCCAAACACTCATCAAGTGGGCCCCATAAGTGGATTTTAGCAATAAAAAGACTGTTTTACCCTTACTAGTCATTGTTTAGTATTTAAGGGATTAGATTTATGTTATTTGCAAACTTGTACAATACCTTTTACCATAATTTTGAATTCACCATTGTATTTTCTTTCAGTATGAGTTTCTAAACCTCCTAGGTTGAAGGGAGGAGCCCTACTGAGTCCTATAATTAATAAAAGTATTACTATTTCCCTTCGATCTGTGTCTGATTTATTTCTAAGATGTATACTCGTTCTTCAATATTGTGAATAGGATAATCAGTGACAATCAACTCTGTTCATCATACTAGGACCGCGTGTCTGACAACTATCCGTGTCTATTTGGGTTCGTGTGAATACGTGACTGGAAAGCGCGAACCACCAGCTTGATTATGCATCTTGATAAACCACTATTTTATGGTTTATCTTGTGCTCAATTGAGTGGTTTTTATCAAGTCTTTGTATACTTATTCATACAAATTGCATGATTTTACAATTCCTTCCCAATTTTGTTCTATGATTGAAAACTTGCTTCCTAAGCCTTTAAATTGTGTATTTTTAATCCCTCTATATACCATTCGATGCCGTGATCTGTGCATTAAGTGTTTTCAGGATATATTGGATAGGAATGGCTTAGAGGATGGAGAGGAAGCCTGCAAAAATGCAAGGAACACAAGAAATAAATGAGATGACCAGCGAGGATCGACGCGCACGCATGGCTTACGTGTGTGCGTGATTTGGAGAATTTTATAGCGACGCGTGCGTGTCATTTTCCCTTAATGGCCATCAACACGTGCGCGTACCTGACGCGCACGCGTCGTATGTAATTATGGCCCCAACCCAGAATGCACCCGAGAGTTGTGCGTACGCATCCCAGACGCGTACACGTCACTTAAAACTTGCGTGACCCACGCATATGCGTGCTGTATGCGTACGCGTCGCATGCGACGCACAATTAACCCAATACGCCTCCAAATTTCACTTATTCCCTCCCCAAATCCTAATTCTTTTTTCTTTCTTTCTTCCTTATTCCTTCTTCCTCTCTACTACTTTCTTCCTCCCTTTTTCATCTTCTACCTCAGGTTCTTTTCTTTTCTCCTTCTACTCTTCCGTTCTTCTTTACATTACTGCATTTATTTATTTTTCTTTCTTCTAAATTTTTCTTTTAGCTTAGTTATTTATGGTCTCTTTTTCTTTCTTTTATCCTGCAATTTTTTTATGTTGGTGTTGGAGTTTTATTTGGATAATACTTTATTTTCATTAAGCTTGTGGATATTATGAGGAGTGATTTGACAATTGACATTTACATTTGGCTCTCCTATACATTTGGATTCATTATTTTCATTCCTATTTTAACTTGCACACCAAGTGTTTGTGAATAAGCTCTTTGGCATTTTGAATCCTATTTTCTTTTACTCTTTTACTTAAATGCCCCTTTTTCACAATATTTAGAATCCACATGTATTTGGGATTATCATTCACAATTGTCATCATACAAGTGCTCTTTAATTTGGCACATTTATTAATTGATGCTTGAGTTATGCTTCTTATGCCTATTACTCGCATGCTTTTACCCTCTTGCATCTAATTATTATGATTTGCCTTCTTGCTCTTAATTGATGTCTTACCTACATGTTGTAGCTACCATGTAGTTAAGCTATTATCTTTTCTTTGGCATTTATTATCACTTGGAATTTCCACCTTCTGGTTTTAGTTATCTATATTTGACATTCTCCCTCTTTCCTTCTTCCTTAGGCATGGGTACCAAGAAAGGAAAAGAGAAGGCTACCGACAAGGCACCAGTAAGGAGAGGAACAAAGAGAGCACCGGCTAAGGCACCACCATCTACCAGTGTCAAGCCGCCAACAAAGTGGGTAAAGAGGATCATTAAAGTTGATGAAGCAGAAAAAGCCTTTCCCGCATGGGACTCCACACGATTCACTAACCGTTACTGCGAACAGATGTTCCCCATCCTAGCCGAGAGAAACTACAACAATGAGCATCTACTCATTGTTCCAACACACTTTGTTTCTTTTGTGGAGCCCCGCATCGAGAGGAGACAGTGGGGATTTTTGCAGAGGCAGCTGCGGGAGGCCAACTTATCATGGGTAGTTGAATTCTACTCCAACTTCTACTCGCCTACCCTGCAGACTGTCTATGTTTGTCAGCACCAAGTCCATGTCTCCGAGAGTGCCATACAGTGAGCACTGGATCTTCCACCTAGTCCAAAGGGATTGAATGCATATCAAGAGGCCTCTCTTAAGCGCCAGATGTATCAGTTCGACTGGGATTGCGTCCTTGGCGTTATAGCCTAACCTGGCAGCACCTGGATCTATGGGCCGGTCAAAACCCAAGAGCATCTCAGCCCAATCACTTACTTTGGAGGCTCGCGTGTGGGCCCAGATTATATCCCACTCTATCTTTCTGAGCACTCACAAGTCCACCTACACAGCGGACATGGCTGTTCTCATCTGGTGCATCTTGACAGAGCAACCTCTCAACCTGTCCCGACACATCCAGCAGGCCATGGGACACGTACAGATAGCGGGTAACTTGCCTTTCCCCGCCTTGGTTTCAGATTTAGTCTCTGCAGTCGGTGTGCCCTATCGGGCAGGAGACATAACGGTCATGATCCCTAGGACCGACCAGTACGTCCCGAATGGGAAGTACATCAGGCAACCAGCTCCCTCTGCGAGTCAGCCTGCAGGCCGACCTTTGGATACTCCTCCTCCTTCTACTCCACCATCATCCACACCACAAGAACCTTCCACCCATCAGATGTTCCTTCAGATCCTTGAGAGGTTCGACCGGCAAGACCGACGGATGGAGCAAATGGAGCGCCGTAACAAGCGCCGATACAACTACCTGAAGGAACTCATTATTGGTACTCACCCACCTCTAGCACAGACGGACACCCCGGACTCCCCTTCATCCAGTAGCACAGGAAGCCTTGGCCAACCAGATAGTGGAGGTGATGCTTCCAGCCCTACCTTGCTCCTTACTGATGACACGGAGGACCGTGCCAAGCCTTAAGTTTGGGGAGGTCAGTCCTTGACTTCCGGAGGTAATTTCTCTCTTTTAACACCAACATTTTAGTTTTTCTTTTGTTAAGTAGGATAGATTTCTTGATAATAATTGCTTGCATGTATGTTCTGCTTGGTTGGAGTAATAAAATTCTTTTCAAGACCCTATTTTATAATATTTTACTAATTTAAATTGAAAACTTTTGTTAAATTTGTCTGAGGATTGTAATTTGGAACATGAATTATGGCTAAGAACACACCATCTGTGAGATTTGAACTTAATTATATGGTTACATTATTTAACCATAATATTTTATTATTGTGTGTTTTCTTATCTATAATTGCAATCTATGCTTTGTTCCATTCTATATGTCCATTGTTTAGTGTATTTGCATGCATACATATGATTGAGGTCATCATCTGTTATTAGCTCACTTATCCCAAATAGCCTACCACTTCAATTACCTTTGTTCGCCACTTTGAGCATTTTAATCCCCATTTGTTCTATATTTTACCACATCACTAGCCTTAAGCGGAAAAACAATTAATTACCCCAATTGAATCTTTGGTTAGCTTAAGATAGAAATTATGTATCAATTAAGTGTGGGGAATTGTGGGAACTTGGGTTGATGAAATTATATTGTGTCTTATTGACAAAAGTATTGGAAATTTGGGTGCATACTCATGTGAGATCAGAAAAACCATATGCATTGATATGTCATGTTTGCTTTCATGTTCAAAAAAAAAATATAATATTTTATAGCATAAATAAATAAATAAATAAATAAATAAATAAATAAATAAATAGGGGACAAAATTACCCCAATGTTAAGTTTAATAAAAGATCAATGCATATGTGGTGAAATTAAGGAAAAATTTGATGCATGAGTATGTGAAATATACAAAAGTGAGACTTTGGGTTGCTAGGCATGATTTTAGAATTATATAGAGTGTGTGTGTGTGTTAGGTGAGAGCTTAGGTTAGTCAAAGATTCATATTATAGCTCACTTGGCCATACATATATCCTCACCCTTACCTTAGCCCCATTACAACCTTGATAAGACCTCATGATGTTTGCATTTGTACACTAAACATTTGTTGATTGGTTAGATGAAGAACAAAGTTTTAGAAAGTATGACTAGAGAAGAGTAGAGTGTATAACCCTAGACACTTGAGCGATTAGAGTGCATATACACTACTAGTGAGGGTTCAATGCTTGAATCCATGTTCCCTGCTTTCATGAGCTATCTTCTTACAAGTTTACCTGTCTTTTACTGTGAGATTTGAATTAGTGGAATCTGATGTATTTTTGTCTTGGAGAACTTGTTTACTTTTAACCAAGTAGACAGAAACATCTTAGCATATAGTTGCATTCACATACATAGGTTGCATCTCATGAGTCTTACTTTCCCCATTCATTCCTTTCGTCTCTTTGAGCTTAGCATGAGGACATGCTAATGTTTAAGTGTGGGGAGATTGATAAACCACTATTTTATGGTTTATCTTGTGCTTAATTGAGTGGTTTTTATCAAGTCTTTGCACACTTATTCATAGAAATTGCATGATTTTACAATTCCTTCCCAATTTTGTTCTATGATTGAAAACTTGCTTCCTAAGCCTTTAAATTGTGTATTTTTAATCCCTCTATATACCATTCGATGCCGTGATCTGTGTATTAAGTGTTTTCAGGCTATATAGGGCAGGAATGGCTTAGAGGATGGAGAGGAAGCCTGCAAAAATGGAAGGAACACAAAAAATAAAGGAGATGACTAGCGAGGATTGATGCGCACGCATGGCTCACGCATGTGCGTGATTTGGAGATTTTTACAGCGACGCGTACGTGTACCTGACGCATACGCGTGATAAGCGAGACTGCACAGCGATGCGTGCGCATACCTGACGCATACGCGTGACACGTGAAGATGACCATCGACGCGTATGCGTGACTGACGCGTACGCATGACATGCACCACGTACAGAAAACGTAGAAGACGCTGGGGGCGATTTTGGGCTGACTTTGGACCCTGTTTTCGGCCCAGAAACATAGACTACAGCCAATGGACAAGCAGAGACTCAACACATATTCTCATTCGTACAGTTTTTAGTTTTTAGTTTTGAATCTTAGAGAGAATACCACTTCTTCTAGGTTTTCTTCACATTCATAGATTTTTAATTTTATGCTTTTGATTTGGATATTGAAAAGAGTTACTACCTCCGTTAAAGTTTCTACTCTTCTAGTTTGTTTCCTTATTCCTTTACCTTTTATTACCCATTAACCCTGTTCAGATAAGGATGTTTTATGGTTTTGGAATTTATTAATGCAAAGAACTATTTTTATCTTTAATTAATTTTCTGTTATTATGTTATTTGAATTTCCATGTCTTCTTTCCTTTCCCTTTTATCGTTTATGAAAATGACATTCATGTTAATGGAGTAGACTCCCAACTTGACTTGGGAGTTGATTAAAAGGAGACCCTTGATTTGGAATACTCAAGTGTTGATTTTAATTGGAAATTGTTGGCCAATTCTCTAGTCACTAACGCTAATCCTTCCATAAGGAGAGGATTTAGGACTTGTGAATAAGAGTTAGCTCAATTACTTGACTTTCCTTTATTCAGTAAAGGTTAACTAAGTAAAAACAACAACCTCTTACTATCACACTTGAAAAAATCCAACAAGGATAGAACTTCCAATTAATCTTCTCCCAGTCAAGGCTTTTATTTTTATTATATAAATTCTCTCATTAATTTTCATTGCTTTAATTTATGATCATTTATTTTTCTGTTCTACAACTCTAAAATTTCTCAGAAAATTCCTGACTAATAAAATAGCACTCTTTTGTCAACTCGTTGGGAGACGACCTGGGAATTATACTCCCAGTATTTTATTCTTAATTTGTGACAACCCTTTTAAATTGATAAGCGGAATTTTTGTCGGTTAAGAACTGTACTTGCAACGCTGTTTCTTCTATAAATTCTTAATCGGCAATTTTACGCATGTCACATCTCTTAGATGGCTAATCCACGACTTCGTTGGGGACTTCTCAAGACACCAATTCAGCCAATTTTCGGGGAGATTAGGGTCTCTGTGGTAGAGGCTAGAACCCAGAGAAGCAGTGATAAACCCATATTTTATGATGTATTTTGTGCTTAATTTGAGTGATTTATTCAATCCTTCACCCACTTATTCATATTAATTGCATGGTTTTACTTTCCCTTCCTTATTATGTGATGTATGTGAAAAACATGTTTTCTATGCTTTAAAATTAATTATTTTAATTACCTTTATTTCCATTCGATACCGTGATTAGTGTGTTGAGTAGTTTCAGATCTTCTAAGGCAGGAATGACTCAAAGGATGGAAAGGAAACATACAAAAAATGGAAGAAAAGTACAAAACGGAGTTTCTAAAGGAAATGGCATCCACGCGATCGCATGGGCGACGCGGACGCGTGCCAAGCGCGAATCAACAACGACGCGGCTGCATGACTGACGCGACTGCGCGCCTTAAGCAAAACACATATGACGCGGCCGCATGACTGACGCAACCGCGTGACAAGAAAAGCTCCGAATGACGCGACCGCGTGACCCACGCGGACGCGTGACAGAGGCCATGCACCAGAAATTGTAGAAAACGCTCCCAGCGATTTCTGAAGCCCTTTTTGGCCCAAATCCAAGTCCAGAAGGCATAGACCACAGGTTATAAAGTGTGGGAATGCATCCATTCAAAGAGAGCTCGCCAATTTAGTTGCTTTCCATGATTTAGATATAGTTTTGAGAGAGGTTCTCTGCTTTCTCTCTTAGGATTTAGGACTTCTCTTAGTTTTAGGAGTGACTCTCAATCCCAGGTGTAATGTTCCTTTATTTTAAGCTTCCCTTTCACTTTTATTCATTCCATTACTTTAGTTGATTATTTACTTTGCCATTTAATTTATGAATTCTTCTATGTTCATAAATTTACTTTGAATTAATGTTATTCGAGGTATTTCAGTTTAATATTGCTTTCTTTTATTTATGCTATTATTGCTTTTACTCTGAAGACATCTTTATCCCAATAAATTTACTTTTTCCCCTTTGGTTTTGGTTAAGAAATCAGTAACTCAGGAGTTATCTTATCTCCACGTAATTGATAACTGTTATCTTTGCTAATTGAACTGAACTTCAATAATCCCAACCTTTTCTTAGGAAATAAATAGGATTCGAAGATCAAACTAATTAGTCCCTTGACTTTCCTTTGCTTTAGTAAAGGTTAACTAAGTGGAATTAAGATTCAACTTTCACTGTTATTGATAAGGATAACTAATTCTAGACTTCCAATTTCTCATACCTTGCCAAAAGTTTATTTTACAGTTATTTATTTATTTTTAATTGCCATTTAAATTATTTGTCATATTTGTTCCTCATTTTTGAAACCCCAAATCTACAATCTCCATAACCAATAATAAGAACATACTTCCCTGCAGTTCCTTGAGAAGACGACCCGAGGTTTGAATACTTCGGTTATCAATTCATTTAAGGGGTTTGTTACTTGTGACAACCAAAACATTTGTACGAAGGGATTTCTGTTGGTTTAGAGACTATATCTACAACGTGACTATTTTTATGAAATTCTTTACTGGCAAAAATCCTAACGTCAAAAATGGCGCCGTTACCAGGGAACTGCTAATGTGTGCCTTATTATTGGTTATTGTAAATATTTTTCTTTTACTTATTTATCTATTTCTATTTTTCCTTTTTAATTTTATTTGCTACTATGAACTCTCACCCTTCTCGCTTTGTGTTTGGTTCTAACTTTGTTGAAGGAAATAGAAGTTACAGCAGGAATATGCATTAAGGTCAAACCAATCAAGGATGGATGGAACCAAGAGGATCTAATCAACCCTTTAGGCAACAACACCCTCCAAGATATCATGGACAACGACCATTCTACAATGCATACCCAGCTGATAGATATGGTGGACAACCTTGTAACTACCAACAAGCCCCACCCCGTGCCTATAGACCATCCTCTCAACATAACCTCGAACCACCACACTCACAAGCTTCTCTTCACCATTCGCCACCACATGATCCCTATTTACCCCAGTTCCAATCCAATCACTCCCAAGCACCACCACTCTCCTATGTATCATGTCCAAATCCATCACCCCGAGAATCAGAGGTTCGCCTCAAGGAAACAGTAAATAAACTTCAAACAACCATTCGATAACTAGAGCAAGCAGTAATTCAATTAGCTTCTAGACGTTCGAACATCCAAGGACCAACCACAGCCCCATGTGGACAATCTAACGAAGAGCGTAGCATGAAGGAAATACTAGAAACTCCAGTGGACAAGACAGAGAATGAATTCGTACTAGAACAAGTAGAAGGAGCTGTCATTACGCAAGAAGAAGAGTTGGTTAAAGATCTAGGAGACGCTGAACCTCCATGGGAATTTAGAGCTGAAGAGAACTCCGTCAAAACGTTACAGTTAATGCTAAGGAGGATAGTGCACAACCCCCAAGGCAAGTCGTTTATGAAGAACTAGACGGAATAACCCAGGACACAAATTCCCTTGATGATGATAGTCACAAGTCAAGCTCTCTTAGTAATGAACTTGCACCTGCAAGTGAATTCTCTGAGATCAAAGAATCTTCCCCAAATGAATACGAAGATGATGCAGAGGTAGATTTCTCTCAACCTCTAATCTATGACTCGAGTGATGAGGAAGACACAGAAGACTTTGACCAGTACACAGATGCATTTGAAGAACCTTACAAAGAAGTGGAGGAATTCATAGAAGAGCACAAGGGAGTAGAACTTACAGAACCACCGAAAACACCTTCTCCAAGGCCATTACCACCCAATACAAGCTTCAAGTGGGTACAATCCTTAACCTTTAACTTTACTTTTTCACTTGAATACGGTTTGCTTGAAACAGATGGCCAGCTTAGAGCTTTCTGCGGCTTTAAGAGTAAGAGGGAAATGGCTCGTGCTCAGAGTTGGTGCACAAGGTTCAATAAGGTTCCACGC
Source organism: Arachis hypogaea (assembly GCF_003086295.3). Taxonomy (NCBI): domain Eukaryota; kingdom Viridiplantae; phylum Streptophyta; class Magnoliopsida; order Fabales; family Fabaceae; genus Arachis; species Arachis hypogaea. The sequence goes on from NC_092052.1 coordinate 53,122,183, forward strand.
TTCAACTTGAAGTGCACGGATTGGTATCATGTTCAATTCAATGGATCTCGGAAACGTTTGGTCACCATGGTGAGAATTTACTTTCTAAACTGCCCGGATGGAAAAATATAGATAAAGACGGAGGCGGATTTAAAAGCAAAGTTTGGGATCTTGGAATCTATTCCAACATTCGTCATTTCGGGAGCCTAAAAATTTGTTTGAAGCTGCTCAGGAGCTTTACATGCTTAGTTTGGGACCCCGGAGGCTATTGGCTTTCCAAGCATTGGTGGAGATTTTTAGATGAATTTAAGCATAAGCCGCCATAACAGGAAGCTCTTCCAATGTCCAACTTAAGGACTTTAACTAAAAGTGCTAGGTGGGAGACAACCCACCATGGTATGATCGTTCATTTTTCAATTTTTATTTTATTTTGCTTGTTTTCAAGTTTTATTTTATTTTATAATATTGAATCTGGAACTTTGCATCGCATTCATATTAATCATTGCATTCTGTATACTGCATAAAAAAAAGGGTGCGTGACGTTGGGGTTTTTGCCAGTAAAGTAGTTTATAAAAACAGTCGCGTTGTAGATATAGTCTCTAAACCGACAAAAATCCCTTCGTACAAACGTTTTGGTTATCACAAGTAACAAACCCCTTTAAAATTGATAACCGAGTATTTAAACCTCGGGTCGTCTTCTCAAGGAATTGCAGGGAAGTATGTTCTTATTATTGGTTATGGAGATTGTAAATTTGGGGTTTTGAGAATAGGGAGCAAGTAATTTAAATTGTAATTAAAATAAATAAATAACTGTAAAATAAACTTTTGGCAAGGTATGAGAAATTGGATGTCCTAGCCCAGTTATCCTTCTCAACAATAATGAAAATTGACTCTTGATTCCACTTAGTTAACCTTTACTAGAGTAAGAGAAGGTCAAGTGACTAATTAGTTTGATCTTCAAATCCTAGTTAATCCCTAAGAAAAGATTGGGATTATCGAAGTTCAGTTCAATTAGCAAAGATGACAATTATCACTTATGTTGAGTTAAGATAACTCCTGAGTTACTAATTTCTTAACCAAAGCCAAGAATGTAGAAAGCTAAATTAAAATCATAAATATCTGGAATACCTCAAATAAAATACATTCAAAGCAGTAAAATCTAACATGGAAAAGTTCATAAGCCAATTGGGCAACATAAATCAAATACAAATAAAAGCATTAGAGTCAATAAAAATAGAAGCGAAAGTAAATAGAAAGGGACATTGAACCTGGGATCGAGAGTCACTCCTAAAACTAAGAGAAGTCCTAAATCCTAATCCTAAGAGAGAGAGAGGAGAGAATCTCCCTCTCTAAAACTACATCTAAATCATGAAAAGTGAATTATGAGAGCCTCCTCATGAATGGATGCATTCCCCCACTTTATAGCCTCTAATCTGTGTGTTCTGGGCTGAAAAATGGGTCAAAAGCAGCCCAGAAATTGCCCCCTGTGATTTCTTTTATGTTCAGGTCGCGGAAAGGTGACGCGGCCACGTCGTCCATGCGGCCGCGCGGATTGGGTGTTGGCCAGGTCACGCGTCCGCGTGACCCACGCATTCGCGTCGCTTGGTGTCGGGGCAACTATGGCAAATTATATATCAAATCGAAGCCCCGGATATTAGCTTTCCAACGCAACTGGAACCGCATCATTTGGACCTCTGTAGCTAAAGTTATAGCAGTTTGAGTGCGAAGAGGTCAGGCTGGACAGCTTAGCAATTTCTCCAACTTATTGTATTCCTTCCACTTTTGCATGCTTCCTTTCCATCCTCTGAGCCATTCCTGCCCTATAATCTCTGAAAACACTTAACACACATATCAAGATATCTAATGGTAATAAGAGAGGATTAATATTAGCAAATATAAGTCCAAAGAAACATGTTTTCAATCAAAGCACATAATTAGGAAGGCAAATGTAAAACCATGCAAATAGTATGAATAAATGGGTAAAGAGTTGATGAAAACCACTCAATTGAGCACAAGATAAACCATAAAATAGTGGTTTATCAACCTCCCCACACTTAAACACTAGCATGTCCTCATGCTAAGCTTAAGAGAACTATAAAGATGAAGAGGAATGGTAGGATGTATGAAATGCAACCTATCTATATGAATGCAACTACATGCAAAAAATGTTCCTACCTACTTGGTTAAAAATAAATAAGTTCCCCCAAGATAGACATAAATCAGATTTCACTAATTAAAATTATACAGTAAAAACAAGTAAACTTGTAAGAAGATAGCTCATGAAAGCAGGGAACATAGAATTAAGCACTGAACCCTTACAGGAAGTGTATATGCACTCTAATCTCTCAAGTGTATAGGGTTAATCACTCTACTCTTCTCTAGTCATGCTTTCTAAACTTTGTTCTTCATCTAACCAATCAACAAATATTTAATGTACTAATGCAAACATCATGAGGTCTTTTCAAGGTTGTAATGGGGCCAAGGTAAGGGTGAGGGTATATATATAAGGCTAAGTGAGCTAGTGAAGTGAATCCTTGAGTAGTCTAAGATCTCACCTAACATATACATACTCTATTAAAATTATACTTAGCTACCCAAATTTTCCCACTTTTGTATTACATACTCATGTATCAAACTTATTTTTTTATTTTTTTATTTTTTCTTTTGAATTTTGTCCCATGTGCATTGGTTCTTTTTATTTTGCATTTGGGGTATATATATATATATATATTTTCTTTTGTATCCCCTAATTTAATTACTTAATATTTTTTTTTCAATGCACATGGTAATTTGATTATTTTGATTTTACATGAGCATGCTTCCCAAAACTTTTATTTTGAAATGTCTTTATTCTTTTTAATTTTCTACCTTTGTTTTTATCATCCATGTTCCCATAAGGTTCCCTACACTTAAACAATACACAATTTCTATCTTAAGCTAACCAAGGATTCAACTTGGGATTTTTATTTTGTTTTTCTGCTTAAGGCTAGTAATGTGGTTATTAAAACAAGGAGGGATTTAGAAGTTCAAGGGGGCTAACAAGGGTGATGTAAAAGGTAGGCTAATTTGGGATAAGTGAGCTAGAATCAAACAATGGCCTCAATCATATGCAAGCATGTAAATACACTAAATAATGGACATATAGATTGGAACAAAATATAGATTACAATCATAGGGAAGGAAACACACAAGAATAAAAATTTATGGTTAAATAACGTAACCATGTAAATAAGCTCAAAGTCTCACAGGTTGTGTGTTCTTTGGCTCAAAAACCATGTTCCAAATACAACTTCAAACAAGTTTAACACAAAAATTTTCATTTTAAATTAGTGAAATTTTTCAAAAATAGGGTCCTAAAAAGAATTTTATTACTTTAACCAAGTAGTAACTAAATGCACAAAATCAAATAAACATGCAATCAAATATGCAGATGCAACAATGAACAAATTAACATTGGTGTTGAAATAGGAAATAACTAACCCATGGAGATCGGTATCGACCTCCCCACACTTAAAGATTGCACCGTCCTCGGTGCATGCTAAGATGTGCAAGTGGATGGGGGTTGTGGTTCCTCAGCTGGGGCTCTTTTTGTTCCTTTCCTTGCTGTTGATTTGGGAATGGCTTTTTCTTTTTCTTTCTTGGTGGCCATCCTGAGAAAGGGAAGAGAAAGTAAATTAAATTCAAAGAGATATATATAGCAAGGAAGAGAACGGAAACGGTGGTGATGGATGCACATTAAGATATAACTGACATTAACATATGCTCGCGAGTACATGTGAAAAGCCATCAATGGAAAATAGCTAGTGCATATAAGGACAAGTGAATGCAAGGTGTTTATTGGCATGCCGGCAAAGGGCATGAGTAGCATAGATCAAGCATTACTCGTAACAAACCATCATGTTTGTATTGACAATTAATTTCAATTAATACAATAGTAAAGGGAGTTTATGAAAAGCAAGCATTGAATAGTATAAAGTAAAATAGAGAAGTGCATAATGCCATATGAGCTTTTTCACAAACACATAGCATGCATAGTAAATAAGTTATTTGAAAGTATTAAATTGAACATGCAAGAATCCTTTAAAAAGTAATATATAATTGTCAAATAATTATGCAACAATTCACAATGACCCAAATAAAATTCCAACACTAATGAAAATAGTGCAATGAATGAAAGTATGCAAGTAAGCAAAAGAAAATAAAAGATAAGAAGAATGAGAAGGGAAGGAAGGGAAGAAGAAGTAAGTAAGAAAGGAGGGAGGAAAAATTAGGATTGGGGAAGATAAAATATATTGGCATATTAGGTTAAGGTGTGCGACGCTGGTGACGCGGTCGCGTGGGTGACGCGGCCGCGTGGTGCGCAATAACGTTAAGCGACGCGGACGCGTGGGTCATGCGATCGCGTGACTCGATTTGTGCTAGTGGCGCGAGTGCAGCCTCGCGCTCACACAACTCTCTGTTCAAAACCTTATTAGTGCCAAATTTTAAGTGACGCGATCGCATGGGGCATGCGATCGCGTGAGTGGGCTTTAAAGGAATATGACGCGGTCGAGTGGGTCACGCAGCCGCGTGGGAAGGATTATGCGTTCAGCACCAATCCAGCACCACTCTCGCACAACTTTCGGGTGTGCACCACTTTGACGTCGAAATCTTGGTCACGCGGCCGCGTGGGGCACGCGGTCGCGTGGGAGGCCATTATTCCCATATGACGCGGTCGCATCAGCGATGCGGTCGCGTGGGACGATTTGTGCCATTGGCACGCCTCCAGCCACGCTCTCGCATGACTTTTTGTTCGTTTTCTTTTCTTCCCATTGCACTGGTGACGCGGACGCGTCAGCGACGCTGCCGCGTCGCGTGCGTGTTTTTCCATTTTTTTTAATGCAATATCCAGATGCAAATGTAGTGCTTAATGTGAATGCTATGCATGATTCCAGTTTCAATGAAAATAAAATAAAATAAAAATAAACAACACGAAATAAAACTGAAAAAGAACGATCATACCATGGTGGGTTGTCTCCCACCTAGCACTTTTAGTTATAGTCCTTAAGTTGGACATTTGATGAGATTCCTGCTATGGTGGCTTGTGCTTGTACTGATCCAGGAATCCCCACCAATGTTTATATTTCCAGTAGCCTCTGGGGTCCCAAACTAAGCATGTAAAGCCCTTAAGAAGCTTCAAACAGATTCTTAGGCTCTCGGGGTGACAAATGCCAGAACAGATTCCAGGATCCCAAACCTTACTTTTACACCCATTTTTGTCTCGATCTGCATTTTTCCAGCCGGGTGAAAGGTGATCTGAATTCTCACTGCAGCGACCAAACAGCTTCCTAGACCCATTCAGTTTAGGTTTATACCAACCTTTGCGTTTGAACTTAAAGCTTCCAACCATGATGAACCTTGCAAGATAATTCTTACCCCTGGCCATCTTCCTCTTACTCTTAATGTTACAAAGAGCTCTAAGTTGACCATCCGTCTCCAGTAGCCCATATTCAAGTGGAATTAGAAAGCTAAGGGATATAAATTTTACCCACTTGAATGTTGTGAAGGGGGAGGTATTTTTAATGAAATTGCAAGCTCCACTCCCTTGTGCTCTTCTCTGATAATTACCACCTCTTTGCAAGCTTCTTCAATTTCAACCTCTTCCTCTTGGTAGCTTTCTTCCAATTCAATCTCCTCTTCATTGCTTTCCAAGGGCATGGGAGGTTGTGCTTCTTCTTTTTGAATCTCCATCTCTTGATCAACCTCTTCCAAGTCTTCAACTGTGATATGCCTTGGAGGTTGTACACCCTCCTCAACATCAAATGCAACTATCTTGGAAGGAGGCTCTATGTCTTGACTTTCCCATGGAGGTTCAGCATCTCCTAAGTCATCAACCAATTCTTCTTCTTTGATAATTACAGCTTCCTCCATTTGTTCCAGTACAAAGTCATGTTCCGTACTGTTCATTGGAGTTTCTAGTATCTCCTTCATACTACGTTCTTAATTAGATTGTCCACATGAAGCCATGGGGGTTCCTTGAGTGTCCAAACGTCGGGAAGCTAATTGACTCATTATTGCTTGCCCCAATTGATGAATGGTTGCCTGACATCGATCCACTGTTTCCTTGAGACGATCCTTTGTCTCTTGATGCACTCGGCTTTCATAAATAGGATCATAGTGCTCTTGGATTGATGGATATGAAGATGGTGAATATTGAAGTGGTGGTTCTTGTGAGTAATTGGGTTGGAATTGGGGTGGTTCTATATATGGTTCATATGGCTCATAAGGTGGTTGGTATGGTGGTTGAGGGTTGGGGTTATATGGAGGTGAATGGCGGAAAGGGGCTTGTGAGTGTGGTGGTCCAAAGTTATGTTGAGGAAAGGGTTCATAGGCATATGGTGGTGGTTGTTGATAGTCCATTGGAGGTGGTTGTTGCCATGAGGGTTGATCAAATCCTTGTGGCTCCTCCCATCTTTGATTGTTCCAACCTTGATGCCTATTTTCTTTATAGTTTCCATTCCTTACAACAACATTGGAACCAAACTTGAAACCAAAGGGGTGAGAATTCATAGTAATTAATAAAAATTAAAAACGAAAATAAATAAACAAGCAAAAGAAATTTTTTTTTATTAAATATTTACAATAACCAATAATAAGGCACACGTTTGCAATTCTCCGGCAACGGCACCATTTTGACGTTGGGATTTTTGCCAGTAAAGAAGTTCATAAAAACAGTCGCGTTGTAGATATAGTCTCTAAACCGACAAAAATCCCTTCGTACAAACGTTTTGGTTGTCACAAGTAACAAACCCCTTTAAAATTGATAACCGAGTATTTAAACCTCGGGTCATCTTCTCAAGGAATTACAGGGAAGTATGTTCTTATTATTAGTTATGGAGATTGTAAATTTGGGGTTTTGAGAATAGGGAGCAAGTAATTTAAATTGCAATTAAAATAAATAAATAACTGTAAAATAAACTTTTGGCAAGGTATGAGAAATTGGAAGTCCTAGCCCAGTTATCCTTATCAACAATAATGAAAATTGACTCTTGATTCCACTTAGTTAACCTTTACTAGAGCAAGGGAAGGTCAAGTGACTAATTAATTTGATATTCAAATCCTAGTTAACCCCTAAGGAAAGATTGGGATTATCGAAGTTCAGTTCAATTAGGAAAGATAACAATTATCACTTATGTTGAGTTAAGATAACTCCTGAGTTACTAATTTCTTAACCAAAGCCAAGAATGTAGAAAGCTAAATTAAAATCATAAATATCTGGAATACCTCAAATAAAATACATTCAAAGCAGTAAAATCTAACATGGAAAAGTTCATAAGCCAATTGGGCAACATAAATCAAATACAAATAAAAGCATTAGAGTCAATAAAAATAGAAGCGAAAGTAAATAGAAAGGGACATTGAACCTGGAATCGAGAGTCACTCCTAAAACTAAGAGAAGTCCTAAATCCTAATCCTAAGAGAGAGAGAGGAGAGAACCTCTCTCTCTAAAACTACATCTAAAATATGAAAAGTGAATTATGAGAGCCTCCTCATGAATGGATGCATTCCCCCACTTTATAGCCTCTAATCTGTGTGTTCTGGGCTAAAAACTGGGTCAAAAGCAGCCCAGAAATCGCCCCCTGCGATTTCTGTTACGTTCAGGTTGTGGAAAGGTGACGCGGCCGCGTCGTCCATGCGGCCGCGCGGATTGGGTGTTGGCCAGGTCACGCGTTCGTGTGACCCACGCGTTCGCATCGCCTGGCGTAGGGGCAACTATGACAAATTATATATCAAATCGAAGCCCCGGACGTTAGCTTTCCAACGCAACTGAAACCGCGTCATTTGGACCTCTGTAGCTAAAGTTATAGCCGTTTGAGTGCGAAGAGGTCAGGCTGGACAGCTTAGCAATTTCTCCAACCTATTGTATTCCTTCCACTTTTGCATGCTTCCTTTCCATCCTCTGAGCCATTCCTGCCCTATAATCTCTGAAAACACTTAACACACATATTAAGGCATCTAATGGTAATAAGAGAGGATTAATATTAGCAAATATAAGTCCAAAGAAACATGTTTTCAATCAAAGCACATGATTAGGAAGGAAAATGTAAAACCATGCAAATAGTATGAATAAGTGGGTAAAGAGTTGATGAAAACCACTCAATTGAGCACAAGATAAACCATAAAATAGCGGTTTATCAGTGCACGATGCGACCGCATCACTCATGCGATCGCGTCATATTGCGAAAAACACTACCCACGCGACCGCATCATCCATGCGGCCGCGTGATCTGGAGATCGGCGTAAAGATCCAACGTCCAGAAAGTTAGGCTGGAATCGTGCGGCCATTGTGCGTTTCACACAAATGACCCACGCGATCGCGTCACTTGCACAATGCCAACCCCATGCTACCGCGTGAGCGACGCGACCACGTCGCATGAATTGCACGAACACCCCAAAGGAGATAGAGAGTAGCGCTAAAACGACGCTGGATTCGTGCATTTAGCACAAATCCTAGTGACGCAATCGCATGCCCCAGCCGATCGCGTCATTCACTCTTTTAGCCATTCCATGCGATCGCGTCACCCACGCGATCGCGTCACCCCCCATTTTGCTCATGCCACGCGACCGCGTGCCCCACGCGGCCGTGTGGATTCAAATTTATAACCCCCAAACCACGCGAACCCTATCAGTCGCGCCCCCCTGAAACCCTCTTCTCCCTCTCTTCCCCTCTAATCCAACCACCACCTTCCATCCACCATCACCGCCACCCCCAGACGCCGCCGACCTCCCAGATGCCACTGCCACCGACCCCCCTTCCTCCTCCCTCTTCTTTCTTCTTCTTTCTCCTTCTTCTCCCCCTCTCCGCCACTACCCCCTTCGCAACCACCACCCACCGCCGCCGCCCGTCCCAGCCGCGCCACCCCCATCCGCCACACATACACCTACCCCCTCCCTTCCCCTCTTACCCCCTACCCCATTACCCATCCCTTCTTTCCCCCCCGCCCCGAACAGCCGTGCCCACCACCGCCAGCCTCCGCGCCAGACGCCGTCACCACCACCCCCATCCACCTTTCTGCCCACTCTCCTTATTCGGCCTACCAGGTTCCGACGAACGCCACCCTTCTTTCCTTAGTTGCTATTTCATTATTTTCTATTTATGTTCATGTTTAGGCTAGTTAGATATGCATGTTGTAGTGGATTTTAGGTTGTTAGGTAGCCTAGGATGTGGTTAGTGGATTTAGGCCTGTTTACTTGCACTGTTCATGTTTCTATTTTCTCAAATTTGCAATTCTGCTGTTGCTGTGATGTTTGTTCATATGCTGTGATTTCTTATTTCATATTGCTCTTTACACTGCATTTTCATGATTATATTCCTTATATGTAATTGCAAGCTTTAATTTCAATTCATATGAACTATTTGACTGCTGTTTATTTTCCGGGACAATCCAATTTTAGCCAGAATGCTGCCCAAATTTCTGTAAAATGTTTTCATTCATGTTTTGGTTTTGGCATTTTGAAATCTACTTTCCTCTGCTTTATCCAAACCCATTCATGAATGCCAGGCATGCATTCTTATTCTCTTTGATTTCCTGGTTCATATATTGCATTTTTGATGTTTGATTCCAATTTTTGCTTTCTCTATATCTATTTGACTCAGCATCAACCTGTTTTTCTTGTTTGGTTATGAGTTACTTATAGCCCCTACCTGTGAATCCTTGTTACTTGGAACATTTTTATTATGCCACTTACTTTAACCCACTTTTCACTAACTCCCTAATTTTAACTTTCTAAAAACTTTTTCAATTCTAACCAACCTAACCTTTCAAACTTCTCCTCTACTTTTCTTTCACTTTCTTTTAACCCTCTAAACATGGCATAATGATAATTTTTCTATTTAACATGAATTCAGTTATATTTTGGATTGTGCATTCTTCCTTTCGAACTTTTAACTCCTATACAATCCTTAATGCACATTTACTTAACTCATTTACCTCATTCTAATTCTCCTTTGCCACTTTGTGTTTCTTTTGACTATTTGCCTATTTATTTTCCTATTTTTTTATATATCCTGGTTTTCTGTTTTTCAGGATGTCAGATACCCATAGAAAGGGAAAAGGAAAGGCTCCCACTGGCAAACATAAAAGAGGAGAATCATCTATGTCTATCATAGATCTCATGCATGATGCCTCCTGGCGGGAGAAAAACTTCACCCCGCAGGAGAAGGCCGACCAGCTGCTCCCTGCTAATGACCCAGTAAAGTTTGCAAACTGATACTGTGAGCTGAAGTATCCGGTATTCGCAAACTCCAGGAACCTATACCTGAAAAGGACCTTGAAGATCCCAGGAGAACTTCAGAAATACACCTCTGATCAGATTAAACAAAGAGGCTGGTTCTTCTTGGAGAGACCCCTGACTGAGGTCAATGCATCTTGGGTTAGAGAATTCTACTGCAATTACTTCAAGACCTCCTTAGATGCAGTGAACCTCAGAGGAAAGCAGATTCTGGTTACTGAAGAGGCAATAGAAGAGGTTCTGAAGCTTCTGCCTAAATTTGGTAAGCCAGATGGTTATCAGAAAGCTGAGGAAGACATGCGCTTTCTAAAGTTTGATTGGGATGCAGTCAAGGCCCGGATAGCCCTTGACCCGACCGTTCCTTGGATTATGGGTCAGAACACCACCATGCCCAAGGGAATCAAGCGGGCATACTTGAATGATGAGGCCCAGCTGTGGCATTAGATACTAAGCAACTTCATTATGCCGAGTACTCACGAGACTGATATACCTGCCGCTATGATCACCCTCCTATGGTGTGTAATGGAGGGTAAGGACCTGTACCTGCCACGCTTTATCCGGTTCTACATGCCAGGGTCTACGTCCGAGGAACTCTTCCCTTCCATATTTGATCACACAGCTAGGCCGTCGAGCTGACGTGCCTTGGGAGGATGCTGATGAGAGGCCACCTGCTGCAGAATGCAAGAAGATCATCCCGCACAGCAGGAACTTTCTGGCCTTGGGCTACAGACCTCCAGTCCTCACCGCTCCTGGTGACACTGCCACACCATCTGCCAGCCCCTCTTCCTCTACAGCTACACCTTCCACCACCACTGCACCTCCACCTGCCCCAGAGCCCATCTATCATCTAGTGCACCGCCTGTTTCGACGGCTTGACCAGATGGAGCGTCGCAACAAGCGACGCTATGAGCACCTGAAGATGATGATACGATCTGGCGACATCCCCTCTGAGCCCGACACACCATCCGAGGCATCTGAAGAGGAGGCGAATGCGCCCGAGGCAGAGACCCACCCACAGCTGGAGGCAGAGCAGGCAGGCACCCAGCAGGCAGCACACCATCAGGAGGCTCCGTCTCAGATTCAGGCTGTAGACCCTGAGATCCCTCTTCAGTCAGCACCCCCTCTACAGCAGTCAGACCCTCAGATCACCACCACAGAGACTCCAGCTACCCAGCCTTCCAATGATGACACCCCTTCACACCCTGCTTGACTGAGCATCAGGGACAATGCTACATTTTAAGTGTGGGGAGGTCGCCATCTCTGGCGTTCTTTTTTTTTTTTTGGTGAACCACTACATACTCTATTTATTTATTTTGCTATTTTTTTGTATTTTTCTCTTTATTTTTATTTTTATTTTCTGAGTACTTATACATTGTTGTTTATGTATTTTTACTCCATTTCTGCATTTTGCATTTTTAGTTCATATTTTAGCCACTTAGTTTAGTTACAATTCTAACTTATTAGTTATAGAAATTGTGGATTGATTAGTATAGTTTACCCTTTTTAGCATAAGATAACTCAGAATAGATTGAAAAGAAAAAGGAAGTAAACTAGAGACTTTAACAGAGAACATCATTCATTCAGGGAACATTCACAATTTTAGGTTTTAGATGTAGTTTTGTAGAGAGAGAGAGTCTCTCCTCTCTCTTAGGTTTTAGGATTAGGATTTCTCTTAGCTTATGGTTATTTCTTCATTCCAGGTTCAATGTTCCTTTATTTTATGTTCTCTTCTACCTTTATTTATTCTATTACTTTAGTTGATTAATTGATGTTGCCAACTTAGCTTATGGATTCCTATGTTTAATTTGATTTTCCATTTAATATAAAAATTGAGGTATTTCAGATTTAAGATTTCTTTCTTTTATTTATGTTATTGCTGCTTCCAATTTAAGGCATTTTTATTCGAATAGATTTTCTCTCTTTTGGCTTTGGTTAAGTAATTGGTTACACTTGAGTTGTCAAACTCAGCTGTTGATGGAAAATTGGAAATTGCTGGTTGATTTAGATCCCTCTAAAGCTAGTCTTTCCACAGGAGTTGACTAGGACTTGAGGAATCAAATTGATTAGTCCACTTGACTTTCCTTTATTTAGTAAGGGTTAACTAAGTGGGAGCAATAACAATTCTCATCACACTTGATAAGGATAACTATGGTGGGATTTCCAGTTTTCATACCTTGCCAAGAGTTTTTCTAATTATTAATTTATTTTCCTTGCCAATTTATTTTCTTGTTCCTTATTTTAAAAACCCAAAAACATACCTTTTTCCATAACCAATAATAAATACACCTCCCTGCAATTTCTTGAGAGACGAATCGAGGTTTAAATACTTCGGTTATAAATTTTATTGGGTTTGCTTAAGTGACAACCAAAACTTTTGTACGAAAGGATTCTCTGTTGGTTTAGAAACTATACTTACAACGTTATTATTTTTATAAAATTCTTAACTGACAGAAAACCAGTTCGCCAGTCTCTTATAGGTATAATTCTGCTCCTAACGCATATCAATCCAATGGCTATGGTAGACCTCCTTATGACTATCAACAACCATATGCCTATGAATCCCCTCCACAATATAGCTTTGAATCACCATACTCACAAGCCCCTTTTCACCAAATGCCTTCCTATGACCCTTATCCATTATATAACCAATCACCCTTACCTCATCCTTGTGACTATTATGAGAGAAAACCCATAGAGCCACCACAATTCCAATACAATTACTCCCAAGAACCACACATTTCATATACACCAACTCCATACCCTTACCAAGAAGAACCACCTTCCTATTATGAACCCTTTCTCCAAAATAATGAATCCTCCTATCCACCCCAATCTCCAAGAGATGAAAATGGAGGTACTAGAGTTCACAGCTGCCTTAGATGAGGTGGTAAATCGATTAGCGTCCCAATGCTTGAACACTCAAGGCACTCACATGGCCACATGAGGAGAATCAATTGAAGAGCATATCATGAAGGAGAGATTGAAAACTCCGGTGGAAAATGGGAAATGCTGCTTTGTGTTAAAACAATTAAAGGAACCTATGATTGTTAAAGAAGAGGAAGAAGTGGTTGACGACTTAGGAGATGCGGAACCTCCATGGGAATCTAGAGTTATAGAAAATTTCTCCAAGAAGATTGAATTTGATGTTGAGGAGGAGAGTGCACAACCTCCAAAACAATTGTTGAATGAAGACTTGGAAGGAATGAAGCAAGAATTGAGTTCCCTTGGTGATGAAGATCAAGCATCAAAACCTCTTGGTAGTGAATCCTTTGAACTTGAAGAGCCTTCTCCCGGTGAAATAGAAAGCAATATGGAGGTAGATTTCTCTCATCCTTCCATTTATGATTTGAGTGATGGGGAAGAATTAGATGAAATTGATGAACAAAGGATTGAATGTGAGAAATCTTGTGAAGAGGTGGAGGTCCTTAGAAAAAGAAGGACTGGAGTCGAATACGCTTTGTCAAGACCCTTAGAAGCTTCTTTGCCTAGGTTGTCATCTACTCCTACATTTGAGTGGATAAAATTCATCTCTATTAGCTTTATTGTCCCACTCGAATATGGCTTGCTTGAAAGGGATTGTCAACTTAGGGAACTTTGTGGGATGAAGCGTAAAAGAAGGATGTTTCGTGGTTGGAATTGTAAATCAAGGCTTATTTTGGTTGACACATCAAAGATGAGATACAAAGGTTGGACTAGTGCTCAATTAGGTGGGTCTAGAAGGAGAATTTGGTACTTCATTGAGAATTTATCTTGCTTAGCACCCGGATGGATTAATGATAATCAACTTGAAGACGGGTGTCAAAACAAAGTGTGGGATCCCGGATCGCACTAGGAGAATCAATTTTGGGAGCCCTTAGCTTGTGCGGAACTCCATCAAGACTTGGAGGCATTAATTTTGAAGAATAGAGCTTATTGGAGACTCAAGAATTGGTGGATGTTCAAGGATGGCTTCAAGCACAAGCCACCTTGATGAGGAGCTCCCCATAAGTCCAACTTAAGGACAATAAATAAAAGTGCTAGGTGGGAGACACCCTACCACGGTAATATCTTTTCATTTTTCTCTTTCGTAAATATTGGTAAAATTAGTTTAATTTCATGTTTTGATTGGTTTGTTGAGTTTAGTTGGTAGTTTAGTATGTTAAATAAGGTTTTATGGTGTTTTGGTAGCTGTTTGGAGGTTTGGAATGCTTGGTTTGGTGCAAGAACTTGAAAAAATTTTGAAAAACAGAGCACCAACCCACGCGTACGTGTCACCCCAAGTTTTTCGACCATCCACTCGCATGCGTCAGCCACGCGTACGCGTGGATCCAAAATTTCCACCTCCATACAAATTTCAGAGAGTTGTGTGAGTTTTGGGCTGGAATTGTGCCTCTAGCACAAAACCCACCCACGCGTACGCGTCACCTCACGCGTACGCGTTGCCGCTTTGAATAACCCGTCACGCGTACGCATGACCCACGCGTACGCGGCACACCCATTTCACCACTCCACGCGCACACGTCACACCACGCATACGCGTGGATTGCCCTGTTTCATTACTCTTTTTTTCTCATCTTCTTTCCATTTCTTTCCCTCTTCTCTTTTTTTCTTTCCACCCTTCAACCATCATCCAACACTACCATACACCATTAATCACTAGTTAGTTTAGTTGGTTAGCTATTTAGTTAGTTTCATTTATGTTTAATTTTTGTTTTCATAATAAATGTTGGATTATTAATTTTGTTTACTGTATATTGCTGCTTATTACTAACTGAATGCTATTTTAGCAAAATTATTTTTGGATATTCATTGTTAGATTCTCTTGTTGAGGTTACAATTTATTACTTGGTTTTGAATTTTTCATGCTTCACCTTTTTTGAACACCAAGTACATGAGAATTGCCTTTAATGAATGTTAAATCTTTTTGAATTGAATGATTTGGCCACCATGTGATTTGAACCTTTTTCTTTGATTAGGTAATTTTTTTATGGATGTTGTGAATTTATCTTAATACGTTGTATTTCTTGATCATATGCATTGATGGGCGGAAAATTGTCAATTAAGGATTTATAATAAGAATAGCGTTGCGAGTATAGTTCTCAACCGACAAAAATTTCACTTATCAATTTAAAAAGCGTTGTCACAATTTAATAGTAAAATACTGGGAGTAAAATTCTCAGGTCGTCTCCCAACGAGTTGACAAAAGAGTGCAAGTTATTGGTTAGGAATTTTTTGAGAAATTTTAGAGTTGGAGAACAGAAGAATAAAATGATTATTAATTAAAGCAACGAAAATTAACAAGAGGTTTTATATATTTGAAATAAAAAAGCCTTGACTGGGAGAAGATTAATTGGAAGTTCTATCCTTGTTGAATTTTCCCAAGTGTAATGGTAAGAGGTTGTTGTTTCTACTTAGTTATCCTTTACCGAATAAAGAAAAGTCAAGTAACTGAACCAACTCTAATTCACAAGTCCTAATCCTCTCCTATGGAAGGATTAGCGTTAGTGACTAGAGAGTCAGCCAACAACTTTCAGTTACCAATTAGCACTTGAGTATTCCAACTCAAGGGTCTCCTATTAATCAACTCCCAAGTCAAGTTGGGAGTCTACTCCATTAACATGAATGCCATTTTCATAAACATATAAAGGGAATGAAAAGAAGAAATGAAAATTCAAATAAAGTAATAACAGAAAATTAATTAAAGGTAAAAATAATTATTTGCATTAATCTTTTCCAAAATCGAAGATATCCATATGTAACTCTGAACAAAGTGAATGAAAAATAAAAGAGCAAGGAAATAACAAAGCAAACTTTAATGGCAAAGACTTCAAACGGAGGTAGTAACTCTTCTCAATATCCCAATCAAAAGCATAAAACTAGAAAACTATGAATGTGAAGAACCCTAGAGAAAGTAGTAGTTTTCTCTCTAAGATTCAAAACTAAAACTAAAATTGTGAAAAAGTGAATGTGTCTTGAGTCTTTCCTTGTCCCGTGGCTCTAGTGTGTGTTTTTGGACCGAAAACTTGGTCCAAAACCAGCCCAAAATTGCCCCTAGCGTCTTCTGCAATTTCTGCACGTAGCGCACATCAAGCGTACGTGTACATCACGCGTACGCGTCGATGGTGTTCTGCGCGTGTCACGCGTACGCGTCATTCACGCATACGTGTCGCTGTGCAACTTTACTTGCCACGCGTACGCGTCGCTATGAAAAGCTTCAAGTCACGCGCACGCGTGAGCTATGCGTGCGTGACGTTGTGATTTTTGCCAGTAAAGAATTTTATAGAAACAGTCGCGTTGTAGATACAGTCTCTAAACCAACAGAAATCCCTTCGTACAAACGTTTTGGTTGTCACAAGTAACAAATCCCTTTAAATTGATAACCGAATATTTAAACCTCGGGTCGTCTTCTCAAGGAATTGCAGGGAAGTATGTTCTTATTATTGGTTAAGAGTCTTGTAAATTGGGGGTTTTGAAAGTAAGGAAGTAGTATGTTGAATCATAAGAAAAATAAAATAGTAATAATAAAATAAACTCTTGGCAAGGTAATAGAATTGGAAGTCCTATCCTTGTCAATTGTGATGAGAATTAGATTTTAATCCCACTTTGTTAACCTCTAACTATAAAGGTAATTCAAGTGGATTAATTAGCTTAACCCTCAGGCCCTAGTCAATTCCTATGGAAAGACTAGAGTTATTGGAGCAACTTCCAATTTCAACCACTGCTTTATTTGACAGCTCAAGAGTTACCAATTACTTAACCAAAGCCAAAAGGAAGAAAATATCTAAATTAAATTAAAAGCATTCATAAATAGAATAAAACAATCATAAACTGAAAAACCTCAAAATATATTAAATAGAACATTCAAATCTTAACATGGGAAGGTTCATAAGCTAAATTGGAACATTAACAAGTAATAGAATTGGAATAATTAAAAATAGAAGAGAGACATTAATTAAAGGAAAATATTGGACCTGGTATTGAAGCAATAAAATTAAAAGGAATCCTAAATCCTAATCCTAAGAGAGAGGAGAGAATCTCTCTCTCTAAAAACTACATCTACTCCTAAAATTGTGAATATGAAAGCTTCTTTATGAATGGATGCATTCCCCCACTTTATAGCCTCTAATCTGTGTTTTCTGGGCCGCAAACTGGGTCAGAAACAGCCCATAATTCGATGGTTGCGAATTCAAACACGCTTATTTTTCGTCACTGCGATCCGTTCGCATGGAGCACGCGGTCGGGTCACCTACCGTCAGGGCAAATATGGTATATTATATATAAAATCGAAGCCCCGGACGTTAGCCTTCCAACGCAACTAGAACCGCGTCGTTTGGACCTCTGTAGCTAAAGTTATAGCCGTTTGAGTGCGAAGTGGTCAGGCTGGACAGCTTAGCAGTTTCTCCAACTTCTTGTATTCCTTCCACTTTTGCATGCTTCCTTTCTATCCTCTAAGCCATTCCTGCCCTGTAATCTCTGAAATCACTTAACACACATATCAAGGCATCTAATGGTGATAAGATATGATTAATATTAGCAATATAAATGCCAAAGAAGCATGTTTTCAATCATAGCAGAAAACCAGGAAGGAAGACATAAAGCATGCGATTAGTATGAATAAATGGGTAAAGAGTTGATAAAAACCACTCAATTGAGCACAAGATAAACCATGAAATAGTGGTTTATCAACCTCCCCACACTTAAACATTAGCATGTCCTCATGCTAAGCTCAAGAGAAGCTATAAAGGTGAAGAGGAGTAGTAGAATGTATGAAATGTAACCTATCTATATGAATGCAACTACATGCAAAATGATTCTACCTACTTGGTTAAAAATAAATAAGTTCTCCAAGACAAATATGAATCATATTTCACTAATTCAAATTATACAATAAAAAGCAAATAAACTTGTAAGAAGATAGCTCATGAAAGCAGGGAACATAGAATCAAGTATTGAACCCTCACTGGTAGTGTATACACTCTAATCACTCAAGTGTCTAGGGTTAATCACTCTATTCTTCTCTAATCATGCCTTCTAAACCTTGTTCTTCATCTAACCAATCAACAAATATTTAGCATACTGATGCAAACATCATGAGGTCTTTTCAAGGTTGTAATGGGACTAAGGTAAGGGTGAGGATATATGTATGGCCAAGTGAGCTATAATATGAATCTTTAATTAGCCTAAACTCTCACCTAATATACATATACTCTATATACTTTTAAATTCATGCCTAGCTACCCATAATTCCCACTTTTATATGATTCCCATACTCATGTACCAAAATTTTGATATTTCTTTACTTTTATCACATGTGCATTGATCTTTTTATTAACTTAGCATTGGGGTAATTTTGTCCCCTTATTTATTTACTTATTTATTGAATATTTTTGAATTTTTCTCTCCTTTTTTTTGTAGAGAAATAAACATAACTTATCAATGCACATGGATTTTTTATTATTTTTCTATTTTGGTTTTTTTTTTCATGAGTAGGTTCCCAAATTCCCAATATTCAAACATGATACATTCCCTTATTAACCCATGTTCCCACAATTTTCCCATACTTAGTTGATGCACAATCTCCATCTTAAGCTAACCAAAGATTCAATTGGGGTTTTTAATTTGTTTTTCTGCTTAAGGCTAGTGATGTGGTAAAATATAGAATAAATGGGATTAAAAAGGCTCAAGGTGGCAAACAAAGGTGATTGAAAGGGTAGGCTTATTTGGGATAAGTGAGTAAAAATCAAATAATGGCCTCAATCACATGCAAACATGTAAATACACTAAATATTGGACATATAGAACGGAACAAAGCAAAGATTGCAATCATAGTGAAGAAAACACACAAGAATAAAAATTTATGGTTAAATAATGTAACCATGTAAATAAGCTCAAAATCTCACAGGTTGTGTGTTCTTTGGCTCAAAAACCATGTTCAAAATACAACTTCAAACAAGTTTTAACATAAAAATTTTTTCAATTTAAATTAGTGAAATTTTTCAAAGATAAGGTCTTAAAAGAATTTTATTACTTTAACCAAGTAGTAACTAGATGCATAAAATCAAACAAATATGCAAATGCAACAACTAATTTAACAAAAAAAATTAAACATTGGTGCTAAAATATGAAGTGACTAACCCATGGAAGTCGGTATTGACCTCCCCACACTTAAAGATTGCACCGTCCTCGGTGCATGCTAAGATGAGCAGGTGGACGAGCTATTCCAACTGGCGCTTTTCTCCGAAGATTTTGCAGATGGACTTGTCTGTCTCCCCATGTAAATGTCTTCTCGATCTCTTCCTGGTGGCCATCCTAAAAGAAAAAGGGAAGAAAGGTAACCCAATAATAAATATAAGAAAATAAATGAAGTATGGTTGGTTTAAAATCCAAATGATAAGGGTCTCATTTACATGGAAGCTTCAACATGTACGTGAGAAAACAATATAAGCACATGGCATACTAGTGGTGCAAAATTTGCAACAAAGGAGAGAAAAATGTGGGTAATGCAAGATAGTATAAGTTCATATCAATGCAAGAGAAGTACAAGTGTCATAAAAGATTAGCATTGATTTAAATAATGTTACCCAATCAGAATAAAGCAAGTCATAAGCACTAAGATAATACCAGAAAAGATATAACAGTTGAATAAGAACATTTGAACACCAATGGTAAAATAATAAATTTAGAAAAGAAAATAAAAATATACAAAATTAAAATGCAATGAATAAAAGTATGCAAATAAATAAAATAAAACAAAAGATAAGAAGAATGAGAAGGGAAAGAAATAAAGTAAGAAAGAAAGAAGAAAGAAGAAAAGATAGAAGAAATTAGGATTGGGGAAGAAAAGATAAGATAATTGGCTGATTTGGATAAGCTGTGCAGCGCAAGCGACACGGACGCGTGGGGGACGCGGTCGCGTGACTTACGCTAAAATTAATCGACGCAGTCGCATCGGTCACGCAGACGCGTGACGCATTTTGTGCTACTGGATCGAGGGCAGCCTCGCGCTCGCACAACTCTCTATTCAAAATGCATTATTGCCAAATATTAGGGTGACGCGGTCCCGTGGTTGGTCGTTCAAAGGTATGTTGGGGAGGTAGTTCATAAGCACAGGGTGGGGCTTGTTGGTAATTACAAGGGGGTCCACCAAATCTATCAGCTTGGTATGCATTGTAGAGTAGTCCTTGCCCATGATATCTTGGAGGGTGTTGTTGCCTAAAGGGTTGATCAGATCCTCTTGGCTCCATCCATCTTTGATTGCTTAGACCTTGATGCATATTCCTGTTATAGCTTCCACTCCTTTCAACAGATTTAGAACCAAACTCAAAGCGAGAGGGGTGAGAATCCATGGTAGCTAATAAAAATTAAAAACGAAAAAAGAACAAATTAAAATTAAAAGGTTATTGAAATTTAAATTTTTAAATTTGAAAATTAAATTTTGAAATCTGAAATTTGAAATTTGAAATTTGAAATTTGAAATTTGAAATTTGAAATTTGAAATTTGAAATTTGAAATTTGAAATTTGAAATTTAAATATTGAAATTTGATAAGATAAGATAAGATTTTGAAAAAGATATGATTTTTTGAAAAAGATTTAAATTTTGAAATTTAAATTTTGAAATTTTAAATTTTGAAATTTGAGATTTTAATTTTAAATTTTTAAATTTGAATTTTGAAAATTGAAATTTGAGTTTTAAATTTTGAATTTTCGAATTTTAATGAGGAAAGAGAAAAACAATAAAATGACACCAAACTGAAAATTTTTAGATTAAAACGAAGAAAAAACTAAGAACAACTTGAAGGTCAAGATGAACACGAAGAACAACTCGAAGATCAAGATGAACACCAAGACCAATTTTTTTTTGAAAAATTTTTAATAACTAAATAAAAACCAATAACCTCTTAATTTATGAAAAGGCAAAAAATAAAAACAAAAAAAAAAACAAATAAACAAGCAAAAAGCAAATATTTACAATAACCAATAATAAGGCACACATTTGCAATTCCCCGGCAACGACGCCATTTTGACGTTGGAATTTTCGCCAGTAAAGAATTTTATAGAAACAGTCGCGTTGTAGATACAGTCTCTAAACCAACAGAAATCCCTTCGTACAAACGTTTTGGTTGTCACAAGTAACAAACCCCTTTAAATTGGTAACCGAGTATTTAAACCTCGGGTCGTCTTCTCAAGGAATTGCAGGGAAGTATGTTCTTATTATTGGTTATGAGTCTTGTAAATTGGGGGTGTTTTGAAAGTAAGGAAGCAGTATGTTGAATGATAAGAAAAATAAAATAGTAATAATTAAATAAACTCTTGGCAAGGTAATAGAATTGGAAGTCCTATCCTTGTCAATTGTGATGAGAATTGGATTTTAATCCCACTTTGTTAACCTCTAACTATGAAGGTAATTCAAGTGGATTAATTAGCTTAACCCTCAGGTCCTAGTCAATTCCTATGGAAAGACTAGAGTTATTGGAGCAACTTCCAATTTCAACCACTGCTTTATTTGACAGCTCAAGCGTTAACAATTACTTAACCAAAGCGAAAAGGAAGAAAATATTTAAATTAAATTAAAAGCATTCATAAATAGAATAAAACAATCATAAACTGAAATACCTCAAAATATATTAAATAGAACATTCAAATCTTAACATGGGAAGGTTCATAAGCTAAATTGGAACATTAACAAGTAAGAGAATTGGAATAATTAAAAATAGAAGAGAGACATTAATTAAAGGAAAATATTGGACCTGGTATTGAAGCAATAAAATTAAAAGGAATCCTAAATCCTAATCCTAAGAGAGAGGAGATAACCTCTCTCTAAAAACTATATCTACTCCTAAAATTGTGAATATGAAAGCTTCTTTATGAATGGATGCATTCTCCCACTTTATAGCCTCTAATCTGTGTTTTCTGAGCCGCAAACTGGGTCAGAAACAACCCATAATTCGCTGGTTGTGAATTCAAACACGCTGATTTTTTGTCACTGCGATGCATCCGCATGGAGTACGCGGTCGCGTCACCTAGAATTAGGGAAAATATGGTATATTATATATTAAATCGAAGCCCCGGACGTTAGCCTTCCAACGCAACTGGAACCGCATCATTTGGACCTTTGTAGCTAAAGTTATACCCGTTTGAGTGCGAAGAGGTCAGGCTGGACATCTTAGCAGTTTCTCCAATTTCTTGTATTCCTTCCACTTTTGCACGCTTCCTTTCTATCCTCTAAGCCATTCTTGTCCTGTAATCTCTGAAATCACTTAACACACATATCAAGACATCTAATGGTGATAAGAGAGGATTAATATTAGCGATATAAAGGCCAAAAAAGCATGTTTTCAATCATAGCACAAAACCAGGAAGGAAGACATAAAGCATGCGATTAGTATGAATAAATGGGTAAAGAGTTGATAAAAACCACTCAATTGAGCACAAGATAAACCATGAAATAGTGGTTTATCAGTGTGCGTCGATCTTCGCTGGTCATCTCCTTTGTTTCTTGTGTTCCTTCCATTTATGCAAGCTTCCTCTCTATCCTCTAAGCCACTCTTGCCCTATATTGCCTGAAAACACTTAACACACAGATCACGGCATCAAATGGTATAAAAGAACATTAAAAATTGACAATTTAAAGGCTTAGGAAGCAGGTTTTTAATCATAGAACAAAATTGGGAAGGATTTGTAAAACCATGCAAATTGTATGAATAAGTGTGCAAAGAGTTGATAAAAGCCACTCAATTTAGCACAAGATAAATCATAAAATAATGGTTTACCATGCATCCATATATTTTTGGCTTGAATGCTTTCATGCTTCTTTATTGCTTGTTTGGTTTTCTTAACCTACGAGTCTAGAGCATCTCAAGCACACTAGGATGAGTGAAGTGCATGTTCCTTTTCGTGTAACCGTGACATAGCTTTTTATGTTAGTGTATATGTTCTAAACCGCGCACAACTTAGAATGCACACTTACTTTTATCCATGTCGCACATTGGGTCACTCACTCCATTCTAGTGATTTACCTCATTCCAACAATATATGCTTCCTTACTTTTGCATCTACTTTCTTACTATCCTGTCTTCTATTTTCAAGATGAGTCATTATAAGCTAAAACAAAAGCGAAAGAAAGAACATGCAGCAATCGGTTGATCCACCAGCTGAAGGTGGCAACCCGTGAAGTCACCGTACCCCCTTGCTCATCTTTGAATGCACCGAGGACGGTGTAAACTTTTAAGTGTGGGGAGGTCGTCCGACCAATTGGCATTTTTGGGTGACAAATTTCTAATCCCAACACTTTTGTATTTCATTTTTTAGGCCTTTTAGATTTTTTTGTTGTATTTTCTTGTTTTGCATATAAATACATAATAAGCTTAGTCAAAATAATGAAATTTTCCAAGAAATTTATCTATAGGGCACGCCAATTGATTTGAGTAAAAATTTCTCATTGAACTTGCTTGAACTATACATTGTGGATCTTGTTTTTGAGCTAAGAACACAAGCATGTGAGATTTGAGCCTAATTGTGTGGTTATATCATATAACCACTTATTTTCATTCTTGTGTGCATTATTCTCTTTCTATGATTATAATCTTTAATTTGTTTGATTCTTTATGTCCATTATTTTGTATATACATGCACTTATATGATTGAGGCCATCACTTCATTTAGCTCACTTACCCAAATAGCCTACCTTTTATCTTCCATTGTTAGCCAACTTTGAGCCTATGATAAACGCATTTGTTCTTAATTTTAGCACATTACAAGCCTTAAAGTAAAAAACAATAAATGTCCTTAATTTAGATCTTTGATTAGCTTAGGCTAGTGAGTGTGTGTATCATTCAAGTGTAGAAAAACTTGGGACATTGGTTAAGGTAAAAGGGTAGTTTTGTATTTCTATTGAAAACGTTGGGAATTGGGTACATACACATGTGTTAATTAAATGTAAAACCATATGCATTGATGCTCTTGTGTATATTTTAGTTTGAAAAGAAAAAAATAGAAAAATAAAAATAAAAAATATGTAGAGAAAAAAATAGAAAAAGAAAGAAAAAGAAAAGCAATAAAAAGGGGACAAAATGCCCCAAAGTGACGCTCAATAATAATCAATGCATATGAGTTGTGATAAAAAAGAGAATGCATGAGTGTGTGAAAAAATAAAAAATGGGTAGTTAGGTTAGCATTTAAATTGTATAGGTTGTCATAGGTTAGGTGGGAAGCTTAGGTTAATCAAAGATTCAAATTTCAAGCTCACTTGACCATATGCATCATTACCTTTACCCTAGCCCCATTACAACCTATGAATAAGTCCTCATAATAAATGTATGCATGCATTGAATAATTGTTGATTGTCAGATGAAAAACAAATATTAGAAAGCATGATTAGGGGAGAATTGAGTGAATCAACCCTATACACTTGAGTGACTAAAGCAGATACACATCCGGTGAGGGTTCAATCGCTTAATTCGATGTTTTCACCCATGGTCATCTCTTTTCCTGCAAGTTTGTAAAATCTTTTAATAACTCAATTCAATTGCAGTTTGACTCGGTTGTTAATACCTTTAGCCCTTATGCTTATATTGGTTTTCTTGGGAATTGATTTATTTTGACCAAGTAATTGCATCCATTTAGATACTTGCATTTAGATAGTTGCGTGTAGGTAGATTGCATATAGTTAGTTTGCATTTAATAAATGGTGATACCCTTTGTCTCTTTCTTGGTTTAGCATGAGGACATGCTTGGTTTAAGTGTGGGAAGATTTGATGCACCACTATTTCGTGGTACATTTTATGCTGAATTGAGTGGATTTTTGTCCATTATTCTCATATTAATTCAATAAAATAGCATGGTTTTGTAATTCTCCCTTAATCTGCGCTTAAGTGTGAAAATATGTTTTTTAGGCCATAATTTGCTAATATTAATTCACCTTTGATTCCACTAGATGCCTTGACGTGTTTGTTAGTGAATTTAGGTTGAAAAGGCTAGGAATTGACCAAAGGAGTGAAGAGAAAAGCATGCAAAGTGGAGAATTCATGAAAAATCAAGGATTGGGAGTGCATACATCGACACACACACATGGAACGACGCGCACGCGTGAATATGAAGTCGGAAGGCGATGCGTACATGTGACATGACGCGTACGCGTGGGAAGTAAAAATGGCAAACGATGCGTACACGTGATCCATGTATATGCGTCGCAGCTCACACGTGACATCATTAAAGTGAAAACGCTGGGGGCAATTTCTAAGATTCCCAGGCCCAAATCCAACTCACTTTTTGAGCTTATTAGATGCATAATTCAAGAGGAGTCAGGGGGGAGAGCATATAGTTTAGTTTTGATCATGCTTTAGTTAGTTTCTAGAGAGAGAAGCTCTCTCTTCTCTCTAGAATTATGTTAGATGTAGATTAGGATTTCTTAGATATAGGTTTAATTCGTGCTTTGATTTACTTTTCCTTTCTAATTTCTTGTTCCCTGACCTTTTCTTTCCTATTTTAGTATTTTACTCTTTGTATTTGTTTACTTTGTTGTTAATGCACTCTTGTTTCTTTTATTTTTCTTTAATGTAATTTATGTTTGATTTCTTTTATTGTTGATTTGTTTTATTATTGTTAATTCCTTGCTTTTGGTAGTTATAGATTTAAATTTCTTGCAATTTTATTTTGCCTTCCTTTTATACCTTCCAAGTGTTTGATTAAATGCTTGGAAAGATGTTAGAGTAGATTTTTGTGTTCTTGGCTTGGGATGGTAACTTAGGTGAACTTGAGTTGCTAATGTCCAAATGTTGATAATTGGTATCCATTGACTCTAGCTTCCACTAAGTTAATTAGTGAGGTGGCTAGGACTTATAGATTAGGATTGATGTAGCTCATTTAACTTTCCATCACTTGTTAGAGGATGACTTAATGAGATTGATCCTTGCAATTATCATGTTGTGGTTAGTAACAAGGATAAAGATCCTTAACCATGAACCCTTGCCAAGACCTTTTTATCATTTGAGTTCATTTACTTTCTTGCCATTTATTTTTCTTGTTTCTTATTCAAAACCCCAAAACACTTTGCCATAACCAATAATTGAGCACACTTCCCTGCAATTCTTTGAGAGACAACCCGAGGTTTGAATACTTCGGTTATTTTTATTGGGGTTTGTACTTGTGACAAACAAGTTTTTGATTGAGGATTTGTTTGTTGGTTTAGAACTATACTTGCAACTAGAATTCAATTGAGAAATTCTTTACCGATAGACAATTTCCGTTCATCAGGAGGCACCTGCATAAAAGATTCAGCATCCAAGCCTCCTCCCTTGGATGAAACTAATTCAATCCCTCCTAAGACCAAACGTAAGTTTGGTGATGGATGTACACTATCCACAAAGGAGGAAGGCCCCAAAAGGAAGATACCTAGGGGCTGGAAAAATAAAAATATCCCAATTGAAGGCTTTTCACCATGAAAGATGGTAGTATTCACTTATCTCATCATGGTATTCACCATGGAAAAAAGAAGTGACAAAAAGGGACACCAGTATACTGCTGCAAGCCCAACCTTGCCTCAGGTAGTGAACAAGATCCTGTCTCTTGAGCGTATTATGCTATTCCATGAGAGCACAAGAAGGAAACTCCCAGTAAGGAGTAAGGATTTATTCCTCTATGACTATCTTCCTCCTTGAAAGGAGCTGTCCGTCAAGCTAATGACATTAAAGAAGTGCTTGTTAGGAGGCAACCCAACCTTAATTAGTTATTTTTATTGTATTTTAAATTTGTTTCTTTAAGTTATTTCTTTAGGTTTATGATCATATGCAGTAGTCAGAACAGAGACAGAAATGTTCAGTAGTGAAAACAGAACACTTTGGATGGAGTGTTGCTGGCGTTGAACGCCAACCAGGGAACAAAGGCTAGGCGTTCAACGCCCAAAATGGTAGAAGACCTGGCATTGAACACCAGGAAGGAGGTCCCTCCTGGGCGTTCAACGCCCTAAAGGGAGGAGGCAGCTGGCGTTCAATGCTAGGCATGGTGCACAAGCTGGGCGTTCAACGCCCATAAGGAAGGCAAAGAATTTGAATTCCCTAGCCTCTCAGGACCAGTAGGTCCCACAGAAGCTCTACCTACTCCACCTTCTTCTACCCTATTCTTCCCCATTGTTCATATCTGGTCAAGGACGAGCAAAACTCTAAAGTTTGGTGTTGCAAAAACTTTGCTTTTTGACTTCTACCACTCCTAAGTATGGCACCAAAGACTGGTGAAACCTCAAGGAAGAGGAAGGGAAAGGCATTTGCCCCATAAGAAGAGGATGGAGAAAACTAGAAAGCATACACATGAGCCTGTGCAGCCGCCTCAACAGAGACAAAGGAGTGACATTGAAGAGATTAAGCACTACATTGGATCCTCAAGGAGAAGCACTAGCTGCCACCATTAAAGGTTGATTCGTTCTCTTAATCTCTTTTTCTTATGTTATTTTTCTGTTTTCTGTTGTATTGTCTGTTCTCTTATTCTTGTTAAATGATTATTTGCATTTATGTCTTAAGGCTATAAAAAGTTCCATATGTCTCCCACCTTGCTTAAATAGAAAATTTTATTTGAAAAGGATTGAGAGATACATGAATTTCAAGTTTAAAATAAGAGTAGTTCAATTATCTTGATGTGGTGGCATTACTTTTGTTTTCTAATTATATGAATAAACAGTGCATATTTGAAGTTGAAATTTTAGAATGTTGGCTCTTGAAAGAATGATGATGAAAGTGAAATATTATTGGTAATCTGAAAAATCCAAAAATTGATTCTTGAAGCAAGAAAAAGCAACAAAAAGAAAAAAAAGGGCATGTTGCAAAAGAAAAAAATAAAAAAAATTATTATGCATGCGAAAAAGAAAGAAAAAATGGCAAAGAAAAAAGCAGAAAAATCCATTACTGCCCAAAAATGCAGGAAAAGGAGGGTAGACTGAAAAAGCCAATAACCCTTTAAACCAAAAGGCAAGGATAAAAGAATCCAAGGCTTTGAGCATCAGTGGATAGGAGGGCCCAAAAGGAATAAAATCCTGGCCTAAGCGGCTCAACCAAGCTGTCCCTAACCATGTGCTTGTGGTGTGAAGGTGTCAAGTGAAAAGCTTGAGACTGAGCGGTTAAAGTCGTGATCCAAAGTAAAAAGAGTGTGCTTAAGAACTCTGCACACCTCTATATGGGGATTCTAGCAAAGCAGAATCACAATCTGAAAAGGTTCACCCAGTTAAAGTTTCTGTGGCATTTATGTATCTGGTGGCAATACTGAAAAACAAAGTGCTTAGGGTCACGGTCAAGACTCTAAAAGCTGTGTTCAAGAATAAAAAAGAACTGAACTAGGAGAGTCAATAATATTATCTGGATTCTAAGTTCCTAAAAATGCCAACCATTCTAAGTTTCAATGGATAGTGAGATGCCAAAACTATTCAGAAGCAAAAAGCTACTAAGTCCCACTCATCTAATTGAAACTGAGCTTAATTGAAAAATCTGAGATTTATTATATCTTAAATTTTTTGTTTATCCTACTGTGTTTTTAGTTGCTTGGGAAGAAGAACCAGTTTAAGTTTCGTGTTGTGATGAGCGGATATTTTATAAGCTTTTTGGCATCATTTTCATATAGTTTTTAGTATGTTTTGTTTAACTTTTATTAAGTTTTTATAGGTTTTAGTGTTAAATTCACATTTTTGGATTCTACTTTGAGTTTGTGTGTTTTTGTGCCATTTCAGGTAATTTCTGGCTGAAATTGAAGAGCTGGAGCAAAAGTCTGATTCAGAGAGAGGAAGCACTGCAGATGCTGTCTGGGTCTGACCTCCTTGCACTCGAAAGAACTTTTCTGGAGCTACAGACGACCAAATAGAGTGTTCTCAACAGATATGGAAATCTAACTTCCAGAGATTTCCAGCAAATGTATAATAGTTCATACTTTGATTTAGACTAGAAGGCCCAAAACATGCGTCCAACGCCAGCTTCCTGCTCCCTTCCAGGCATTCAGCGCCCAAGGAGAAGAGACCAGCGTCCAAACGCCCAAAAAAAGGCCAGTGTTCAACGCCCTAGAGGCCTCCTAGCACGTGGATTTCATCAAAGCTCAGTCCAAACACTCACCAAGTGGGCCCCAGAAGTGGATTTTAGCACTAGAAAGATTGTTTTACCCTTACTAGTCATTGTTTAGTATTTAAGGGATTAGATTTATGTTATTTGCACACTTTTGCAATACCTTTTACCATAATTCGAATTCACCATTGTATTTTCTTTTAGTATGAATTTCTGAACCTCCTAGGTTGATGGGAGGAGCCCTGCTGAGTCCTATGAATTAATAAAAGTATTACTATTTTCTTTCGATCCGTGTTTGATTTATTTCTAAGATGTATACTCGTTCTTCAACATGGTGAACAGGATGATCAGTGACAATCAGCTCTGTTCATCATACTAGGACCGCGTGCTTGACAACCACCTGTGTTTCCTTGGGATTGTGTGAATACGTGACTGAAAAGCGCGAACCGCCAGCTTGATTATGCATTTCTCAGACGGCTAATCCATGACTTTGTTGGAGACTTCTCAAGACACTAGTTCAGCCGATTTCTGAGGAGATTAGGGTCTCTGTGGTAGAGGCTAGAACCCAGAGAAGCAGCATTCTCTGATCCAAAAGATTCGACCTTGTCTGTGACATTTTGAGTAGGATCGCCAAGATAATGAACTGCTAGAGCTTCACCCTTATTCAGATTGGATGACCACGGCCAATGGCGTTTGATCACATACAGCCTACCATAGAAGAAATCACTCCCAAGCAAAGAAGACAGTAATACCAGAGTTAATTTAGAAAGGCTAATCAACTCCAATCCTCAACTATATTCCTATTACTAATTCCATTCACAAAATACCTTATACCCTTCTCTCATATTTCTTTTAATGCAATTAAGCCTCAATCCAACAACTTCTTGATTTTGCCTGACTAAGACCTGCAAGACAACCATAACTTGCTTTAAACCATAATCCTCATGGGATCGACCCTGACTCGCTCATGTATTACTTGAACGACCCAGTGCACTTGCTGGAACAACTGTATGAAGGTGTAGGGATTCGTGCACCAATAAGCAAGCATTTGGATGAGTTATGTATGCATATCTTGATTCATCAAACATAAGTGAATTATAATCATTTTCATTAGATTTATGCAAGAACTACTTGATGTATTGAATGATGCATTATCTGGTGATTATGGCAAAGCTTTGATGTACTTGTTTGATTGATGATAGGCAAGAAGAAGTAGAGGAGAAGCAAAAAAGGAGCAGAGAGGCTGTGGTGTTAGTGGCCAGGTTAGCCCACTAACGCCAGTGATAACGTGGTCTACAAGGAAGAAGTTGGCATTAGTGACAAAGTTAGCCCATTAACGCCAGTGCCAACGCTGGTCAAAGAAGAAGGGAGCGTTAGTAGCCAAAGTTAGCTCACCAATGCCACTACACAAGGAAGAAGGTGCCAACGTTAGTGTGCTAATGCCACCAACATTAGCACACTATTGTCTTCAATCATTGCACGAAGTTGGGGCTAGATGATTTGGCTAGTGTGCGTACACACGAAGCAGTGTGCGTACGCACCAGAGGAAAATTTGTCAGTGTGCGTACGCACAACAAGAAGAGCATTAATGGCCACGTTAGTGTGTTAACGCCAGCTTGGAAGAGAATTGTGGCGTTAGCAATGCTGTTAACGCCGGTACCAACACCAGTTCCAAAGGCACTCATGCAAGTATGAGAACTTTAGTGAGTTAACGCCAGAGTTAACTTCAGAAAGGGCCACTCCTAACTTACTTCAACTAAGGCCAAGAGCCCACATCCAAGTACTTGAAAACTTATTTGAAGAGGAGAATAGTAGTATATATAGGATGAGTTTTGAACTTAGAAAGGAGATGGACTCTTACACAGATGACGTACTCTGGATCTTAGCTTAGGACTCTTAGTTTTATAAACTTTTACATTCTGTAACTTTACATTAGCTTGTATTAAGTTTTGGTTTACTTTCATGCAATTTTAATTCCCTGTAATTGTTCTTAGAGCGATGATTAACTAAACCCCAATCATTAGGGGGAGGAGCTCTATTGTAATTCAAATGAATTAATGAAATTCTTCTTTTTCTTAATCTGTTTGTTGTAGCTAAGGGAAAACTTCTGTGCTTAATAGATCTATTCACTACCGGAAGGGGGTTTAGATCTACTTGAATCTCTATGTGAGCCTTGGGAGAGGGATCATAGAATTCAGTTTGAAGCTCTTTCCCTCACAACTCTCTTGATCAATAAGTTCCTGGTTTGAATTGAGAACCTGAGAACTTGTGTGGCTTAAGGTTTTCACAATTAAGCACAATTAGGAAAGAATTCACAAAAGCATGCTATTTTAATGAATAAATACAAGAAAAATTGATGAAATCCACCAAATTAGAACAAATAAATACCATGAAATGTGGATTCATCAATCCCCTAAGTTAGATTACCCCTTTTATTATGTTATGGTCTTAATTTATGCTTTAATGTTTTAGTTATGCTTTAAGATGAATCTTGTGATGGATATGAAGTTCTAGGATGGCCTCTGGCGTCCCGGAGTCTTATATCTTACATCACTGGGCACTGTTACCATACTGAGAACGTCTGGTTCTCATACTATATTCTGTTGTTGTTTTTCAGATGTAGGTCGTAACCCACCTCGGTGAGTTATTTTGATGGTGACAAAGCGGAGTATCCTGGATATATATTTTGGAGTCTTTTTGCTTATTTTATTTAGATCTATCACTTTTGTATTTACTTTTTCCTAGAGGGTTACTTTGAGAGAAAAACTTCTATAAGCTGTTTTAACTTTTAGATTTCTGTATTGTCTATGTACAACTAGCCAACTTAAACTCCGCGAGCCGTGGCTAGATCTTTATACTATTATACTCTGATATTTTGTTATATTATATCTATATCTTGTGCATTAAGTTTGTAGCTTCGTGTGTATGTTTTGCGCTTTTCAAATCCTGTTTTTGAGCTGTATCCTTCATCGGGCTTCTAGAATTTATTACTTCTTCTAGATATAAATATGTATAAGCTCTAGAATTGTCGTAACCTTTGATTAACCTTTGCTTTACGACGCGAGGTAAGGCTTAGGGTAATTAGGGTGTTACAGAAGCCATAGCAATAACCACATGTGATGCAAATATTATTTTCCAGTTTCTCAGAAAGTATATTTTCACCAGATTTGGAGTGCCTAAAGGCCTCATCAGTGATGGTGGTAGTCACTTTTGTAACAAACAACTAGATAAGCTGCTCCATAGATATGGAGTAACTCACAAAGTGGCTACACGATACCACCCTCAAACTAATGGCCAGGTTGAACTAGCAAACAGGGAATTGAAAAGAATCTTAGAAAAAATGGTTGGAGCTACAAGGAAAGATTGGGCAAGAAAGCTGGATGATGCCCTTTGGGCATATAAAATTGCATTCAAAATACCACTTGGGAGGTCATCTTTTCAGCTACTCTATGGCAAAGCCTGCCACCTCCCTGTGGAGCTCGAGCACAAGGCTTTTTGGGCCACTAAGCTCGTCAATCTTGATTTTCAAGCAGCAGGAGAAAAGAGGTTACTGCAACTCAATAAACTGGATGAATTTAGACTAGAAGCCTATGAGAATGCTAAAATCTACAAGGAAAGGACCAAAAGATGGCATGACAAGAAAATTGCAAGGAGAAATTTTGAGCCAGGACAACAAGTGCTAGTGTATAACTTCAGACTCAAGATTTTCCCTGGCAAGTTTAAGTCCAAATGGACTGGTCCTTATGTAGTGACTAAGGTCTCCCCACATGGAAATCTTGAACTCCTGAATGAAGCTTCAAAGGATACATTCACAGTAAATGGTCACAGGGTGAAGCACTACCTGGGAGGACCATGGGACAAGGAGGAGAGTATTCATGAGCTAACTTGAACAAGAATGAAGGACGTCAAGCTAGTAACGATAAAAGAGCACTTGTTTGGAGGCAACCCAACCAGAAGTAACTCTCTTATCTTATTTGTTTCAGTAAAAGAGTTAAGTAGATTTCCATGTATTGCAAGGAGTTAAGTTTGGTGTTACACACTAAAGTGATGTCATAAGTGAACATTTCAAGGGTGAATGTGTGATGCTAAGTTTGGTGTTCCACCACAGATTTTATTAAAACACATTGCAACCCCCCAATAGCATGCCTAGTCACTAACCCCAAACAATCATAGAACTACTTAACAACCGTTTACTTTCTAGTCCATAGTTTGGTTTCTTAATAAAAGCACATGATATTTCCTGCATGTATTTAGTTTGATGCATATAGAGGTAGGCAAGGAACTAAGTTTGGTGTTCAGACACAGACTTAAGTTCAGAAGATCAAAAGCATACATGCATGCTAACCATCTCTCATGTGCTTGGGGAACAAGCAACTTCCAATACTTTTACAGGCAGTCATTTCGTCTCTTGGGGGTAATATGCATCATCATGTGGAAAGACAAAGAAGGACATAAAGACCAGAATTGATGATGGATAGGAGCGAGCAAGAAGACACTAAGAGGTTGTATTGTTAGTTAACTATTTCCAGTTTGAAGTGCTTTAATTGGAAGTGCAATTGCACCATGTTTTCATGACTCTTTGCATTATGTTTTCTTTATGTTTACTTTGGCTTGCTAGTTTAATACCTAAGCCACTGCATCATATCTTATTGTATGCTTTGTTCCCTATGCTTCAATAAAAGAAAATGTTATGAAACAGAGAAAGAGTTAAAGTCCAATTTGGTAGAAGATAGAATAAAAATCCCAAGGTTATGTGGTGGTACATGCTTGAGTACTTAGTAAGTTCACAAATAAAGTGGAAGGGTAGAGTCTTCCTTTAAGTATAAGCTTAGTGTGCATTGTATGAAATCATTGTGAATAAAAGATCCTTGCAAAAAGAAAGAAAAGGAAGAAAAAAAGAGAGAAGCTGGCGTTAGTGGCCAAGTTAGCCCACTAACACCAGTGCTAACGTTGGTAATAAAGAAAGAAGAAAACAATGAATAAGCTAGGCACAAATAGCTTGACCCTAAAGATATATGTCTGTGATGCTTTTGTACAAGGATATGCTTGGATGATTAGGTTCTAAGGAGTGCTTCATCACTTGATAACTTGGGTTAACTAACCCGAGATTATCAACCAAAAGTCCATTATCAAGAGCAACCTTGCTACAAAGCATTTAACAACCCAAAGATGTGTTGGGCATCAATGTCTCAATGTTAAATTGCAAGTCAAGTTCCTGTGGTATGTATGTGTTGAGGAGAGGCTTGAGTTAGTAAGTTCTGAGGGGTGCTTCAATACCTAACACCTTGAACCAACTGGGTCGGGAGTTTGACTGAAAGCTTACCATAAAGAGCTGCCTTAACACAGAGCACTAAGCTTCAATAAAAAGAATAAGTCTCTAGCAAAGAGAAAAAGAAAAGCAAAAAGTTCAAACCAAGGATCGAAGAATAAAAGGGTTTCATAGAAGCAGTAGAGTTAGTAGTTAAGGGGATGGAATTGATGCCAGGGCATTTTGGCCAGTTTCACTGACCTTATCTTTACTGTTTTAGGGTAGTTTCATGCATTTTCTTAGTAAATAAGCAAGTTTTGGGGTAGTTTCATGCATTTTCTTAGTTTCATCACATTCAGGTTGAAGTGCGAATGAATATCTTAGAAGCGGAATAAGTTGAATTGAATAGAAAAACAGTAGTACTTTGCATTAATCTTTGAGGAACAGCAGAGCTCTACACCTTAATCTATGGAGTGTAGAAACTCTACCGTTGAAAATACATAAGTGATAATAGAGTTCATTGGTCTCGTCCCCAGAGGGGAACCGGAGTAACCAAGATGTCTAATACAATAGTAAAAAGTCCTATTTATACTAAACTAGCTACTAGCGTTTACAGAAGTAAGTAATTGATGCATAAATCCACTTCCGGGGCCCACTTGGTATGTGTTTTGGCTGAGTTTGAATGTTACACGTGCAGAGGCTCTTTCTGGAGTTGAACGCCAGGTTGTAACATATTTCTGGCGTTCAACTCTGGTTTTGATGTGTTTCTGGCGTTTAACTCCAGACAGCAGCGTAGAACTGGCATATAACGCCCTTTTACGTCATCTAAACTCGGCCAAAGTATGGATTATTATATATTTCTGGAAAGCCCTGGATGTCTACTTTCCAACGCAATTGGAAGCGCGCCATTTTGAGTTCTGTAGCTCCAGAAAATTCACTTTGAGTGCAGGGAGGTTAGAATCCAACAGCATCAGCAGTCCTTCTTCAACCTCTGTATCTGATTTTTGCTCAATTCCTCAATTTCAGCCAGAAAATACCTGAAATCACAGAAAAACACACAAACTCATAGTAAAGTCCAGAAATGTGAATTTAACATAAAAACTAATAAAAACATCCCTAAAAGCAACTAGATTCTACTAAAAACATACTAAAAACAATGCCAAAAAGCATATAAATTATCCGCTCATCATGGAGAATTCGGGGAAAATCAAGGATTTGGAGTGCATACATCGATGCGCACGCGTGACAGATGCGCACGCGTGAAAATGAGGTTGTTCGGGCGACGCGTACGCATGACATGACGCGTACGCGTGGAAAGCAAAACTCCAGACGACGCGTACTGATGAACGGATAATTTATACGCTTTTTGGCATTGTTTTTACATAGTTTTCAGTATGATTTAGTTAGTTTTTAGTATATTTTTATTAGTTTTTAATTAAAATTCATATTTCTGGACTTTACTATGAGTTTGTGTGTTTTTCTGTGATTTCAGGTATTTTCTGGCTGAAATTGAGGGACCTGAGCAAAAATCAGATTCAGAGGTTGAAGAAGGACTGTAGATGCTGTTGGATTCTGACTTCCCTACAATGAAAGTGGATTTTCTGGAGCTACAGAACTCAAAATGGCGCGATTTCAATTGCGTTGGAACGTAGACATCCAGGGCTTTCCAGCAATATATAATAGTCCATACTTTGCCCGAGTTTAGATGATGCAAACTGGCGTTGAACGCCAGCTCCATGTTGCAGTCTGGCGTTAAGCCCCAGAAACAAGTTGCAAAGTGGAGTTCAACGCCAGAAACACGTTACAAAATGGCGTTCAACTGCAAGAATGACCTCTCCACATGTAAACTTCAAGCTC
This sequence comes from Arachis hypogaea, assembly GCF_003086295.3. Classification (NCBI taxonomy): domain Eukaryota; kingdom Viridiplantae; phylum Streptophyta; class Magnoliopsida; order Fabales; family Fabaceae; genus Arachis; species Arachis hypogaea. The sequence continues at coordinate 53,158,550 of NC_092052.1, forward strand.
AGCCCAAGCACACACCAAGTGGATCCCAGAAGTGGATTTCTGCATCATTTACTCACTTCTGTAAACCCTAGTAACTAGTTTAGTATAAATAGGACTTTTTACTATTGTATTTACAACTTTGAATTATCTTTTGATCCTTTGATCACGTTTTGGGGGCTGGCCTCACGACCATGCCTGGACCTTATCACTTATGTATTTTCAACGGTAGAGTTTCTACACACCATAGATTAAGGTGTGGAGCTCTGCTGTTCCTCAAAGATTAATGCAAAGTACTACTATTTTTCTATTCAATTCAACTTATTCCGCTTCTAAGATATTCATTCGCACTTCAACATGATGGATGTGATGATCGTGACAGTCATCATCATTCTCAACTTATGAACGCGTGCCTGACAACCACTTCCGTTTTACCTTAGATTGAATGGATATCTCTTGGATATCTAATACAGGGGACCGAGTCCGAGTTATTAGTGTCTTCGTGGTATAAGTTAGAACCCATGGATGGCCATTCCTGAGATCCGGAAAGTGTAAACCTTGTCTGTGGTATTCCGAGTAGGATCCGGGAAGGGATGGCTGTGACAAGCTTCAAACTCGCGAGTGCTGAGCGTAGTGACAGATGCAAAAGGATCAATGGATCCTATTCTAGTATGATCAAGAACCGACAGATGATTAGCCGTGCCGTGACAGAGCATTTGGACCTTTTTCACTGAGAGGATGGGATGTAGCCATTGACAACGGTGATGCCCTACATAAAGCTTGCCATGGAAAGGAGTAGGATTGATTGGATGAAGACAGCAGGAAAGCAGAGGTTCAGAGGGACGAAAGCATCTCTATACGCTTATCTGAAATTCTCACCAATGAATTACATAAGTACCACTATCCTGTTTTATATTTTATTTATATTCATCCACTATAATTTCTTAATACAATTTAATCCGCCTGACTGAGATTTACAAGGTGACCATAGCTTGATTCAAGCCGACAATCTCCGTGGGATCGACCCTTACTCACGTAAGGTTTATTACTTGGACGACCTAGTGCACTTGCTGGTTAGTTGTACGAAGTTGTGAAACAGATATAAGATCATGAACGTGCGTATTGAGTTTTTAGCGCCGTTACCAAGGAATGGAATGATCACAATTTCGCACACCACGTACGCGTGGCCCATGCGTACGCATCGAAGCTCACACCTGATCTCATTAAAATGAAAGTGCTGGGGGCGATGTTTGAGGTTCCCAAGCCAAAATCCAACTGATTCCAGAGACTATTTCATGCAGAATTCAAGCTTGGACAAAGGGGGAGCAATTAGTTTTAGGATAGCATCATGTAGTTTAGTTTTCTAGAGAGAGAAGCTCCCTCTTCACTCTAGAATTAGGGTTCTTAGGTCAATTGCATCTTAGATCTAGGTTTAATTTCTTGTTCTCATCTTGTTTTCTTTACAATTTCTTGTTTCTACATCCTTGCTTCCTTAGTTTTACTTGTTATTCCCTTTATTTCGTTGCCTATTTTGATGTTGATGAACCCTTGTTGGATTTGTTTTTCATTTAATGCAATTTTATGTTTCCATGTCTCTTTCATGTTTATCTTCATTGTTATTGTTGATTTCTTGCTTATGTTAGTTATGGGTTTTGTGAATTCTTGCAATTTATGATGTTTACTTTTATTTCACTCTAGGTGTTTAATGAAATGTTTTCACTAGCTTTTGAGTAGTTCTCTTTATTCTTGGCCAAGGATAAGGGAATTGAGTGACCTTGAGTCATTGGGTCTTATTGAATTGGTGATTTGAGAACCCTATGTGGTCAATTTGATAACCATTGACACTAGCCTACTACTAAGTCAATTAGTACCTAGGTTAGGACTTGTGGATTGATGTTGATCAAGCCATTTGATATACTTCAAGTATAGAAGTAGACTTACTGAGCTCGGTTCCTCATAATTGTCAATACATGGTTTGTAGACAAGGATGGTGATCTCAATTTCCAAGTCTTAGCCAAGAGTCCTTTTCCTTTATTTTATTAGTTCTTATCATTTACTTTCTTGTTACTTACTTTTCTTGCCAATTACAAATCAAACCCCCTTGTTTCCTTCATAGCCAATAATTGATCACTTCATTGCAATTCCTTTTGAGATTACCCGATGTTTAAATACTTCGGTTATTTTTATTGGGGTTTGTACTTGTGACAACCAAAATCTATTAAAATTTGAATTGAGCATTACTAGTTGCTTGGGAACTATACTATCAACGGAATTATTTTGTGTGAAATTCCTAACCATACGAAAATGCTCTTTCACTAGGTAGGAGACACCCCACCATGGTAATATCCTTTCAACTCTTCTTTTTTTTGTAGTTTTTGTTTATTGAATTTTGTCTCTTTGATTAGCATAGTTTGATTGCATTCTAGGCTTGCTTTAGTTGCATTTTATGTTTGATCATGTGTTTTTGATGAATGATATATTTTGGGGTTGAAAACCTTTGATTGAAATCATGGTTGGTGCCATAGAAACATTACAAATATTACAGAAATAGAGTTCTGTGTGTGCGCACAGCCTTGTGCATACGCACACTTCCCCTATTTTTCTTAAACTATGTGTGCGCACAGAAGTGTGCGTACGCACACTCATTGTTCCACGCTCTGTTCGCAATGCTCGCAGTGCTTGTGCGCGCGCAATCCAATTACATTTTCATTCTGTGAGTACACACACTCCCTTGTGCGTACGCACACATGGTCATCTTGCCCTGTTTAAAAAAAAAGAGTGTTCTGTGCGTGCGCACAGCCCTGTGCACACGCACACGTCTTGAGACCCTCTCTGCCAGCAGCGCTCGCACGCCCTGTGTGTAACGACCTAATTTTCTGTATGTCTAGATCATACCGGAAACTAAGCGTTAACAACTTGTCTTCCTAATTATTATCTATTATTAATTATATGAGCCTGATTCGCTGTTAAAAACGTAGTTCTTTTGTGGGGTATTTTTTTTTGAAAACATTTGGATTAATAGACGGAATCATTCATAATTAATTCACAAATGATAACAGATAAAACAGTTATAAACAACCACACATAAATACATCACAGGTAGTCAACAGCATTCAGTGATCCAGCCTTTACTTAAGTATCGACTTTTAGTTAGGACACCCCTAGATATAGCTAGATAATAACAATATACATATATATACATACAACATCCCAGGCCCTGACCTATTCAAGAAGTCCCTAAGCTGACACCCAGGCTAGTCTAGACTCTATACTCACCTAGTCCCTCTAGATTACTGAAGCGAGGGAAAGTATGTTCTAAGTCTTCAAAACTCAAGTCAGGTCGAATGTCATCAAAAGGTGGAAGGTCGTCTACTACTCCTCTGCACAATCATACGTCATCAAAGAGCGTCTCTCTAGTACTTCATTGAGTGGCCACATAACAACAACATCGTACGGAGGACTTATGCTAAAATTCACGTACAAACGGGGTGCAGATATTGACTGGTCTCACAGTATATACATATAAACAAAGAACGAGATTCTCCTTAGACTCAGAAGACTACCTGGAGCGGAATCCTCTTCTTGCGAACGGTCGTCAGTGAACTACAAAAGGGTACTCATGCTTCCATCTGAGGGGGAAGCGAAAGAGAAGGGGTAAGAACTGGGGAGTTCTTAGTAGGGCTGGGGTTTTTAGTTAAGTTCATTAATCTGTGTTGCTTAGCAGACATATAGCAGAATATAGAGATGCAATAAACAGAAGACAGATGAATAGAGAAAATAGAGTAAACTGAAAACAGATCACCAACAGAAGAATATAAGAAAGTAAAACACAAACAAAAGAATACAAGAAAATAAAACACAAATACAAAGAATAGAATACAAACAAACAAAGCATACATTCATTCAACAATCATAACAGAAGAAATGCACAACCAAGTATGATGCATGTCTGTCCTATGCAAGCCATGAGCTCACGTGTCGGTTTACACCCTGCATCCCAACATTACCTAGGAACAAGTCCCAGATATGGTTTCCCTTTGTGTCCTTAGTGCATACATGTCGGTGGTAAGAATACCACTCCTTCGTGACTACCGACAGTCGGCGCAAAGCCCGACCCCATAATATACGCACAAGGGAAAACAGTGATCCTCAGTTCATGGGCATCTCCGAGATCAACACACAAACAAAACAAAGATCCTCAGTTCGTGGGTTTCTCCGAGATCAACATACAACAAAATAGAGATCCTCAGTTCGTGGGTTTCCCCGAGATCAATACACAAAATAGTGATCCTCAGTTCGTGGGTTATACCCGAGATCAATACACAAAATAGAGATCCTCAGTTCGTGGGTTATACCCGAGATCAACATACAACAGATCGTGGGTTATTTCCGTAATCAATGATTATCAATTCGTGGGTTTTCCCGTATTTAAAACAAATAACAATTTATAGGTTTCCCCGAGATCAATGATCATTCAGTTCGTGGGTACTTCCCGAATTTAACCAATTATCAATCTGTGGGTTTTACTACTCTTCCCTCTTTGTCTCTTTACTCTGCTCTGATTACTCTTTTCTCTTAGTCTCTTCACTTTGCTCTGATTACTCTTTTCTCTTTATTTTACTCTGCTTATTCTGTTCTCTGTGTTTCTTTACTCTGCTCTTATTTCTCTACTTAACGTATGTATTTAAAGCTTATGTAAATTTTGGTATGAATAGTTAACCTGTCCCAAGTATAGGTTCATTAAGTCTATATGGAAATAGTTTCACTTTTCATATTATACCTAACCCTAGTCGCAACTCAAGGACTAACTATGTTGCCCTAGTTCGTTCATTAGTCTCTGACTATTTTTTTATCGTTAAAACATTACAGACTTTTCTTTGATTTTTATCTTTTCTTCAAGTTTTTATCTTTCCTTTATCTTTGCCTCACTAATATGTTATTACCACTCCCTAAGTATTTTATGAAGGTAATTAAGAGATTCTGCGCTTAAAGTTGTCTTTCTAAAGCTTTTACAGAAAACTGCCTTTTCGACATTATTTTATTATTTTTATTAAAATATTATTTTTAATTAAATATTGTTATTTAATATTTTATTATTATTTATTATTTTATTAATATATTTTTGAAAATTACCCCACTTTAAATTTTAACCTTTAAAATTCACTTTTTACCACCCGTAACTTTTAATATTTCTACTTTAACCACCCTAACTTTCAGAAATTACCAAATAACCCCTCAAACACCAAAATATTTACTTCCTTGCCCTTTCTAAGATCTAAATGGTGTTCTTCAATGTTCTTCATCACACTCAAAGTGTTCTTCATGTTCTTCGTAAATTCTTCAGATTCTTTCTCTGTTTTTACCCGTTTTTCAGTCTTTTCAGCAACCGTTTTTTTACCAAAATTCAAAATAAATTAGCAGCCACTAAAACCCCATCTTTTCTACATGATTTTACCACAAATTGAACCCCAATTTAAGGATTAGGGTTCGTTTTTCCAGCAGCCATGAAGAACACAAATTCAAAGTTAAATATCATCAAATTTCATCAAATTTTCACCAAAATTTCAACAAGAATCACTCATATAAACAATTAATTTCAAGCATAACCAAACCATATCATAATCACGCAACTCAAAAACAATCAATCAAGATTAATTTTACCAAGCCCTACCTGGTTTTGCTGCTCCTAATTCGGTTATACTTTCAGGTGGTCCTTAAGCACATTTTCCTCCTAAATCACATCAAGAACAACTTTAAATCCAAAAACCCTCAACTGACCAAATCTTGCTCAGAATGCTAGGAAGGGATATCTCACCTTATACATGCTGCAAAATTAACATTTCTTGGCCCTCAAGTCAAGTTAAGCATGATTCCTAAGGAAGAACATCAAGAAAACACATGTTTAAGCATGTTAATTTGAAAACCAAATTGAAGAGGGAGGGAGACAGCCATCTCACCTTATTTCCAACCATGATATGTTATATGATTATGTAGAGGAAGAAGAGAGGATCATTTTGGTGAAATCGGAGTTTTGATTTGAGTTATTTCAGAAGAAATCAAGCTTTGAAGATTTATGAACCAAAAACTTTCTCTCCTTTTTCTCTTGATGATTTTCGGCCACAATGAGCAAATGAGGCAGCCTTGGGGGTTTTGGGGGTTTAGGGTGAGTTTTGATTGGTTGGCTTGGAGGTGGATTAAAATAAAATTAAAATATATCAGGTGTATATCTACTAAAACTAGGTGTATCGGAACACTTGTAAAAACATCTCTAAAAATTACTTTCTGAGCTACTAGCATAAATGACACTAGTAACATATTTATTATGAGAATATAACATGTATGATGAGGCCTTAGCATTGCTAAAGTCATCAGAGAGTGCTGGTGCTAAGCTGCACCAGTAAACTATGAACCCGGTTAAACCGATTTCCTATTTTTAACTAAAACAGACCAGGTAACCTTATAATATCATTCAAGCATCTTCTAATACTAATATAATAATAATATTATACTATTATCTCTCTTCTCTCATGAATCGAGTCCGGTTCATCAAACTGAGACTATTTACGGAAATCAGAATCAAAACTCCTAACCGATACGGTTCAAAAAAAGGTTCTTCGTGATTGCGTTATCGAGCTTATCTCCACTAAGGTCCTGAATTAAAGATAATATAATGACAATGAGTATTGAGATGCTTGATGATACAACAGAGGTGTTCCCTTTACTGATCTTCCGGAGGATTCCGTGCCTTCAGAAAAGATCTCGCATACTCAAAAATCAGGGTTGTTACACTGTGCATATGAATGCCCTCAATTTTTGCTAGTGTGCGTATGCACACATCCTTGTGCGTACGCACGAGCCGCGTTCTGGGCCGTGATTTAAAATCTGCCCTGTTGCGCTACTCCTCACCCCCTTTCTTCTTTCCTTCTTTCTTCTTCTACCCCCTCACCCCAGCCCATCCCTTCTTCCGGCGACCACCACCATCGCCGTCTGACCGCCGCCGCCGCCACCGGAACCACCACCGCCACCATCTCTCTCTCTTTCTATTTCTTATCTTTTCTTCTTTTTTTTTCTTCTTCTTCTTTCTTCTTTCTTCTCTCTTTCTTCTTCGTTTTTCTTCTCTTCTCCGATGAAACTCCACCGCCGTGAGCCTCGCAGTGGCTAACAGAAGTGCCACTGTTACCTATCCCTTTCTTTTTTATTCTCCATCTTTTCAATTTTCTTATTTTAAACTTCTTTGTTATGTTTAGTTGCTTGATTAATTTCTGTTTTCTTGATTGAACTTTGGTTATTTAAGTTTGCTTAATTGTTTGTTTGTTGAATTGCAAGTGTTCCAATTTCTAATTTATGGGTTGTTGATGCTTGAATTTTTTCTTAAATTGATAAATTTGTGCACTGCACTCCATGTGTTTGACATACTGCCTGAATGAAGCTTGCGTTTGATGCATGTGTTGTCACGACCATATGTGTTAGACTATATCCGTGTTTGCCATTCTAATCAAGAATTGTGCACTTTTGAATGATTATAATGATATCTTGGATTGGAATTTCAATAATGTACTTGTTATTGCTTTAAATTTCTAGCACCAAATTGACATAAAGATTGACATTTATTTATTAATTGGTGAAATTTTGAACAAGTACATATTGAATTTAGTGAATTTAATTGAATTTCTTGTTCATCATGGTTTTTAAGTCAATATAATCACATCAGAAGGTCCTTGTTTCTTGTTCATGCTTTGCATTTGTTTGAGTTGAATTGACTTGATTCCTATAAAGACTTGTCACTTTTTGTAACAAACATCTTAACCATGTGATTATTTGATTATTCCTAAGGATGAATAAGGAATTTTCTTTTCATCATTGCATTGGTTATTGTTTGTTGTGCTATTTTATATCAATTTTACCCTTTCACTTGCACAACTTCAATATCCAATAATTCCTACATTCAATTCACTCTTGTTGTAGTTGCCTAAGTTTGCCTGTATTTAATTGATGCTCATTCATTGCTTGCATCTTAGGCCATTTAGTTGAGGAACTCATGCTTACTTTTTGATTGTGTTGATGCCATTTTAACCGGCCGTTGTGTGTATTCTAACTGGGTGCATAATTGGAATACCCATATGGCTAATCCATTTTCATCATACCACACCACTATGCAAACTTTCTCAATTAGATGCTTATTTGCTTTTTAATTTACCTTTTTGTGCTACTAGCCCTATGAGTCCTAATTATACTTTATTCATTCTTTTCAAGGATGAGACATAAAGGCAAGGAGCCGGTAGAGGAGGAGGACACCGAGGATGGAAATGCCGAGAATGCTTTGGACTTGGCGATTCCACATAACCTGAGCCCCCGCATATGCCAAACGAAGGTGGAGCTCTTGAGAGACATTCTTCCCGGATCGTGTTCGAGCACGGAGGACCGTGCAACGCTTAAGTGCGGGGGAGGATTCGCCATTTTGGGGCGTAAACTTTCTTTTTCGAATACTTTGAACTTTATTTTTTTTTGTTTCTTTTTTTTATGTTTCTTGTAGATATTTGGAATGTTTTTTATTATTGTATTGCTTTTTCTTCTTGTACATATATCTTAGACTATTCATAGTTTATCTTTATTGCATTTTACATCTTTTGCATGGTATATATTTTATAGATAGAAGTTGTGATTGGATGTGGTGAATAGTATAGCACCTAGTTCAATTTTATCCTAATTGTTCATGTTAGTTTTTGGTTGTTGAAAATTAGGAATAGATCTAGGAAAATTTTGAAAAAAAAAAAATTGCATCCATCACATCATACATACATATAGGAAATAATTTTGGTGAAAAACAACAAAAAATTTTAAGAATTTTGTTTTAGGGCATTCTATTGAATTGATTTAGAAAATTACTTTTAAACTTGCTTAAATGATTTTTATGGAATATAGAAGAGGAAAGAACAAAATACCTTGTGAGTTTTTGGGCTTATATTGAGTGGTTACAATTTTTAACTACTATTTTTGTTCATTGTATGCTATGCTCCTTCTATGATTGCGATCTTAGATTTGCTTGATTCTTTATTTCCAATGATTGATGTTTTGAATGCATTGAGCATGATTGAGGCCGTCTTTGATTAAAGCTTACTTAACCCACATGGCCTACCCTTTGCATCTATCATTGTTAATCCCTTTGAGCTTTATTTACCCCATTATTTTTTATATTAGCACATTACAACCTTAAGCAAAAAACCATGATTTACCTTTAATTATATCCTTGATTAGCTTAGGTTGAGCAGTGTATTTCGTTTAAGTGTGGGGAATTTTGGGAAGCATTGGTAGAGAAAATGTTTATTTTTGGGTATTCATTGAAAATTCGGAAAACGGGTGCACATTCATGTATCAATTTCCTTTAACCATATGTATTTGTCATAGAAAAAAAAGAAATAGAAAAAAAATACAAAAAAAAATAAAATGAAAAAAATAATAAGAGGGGACAATAGTTACCACAAGGAGAAAAGAATGAATAAGGAATGCATATGTGATGTGGATGAAAGAGCATACATGAATATGTGTAACAAGTGAGAATGGGAACGTTAGGATTGCATATGTTTGTTATTGGATTGATAAAGGTTGAGTTGGATACTTAAACTAATCAAGGATTCAATGTAGTCCACTTAGCCATATCTATCCTACCTTAACCCTAACCCCATTACAACCCTAAAAAGACCTCATGATAATTGCATTCATGCATCAATAACTTGTCGATTGTTAGATGAAAGACAAATCCTAGAAAGCATTATTAGGAGGAGACTTGAGTAAATTAACCCTAAACACTGAGTGATGAAAGTGTATACACACCTAGTGAGGGTTCAATTACTCAAATTCTATGTTTCCACACCTCTCTTATCATGCATTCTTGCAAGTTACCTCATTTTGAAACTTGAATCAATTCTTTGAATTTTGGTTGCATTGAGCTACTTCTTTGTAAAGCCCTATATGTTTATATACTTGCTTGGAAATTTGATTGTTTGTTTTCACCAATTTCATAGGACATTATAGATAGATAGATAGATAGATATAGTATATAGTATACTTGCATGCATATAGATAGTTGCATTCCATAAGTTGATTACTGGTATGCAAAATCGTGATCGTTCATTCCTTGGTAACAGCGTCAAAAACGTAATACGCACGTTCATAATTTCAGTTCTTTGTCACAACTTTGCACAACTAACCAGCAAGTGCACCGGGTCGTCCAAGTAATAAACCTTACGTGAGTAAGGGTCGATCCCACGGAGATTGTCGGCTTGAAGCAAGCTATGGTCACCTTGTAAATCTCAGTCAGGCAG